>NC_046240.1:2504813-2824755 GCF_009819885.2 Catharus ustulatus
TTCCTGGCAATACTGTCCCTTTAAACCAGGACACAAGCAAACAGCTTTCAAAATCCCATCACACAAACATCACACATTGCCTCCAAACCAGATGCCTCAAAACCTACAAGGAAGGAAACACCCTTTAAATTGCTCTTCCAAGACCATGTCACAACCCACCAAGCAGAGGCATGGTGTTCACTGGGAATTGTCATCAGGCTCAACAAAGACATTGCATGATGTGTCAGGGAATTTGTGTTTTATTTTTTCCATAACTCTGGCAACCAGCCCAAGACTTAGGCTCAAAAGTTGTTGGCTAACAAACCCCTAAATTCTACATGAGGTTCCTGCTAGTGGTGGCTAACAGGCCCTCTATTTCATCTAGTACACTTCAGTAATTTCTCAACTCCCACCACGAGCTCCTCAAAAGTGCTGGTTAACCAGCCACAAGACACTTGCAGAGGCTCCCCACTCCCTCAACGAACTTCAGTGTGAAGCACAGGGTAGAATATCTTAGCCATGCTTTGCCCAGATAAAGCAAGGCAGGAGAGAAATAAAGACAGAAAAAGGGGAGAGAAACAAAGCTTATCACCAGTCCATAGATCCCATGTTGGTTCTAGTGTGGATGGTCTGGAGCTGGGACTGCAAGACAAAAAAAGCCAGAGAGAAAGAAAGAAAAAAGAGCCAGGAGGGACAATTGGCTTCCTTTAGTAGTTGACTCGATGCCTACCTCTGACACAGACTAAATTTTTTGAGCTGGTTTCTTCATGAATGCACAGCCAGCTCTTTTGGGAAGTGAGCCTGAGTGTCCAAGCAGGGAAGGACATTGGCTCAGCACAGTGCTACCCCACCTCTGCAGGACTGTCTCCTCCAATGACCTTTCCTATTGTAATGATCAGAATATTGGAGACAAAACATACTTAGATCTGGTGCTGCACAGGCCAGCAAGGGGCTTTATTTCTGGCTTTGGCTTTTCTGCTTGTTGATTCAAAACAGGTTGTTCATTTTAGATGCTGTGCTACCTTGCTGCTGTAATCATGCAGGCTGTGTTTGTCTGCCATATGTCTCTGGGATGTTAAAACCACCACACTGGTTGGTAAAAGCTGGTGATACCCACAGCGTGGCTCCAGAGACCATAGTCGGGCCACGAGGGTCTGCCCAGCGCACTCTGTACTGGCAAGGTTTGCACCCAAGCCAGGCCTACTACAGGAAACTGCTGGTAGATCCTGATCCTTTTGGAGGGCCCTGGAGCTGTGGCACTCGTGGGAGCACGGTCAAGGTCTGAAGGACTGGTTCTCTTCCTCTTCCTTGTTGTTAAACTGCTCTTGGTGCCGTTGATGGTGCAGAGATCATTGTTCCCCTGTGGGGATCTGCTCCGGGCCCTCTCCCTGCCATGGTTCCTCTGGCTGGGCACCACCTTCATCCTGCCAGGCAGAGCCTGTGGCACTGCAGATCTTGCCTGCTGGTGGCTGGCTCCTCTCTGGCCCCGTGTGGAACGGGCATATGGTGGTGCTGGAGAGGAAGCCATCATTTCTCTTGTTTTCAGATCACAGCACCTGGAGGTAAAAAGAGTTCTCTCTGCTTCAGGCATTCCTTGTAGACTCCTCTGGGATTCAGTTGCTTTCTTAAGGCAACAGAGAGACTTCCCTAAGGTCACCAGTGGGAAGTTGAACTAGGGTCCTCCCACCAGGTCTGCCACTGTCAGAGCGAGTCCTCATCTTTTTACCCCCTATGGCCTCCACTTCACAGAATCCTAGAATCTGGATGAGAGAAATCTCATTCCAGTCCCCATGCCATGGGCAGGGACACCATGCACTATCCCAGGCTGCTCCAAACCCTGTCCAGCCTGGGCTTGGACATTCCCGGGAACGGGGCAGCCACAGTTTCTCTGGGCACCCTGCGCCAGGTCCTCACAGGGAAGAATTTCTGCCTAATAGCTAATCCAATCTAATCTAATGTAATCTAATGTAATCTAATCTAATCTAATCTAATCTAATCTAATCTAAATTGTTCCCTCTTTCACTTTAAAACCATTTCCCCTTGCCCCATCAGGAAACTCCCTGACAAGGAGTCCCCCCCCATCTTTCCTAGGCTCTCCCTTTAAGTCCTCTTCTCTACACGAGCCAGCTGCAGAGAGCAGACAAGGGCCAGTTTTCCACAGGGCAGCACCCTAAAGGCCAGCAGGGAAAGAGGAGGACTGCAGTGAGGTAGCTCACAAGTGACAGCACTGAAGGATGCAGGAAGGAATTGTCTCCTGTGGCAGAAACACTCAGGAGGAGGAGAAGACAAACAGCTAAGAGAGGATAAGGAAATGTTTCTTGACCACATGGTTCTGGTTTTTACCTGACATAAAACAACAAGTAGGCTTGCTGCCCCAGAACTGTATGGATGTCACAATTTTCCACATAGTCGTCATCCATCTTGTACCACAGCCCATTGCTGGCCTGCAAAGAAAGGCATCCAGTTCTGAGAGGAACTGCAGGGTTTCTCCACCACACCAAAGGCAGAAAACTGCCAATCCCGGAGAACCCAGAAACAAATCCAGTCCAGTCCCAAAGGAGACCTTCTCCCCCAAAACTCTGGCTGCCAGGAACACTGCTGGGAAAGTTGATGTTTCCCAACACACATTTCTCCAGGTCACGATGGGAGTTGCTCTTTACCTTTGTGTAGCACAAAAAGTGTCCCTCAAGACAGGTGTCCCCACTGTGAACCACGATGGCACACAAAGAGTAGAGGAGAGGTTCTCCAGCTGTGTCTGACATGTATGGTCGAAGATCCAAGTACTCAGGATACTCCACAAACTACAGAGAGACCAAGAGGGCTCAGAAATGAAGCTCAGCTACGACATTAAAAATAGCCTTCAGCATGTAATGCCTTGGGTGGCTGGAAACTGTTCTCAACCAAAGCAGCTCTGTCAGAGCTCGTCTTTTCGTGGGAATTCTCTCCCCAGAAGGGAACACAAAAATCCCAACATCTTGTGACAGAGCTTTGGGGAATCTTCTGCCTTAGAAAGTTGCACTTCACTTGCACACACACCTTGCTGATCTTCGCGCCATTCTGTTGGTCAGCCCTTTGCAAGACACAGCGTGAGGACTCTGGGTGCACGATGGACTGTAGCGTTCTCGGAGGCAGCAGCTTTCTTCTTACACCTTGAAACCAAGCACACAGCCAAGTGCTGAAATGCACCCACTCTTCCCCAAGAAGACCACGCAACCTTTCTCCTGTCTCACACATCCTGATGCTATTTTAAGGTTATTCAGGGGCATATGGAAAATGTTGTGTCTTGTTATTGTGCATTAAAGCTCCTTGAGAAGATGACTTCTGTTCAGGGCCATGCAGCCCCTCATGGCTCTGGGGTTATCTTGTGTGGAATCATCTTACTTGCTACATGTGAAGCACTCTTTCTGGTCCAACTGCTGGGGTGTCACACAGTCCTCCAGAAGTGTGGTGATGGATGAGGCGACCTGGAGGAGTGAGAAAGGATCTGCAGAAAATGCTCTCCCACAAACACTTGCCAGGAGTTGACAAGAAGAGCCAGGCAGCTGATGCTGAGGAGAGCCAGCATGACCCAGGGAGGAGGCAGAAGGAGGGTGTGATGCTGAACATTTACCTCATGTCCCAGGGGTTCCCAGAGTCATCAAGAACTCCCTCTGTGTTGCCACCACTCAGTTCAGCTCCCAGTTGCATGCAGAGGCATCAACAGTGAAAACTGATCCTACCTATGAGCGTGGGAGCCAGATGGGGATTGAGGGAGGGCAAAGGAAGGAGGAGAGTATGTCAAGAGTGCAGAGGGGGCAATGATTGCTAGTGCAGCCCAAAGCCAGCACCACAGGGAGACCAGTGCCATGGCCTGTGCAGGACACTGGTGACACTGTGCTTTCCCCTTCCCACTCACCACCAAGCCCCGTTGTGCTCGCAGGATAGGTTTTTAAAACAAGGGCTTTGGTCTGGAAAGCTACAGGGGCCTTGGAGTGTCTTGAAGCTCAGTTGCAAATCACTTACTCTGATATCAAAAGAGATATCCAGGAAGGCCTCGTAGGAATCAGCAACTGCTTGGCAGCTCAAGCACTTGACTGGAAGGAAAATCAAAATGCTGAGTGAAGTTATTTGACTGTACTGGTGAGTTTTCCTATGCCAGTCATGACAGCAGCAGCTGCTTGTGACAGGCAGACAGAAGGGCACAGACAAGCCAAGTAAAGCAGTCGTTGTGGAAACACACGTGTATATTTCATGAAGCCCCCAAAGATTTCATCCACGATGGTAGTTTGTTGGGAAGAGACGCCCAAGCTGGAAATAAATGGCAAGGCAGAGAGTTACCTCCTCCGAGGGTTCAGCATGGAAAGGTCTGAATGTCAGTTTTCCTCGATGGGAAAAGGGTTTGGGAAGATTGAAACTTGCAATTAGCTTGTGCTTACTTGCTGCTTCCACTCAGACAAGCTCTGTGCATGGCACTGAGAGTACAGCTGCAAGAACTCGTAAGCGCTCCCCTGCCTGCCATAGTCAAACTGTTCTCCTACGACTGAGAAAGAGTTTAGTAGCTGCCCACTAGAAGAAGGGAAGACAAAGAGGAAAAGCTGTAGAAGCAGCCAAAACAACTTACATTTGAGGTTCTTGAGGATAGCTCCAGGCACGATGGCACTGGCTGAGGAGCACAGGACCTTCCTGACGTGGGCTTCCATGGTGCACATCATGCAGAAGCCTTGGTGCTGACCTGAAGAGGGAAGGAGGGAGGGAGCAGGGAAGGGAGGGACAGAAGCTCCTCAGGATAACATCTCAGTTTCTTGGGAAACCTAATCGAGATTGTGAAGTTCTAGGGAATGTCTACTCTTCTATACTCCCAAACTACCAGTGTCCCAACAAGCCCAGGACATTTTAGTGCACAGAAAACATGCTTCAGAGGAGGCTAAAGTGGCTGAAGTGTTCTGTGCAATAAGCCAAGAGAGTTCATCTTGCCGGGATAGAAACTTGGGGCTAGGAAGAGTGTTCTGCAGAAGGTGAGTGCACCTTGATAAGACTGGCATCTTTCAGCTGATGCTCTCATAACATAAGCTCATAGGGCTGAGAATGAAGAGCTGCTGTTCTCCTAAAGCTGACTGCAGGTTCTGGGAATCCTTGGCATGTGCCCAAGAGATTTACAAGGAGATGTTCCCAGAGGTACTCACACGCCTGGCTGTGCTTGGAAGACAGCAGGTAGTTGGCCAGAGGCGGTGTGTATGTCAGGCACTGCAGGATCACATTGATGTAGCAGGAATTGCCCACGTTGAAGAGTCCTGCTCCAGGTCTTTGCTGCCAGTCCATGCACATCTTCTCCAGGGGAGAGACAATGCTTTGTGGCAAAGCCATTCCCTCGGCAATGTCTGCAGGGAGATGGCATTTGAAAAGAGATGAGGCAATGTTGTCACTGAAACCCATATTCAGATGTTGAGTTGTCTACAGGAGCACCAAGGACGGCAGCTCAGAAACTCAAACAGCTCAGAAACATCAGGGAAAGCCTAACACCCTGCTGACATGTACAGGCAGGGAAGCAGTTTTGGAAAACTCTTCTCCTGTGTACTCTGTGAAACTCTCGTTTCTGGGCCTCAGGCCACCTTCCTCTCCTTCCAGAGTCTTTCATTTCCAAGACTCACAGGACCTGTCACACCTTGCAGCCATCACTCCTCTTGGGAACAGAGGGGAAATCTTTGGATGGCAAAGCTCTAGAAAAATCTCCTCCACAAAGATCAGGTCAGCACCAATCCCATCACTTGAAGCAAAAGGAAATTAACTGTAGCTCAACACAATCTTTTCGAAACCTAAAACATGACTCACAAAGCACCTTCAGCTATCCAAAAAGGTTTGGTGGTGGTTGTAACCATTTTCCACTATGAGGAACGCTTGGGCAAAAGCAGGCCCACAGCGGGAGGAGCCCAGATAGCCTGTAGGCCAGCTCAGCCCAACTAGCTCTCAGTGGCTCGTTCCTCAGGACACCCCTCAGCGGGCAAGTGAGGTCACAATTGCTGGAGCAGGGCCCCTCTGTGACATGAGGCCACATTGCAACATGTCCCTTGGAGAGCACAGAAGCCATGACCTGGCACCTCTCCCTGCTGCAAGTCCCTGGAGCAGGTGCTGTGGACAAGGGGCTGTTTGTGTGCACAGCTCCTGCCCCTTCCAGCAGCTCCAGCAGCCAGAGGAGCCAGAGGCTGCTGGGGGCTGGAAATGAGCGTGGGCACAGTTGAGCTTGGTACACTTTGGAGTCCTGGGGCCTTCTGTTCCACTCTTGCTAGCTTCTGCCAGGCTTTTAGGCCCCTAAAGTTCCTTTTGAAGGAGGAAAAACCTTCTGTTGCGGCAGTGAAACATCCATTGAGGGCACAAGGCCTAACTTCAAGGTCCTCGTTTTCATTTTTAAAGGCCCATTTTTGGTTCTCACAGACCCAGTTTGAAGACCCAAAGTCCCTTGCCGAAGTGCAGTGGGGTCGGGATCAGTCGGGGGATGGTGGCGAGTAGGGATGACACACACCCCAATCTGATGCAGTTCAAATCCAACTTTATTGCTCTGTTCGTGCACCTTTTGTAGAGCACTTGTCACGTAGCAATCTAGCAGTTTTCACGTAGTGAGCAGCCTTGTTCTCATTCTAATGATACATTATAGATACCTATTGATACTTCTTATGAAAACTCTACACTTTCTCATGGCTGTTCTCTAAGCTAGAATCCTGCTTAGCTAGGTGTTCAGGGTTTTTCCTAACGTCTGGTTTGCTACATCTATAGACCTTCCCAGCTCTAAGGCCTCTTTGTATTATCCTGTCCTTTTGATACATCCTTGTAGTTTCTCAACTCTGTATTGCCAGGACTAAAATCCTCTTTATTCTTTCAGCTCTATTTTCCCAAACCTAAAACATAAAATGTTTCTTATTCATGCAGTACAGTTAAGTCCCCAACACCTCCCCCTCTTTTTTCAAAAAGAGCTGTAGCAATTTTGTGTATTTGGCTGCACAAGCCTTGCAATTAGCAGGGGGCAATTATCAGTATGACAATAAAGACCCCAGTATGGTCATTCCCTGATGGACAAATGTGGCTAACCATTTTTTCAGTCCCAGGGACTGTAGTCAACCATCAAATGACCATCATGATTTTTGCAATTTGTGTAAGCCTTGCCTTAGAATTGTGAGTTTCAAATGAATTGACTGAGAGTGATCAGATAAATTCATACAGCACATACCTTCAAATTCTTCACAGCCATGACCATGAGCTAAAAGCAAATAATCTATTGCAGCTCAATTTTGCAAAGCAGCATGGTTAACACTATCGACATCAGTTGTCAGTTCTTGCAAAATTTCTGATGTTACATTTAATTCAGCCTTAACCCCACAAGCAACCTACTTTAGAGAAGTCATTGCTCTGGCAGCTGTGCTTCCTGGGAGAAATGTTGAAGTCATGACAGTACGTAGCCTTGACCAGAATATAGGATCTCCCATCTCTGTGCAGTCTAATGGATGAATGCTACGCCTAACTCTTTTCCCAGATGTCATCTGCATGATCTGGGATAAGTTTGGATGGAATACAGACAATTTGTCTAGGTAATGTGGTCCTCCTATTGGACTGGCAGGGATTCCTGCCCAAGCAGGATTTCCAAAAATTGAAAACAAACCTGGAGGGAGATATCTGGCCCTACTGTCTGTCATGTTGCACTTAGAATAGACCAGGTTTTTTACTTCTCTTTCCTGCAAGTCAGAGTCAACTGGCAGAGTTGTTCTATTGTCAAACAAATTCTTAATGATCTCACATTGCCAGAGTCCATCCCTTTGAACATTTGTAAGGCCAGAGGTTGTTATTGTAGCATTAACTTTTGTAATATTCAGACAGCTTTGGTCCCTGACCCATTCTCTAAACTCTCTTGGTTGCCACACTGGTACCCCTATTAAACAAGTCTTAAAAAGGTTCAGTAACTCCTCCAAGGCCTAAACACAGTGATGATTGGTTGGTCTTATTGGCTATTGTCACCCATATGTTCTGCCTGGGAATTGTGAGTCGCATGCCTCCTTCTATCGCGAGCTTTCTTTCTGCTCCAATAGACTTTCTCAGGTGTCCAGCGATAACTAGGAACAAAGAGCTGAATGGGAATCTCAACATCTTGACCACACTCAACTACTATCACTCGTGTACATACAAAAGTTGCTATTTCCTTTAAATCCTGTTCACATCGGTAATGTACCAACCATCGACTATTTTCTATTTTACTCTTGATGCAGGGTAATGCATCAGGGTATGGTATCCCAAGGTATTCCCTTAAAGCCTGCACATAACAACTAGACAATTTTCCATCACAAGAACTACAAAGTGGACCTCGACCAGTTTCCCTATTAACCCAATATGCTTTACCACAATTCCTACATTCAAAACAAACCCATGGTTTACAATCAACAGAAATACATTGCCATGAATCAAAACCTTTCACACAATTCCCTAACTTACATTCACTATGATCACACTGTGGACATTCTACTTTCTGTATTTTACTATGATACCCTCCCAGATGAGAACCGTGCTCCAATATATCACAAACTAAGAGTATGGGATCTTTTGTCAAAAATAAGTTTGAGTCCTCAACTTGCTTTTTAATTCTTTTTGCTACTAATACCCAACGATACAATTCTCGCTGCCTTGACTCCTCGTTGAGTTCACTCAGAAACTGTCGAACACCTTGGAGATGGCCAAAAAGGTTGTCAGTCGTTGGACGTTTCCTCTTGTGTCACAGTTGAATTCTTCAGGTGTGGTCGAACCCACTTGGCTGGAACCCAACGCACTTGGTCACCTGTGGAAACACAAGCATACCCCTGACCCCATGTTATTAAGTCCTGTGACCCGACCCCTAGATTTTATTGAGGGTTGCACACATCCACAGGGGCTGGATGCGCAGTAAAATCATTTGGATTTGCAACAAAATGATGGTCGATTGGTCGTTTATCCTCGTCTCTAGGATTCAGTCAGTTAAGCACATAACATGCCTTTGCAACAAGCTCATGAGGGCTACTTTCCCCCTCTTTTCTCAAAGCTCCCAAAAGCCTTTTGAGGTCCTGATGGCTTGTCCAGTGGAATTGTAAGGTATTCCAGTCACATGTTTGATGTACCACTTAGCAAAAAATTGTTTGATGTTGTTGCTGATGTACGCAGGTGCATTGCCCATCTTGATCACATCAGGTTTGCCCAGAGCAGCAATGGCTTGAATCCAATGAGTCCTAGATGCCTTAGCATTTGTAGTCGTGGCTGCAGCAGCCCATATCATCTTTGAGCAGGTGTCAACAGTGACGTGAAGAACCCTCAGCTTTCCAAAGGGTGGAAATTCTGTAGTGTCAGTTTGCCACACCTGAAGAGGTTGCAAACCTCGTGGGTTAACTCCTCCCTGTTGAACAGGCGGCACTTTTGCACAGTCTGGACAGGCAACTGCAATAGCCCTTGCATCTGCTCGTGTTAGTCCAGACTGTCTTTTAAGTGCATGAGCTGATTGATGGAAAAAGGAACGTGATTCTGAAGCATTTTGAAGAGCATCAGATAGTTGTTGCACAGGTGTAGAAACAGCCTGATCAATAACATCATTGCCTGTGGTTAAAAATCCCGGTAAGGTGGTATGACTACGAATATGTGTACAGAAAATGAGTTCAGTACGTTCTTCTAACAAATTCCACAATTGTATAAACAAAGCTTGTAACTGTCTATTGTTTACATGACCAATCAAAGCTCGATAAATTCTGTTCACTACACCTACAACATATAAAGAATCTACAACCAAATTTACTGCAACAGTTGCAAAGTCTCTAAGAGCACACAGGACAACTTGCATTTCAAGCATTTGTGCTGTCCCTACACCTTGTTGTGTTTGTATAGTCCATCTGCTTTTTGTGAGTGTAGCATAGCCGTATTTATCAGTCCTTTTGCTAGCCTCTGTAAAAACAGTATCTCCATCAGGAACTGGATTTTCTGTTATAATTGATCGCCTTTCCAAAGTTAAAGCTGTATGAAAACAGGGTGATTTGGGAAGTGATTGTCAATGTCCATTCCAGCTACAGCAAGAGCAAAAGCATTACTTTTGAGTGACCATTCCTCAATCAATGTTAGTGGCTCTATAGGTAAAACACAGTGTGTAGGTTCAATGCCACAATAGTGCGAATGCATTTTTTACCTTTTAAAAGCATAAGTCCAATGGCTTCAAACCTTGTGGTAATAGTTTTATGAGGGTTACTAGCAGCAAAAACCCATTCAAGAATTTTTAAGTTGCTCCCAGAGTCTATTTGCCCTATTATTAATGATACTTCTTTGACTCTATTGTAGACAATTAGGGTGATAGGCAGTACTGGATTGTAGCGATATGCTGCTGTAAGGCCAATCTTCTTTTCAACTTGTCTGAGGGCGTCTCGTGCCTCAGGTGTCAATGCTCAAGGCTCTGCTGGATTTGATACCCCTTTTAGTAGTGCATGGAGAGGCTCCAATTCTTCATTGGTGATACCACAAAAGACCCTTAACCATTGTATGTCCCCAACCAGTCTTTGAACATCATTCAATGTTTGCACTTTAACAGATAATTGTAATTTGTGGGGCGAACACGAGAGTCTGTGATAGTCATCCCCAAATAATTCCATGGTGCTGTTCTTTGAATCATTTCCGTAGCAATAACCAGTCCATAAGCCTGTAAACAGTCCTTTAAAAAATTTTCCTGTTCTTCTGAGTATATGG
Source organism: Catharus ustulatus (assembly GCF_009819885.2). Classification (NCBI taxonomy): domain Eukaryota; kingdom Metazoa; phylum Chordata; class Aves; order Passeriformes; family Turdidae; genus Catharus; species Catharus ustulatus. The sequence continues at coordinate 2,515,500 of NC_046240.1, forward strand.
GGACTAGCAATCGATATATCATCCATATAGTGATATGTGCAGAATTGAGAATACCGTCGTCACCAAGACTGTAAAGCTAAGTCCACATACCACTGACAAATGGTTGGAGAATTCTTCATACCCTGTGGTAACACAGTCCATTCATATCTTTTTGCAGGTTCTTGGTGATTAATTGTTGGTACTGTAAAAGCAAATTTTTCACAATCATCTGGGTGCAAAGGAATAGTAAAGAAACAGTCCTTAAGGTCAATAATTACAGTTCCCATTTTTCTGGCAACATGACTGGGGAAGGCAGTCCTGGTTGAAGGGCTCCCATATCCTCCATGCAATTATTAATTGCCCGCAAGTCATATAGCAGACACCATTTGCCTGACTTCTTCTGTATAGTAAAAATGTGTGTATTCCAAGGGCTGTTCGATGGGCGAATATGTCCTGCATCCAACTGTTCCTGCACTAGCTGTTGTAAATGTTGCAGCTTCTCTTTAGGTAAAGGCCACTGATCAACCCAAATAGTTGCAGTCCGTCTCCAAGGTAACTGGAGAGTTGGGCGAGAGCTGCCATCAGTAGCCACTGCTATAAATTTGAAGAAATAGCAAGTCCCCATTGACTCAGGACATCTCGGCCAATAATCCACAAAGGTGTGTGCACGATATATGGGATAGTCCAAGCAATGTTCTCCTCTTCATCTCGTACTGTAATCCTTTGTTTGGATATTTTAGTAGTTGTAGATCCACCAATGCCCATAACTGAGGATGCTTGTAGTGCTGGCCGTTCAGGTGGCCTGTCCTTTTGATACATCCTTGTAGTTTCTCAGTTGTGTATTGCCAGGACTAAAATCCTCTATATTCTTTCAGCACTATTTTCCCAAACCTAAAACCTAAAACGTTTCATATTCATGCAGTACAGCTAAGGCCCCAACACCTCCCCCTCTTTTTTCAAAAAGAGCTGTAGCAATTTTGTGTATTTGGCTGGGCAAGCATTGCAATAAGCAGGGGACAATTATCAGTATAACAATAAAGACCCCCAGTAGCAAAAAAGCTGGCAGGAATTATAGTTATATCCGAGCCTGTGTCTATCATTCCCATAACAACCAATATTTGTCCATCCTCACTGGTGAAAGTAACACGTCGCTGTGGTCTCTGCATGGTGATTCGTTGGCAAAAAGCAGTTTGTAAAAGTCCCACTGATCCAAGTCCCCCACTCTGCTCTCCTGTTTCAGTCCGGAACTTTTGGCTTTTAAAAAATATCAAGTGAGCAATCTTTGATCCTGCAGGAATAGTCACAGGCGGAGCAAACACATGTAAAATAATATCAATTGGGCCTGTAAAATCCACATCAATGTTCCTGGGCAACACAAATAGTCCTTGCCGAGACGCCGATGATGTCCCTACTAGCAAAGCTGACAGTCCATTTCCCAGGGGCCCCGTGCAAGTAGAAGGCACAGCATGCACCTTTTCATCAGAGATGGTTACTGTTGCTGCCACGGCCAAGTCGAGTCCTGTGTCTCCGCTGCTGTCGGTGGCGAGCTAGTAGAAACAGCCAGGGTCCGTGGATATTTGTCCTCCGCATCCAGCGGTGCGCGAGCTGCCAAGTTTCCCGACAACGGAGTGCCGTCCTTCCTAAACCGTGACCGGCATTCAGCTGCACGATGTCCCCACTTATTGCACCGCAGACAGGCCCCAGGAAACTGAGCTGGACTTTGAGGAGTCTGAGATGGGTGAGAAATCTGAGATGGGTAAGGAGCATGAGACAAAGGCTCTTTCTTTTTATTCCTCGGGGGGCAAGCCTTTTTAATGTGTCCTGACTGCCCGCAGGAATAACAAACTCCTTTCATCCCCTTGCTACTCTTTCCCCTACCTTGAGTCTGTTTAAGAGCAACAGCCATAGCAGAAGCATGAATCTTTGCCTTTTCCTCCTCCCAAAGCAACGAAGCTCGAGCACATATTTCAACAATCTGAGAAAGGGAGTTACCCGGCCTGCAAGTGTAGCTATCAGCTGTCCTGCATGTTTCATTAGCATTCTGCAGTGCGAGCTCTTTAGTTAAAGTATGTTTCAATTCTGGTGTTACATCTGGTGCCATATCTATAGCCTCTCGCAATTTATCTACAAGATAAATTTATCTATAAGAAATGGCTCATCTGGTTCTTGCATAATTTTTGTATATGGACGCAATGGTGTCCCAGTTTGGGGAAGGGCAAGACATGTTGCTAACGCAGCATTTTGGGACTGCCATAAAACTCTATGACGCAAAGCGGCCTGTCTCTGTGTGTCACGATAAGCTCCTGTCCCCATGAACTGTTCTAGGGTAGTAAATCTTAATGGATCACCCACAGGTAAATCAAGATTCTCTACCATATGTTCCTCTAATTTTGCCTGCGACTTATTTAACCATAACATATAGGATGTAGGTCCCAGAATAAATTCCATAATACTTTTTGAATCAGAGGATGTTAGTAAGGTACATTTAAATATAGCAGTTACTTGATTCCACACTAGCTTATTTTCAATCCCATACTGCATAGCAGTCTTTTGCAAGTTAGTAATTGTTTTCCAGTCTAAAGCCTCCCGTCTATCTCCCTGTGCATCGCGTACGACCGGCATTGAGACTGGCTCCAGAGTAAAATCTCCGGACAAAGTAGCATTTTCAATTAACCCTTTCCAGCGCTTGCGGTAATCATAAGAAGGGTCATGGGGTGGCAGGGTTTCCTCAGGTTTTTTACATTCGGGGTTTTGAAATGTTTTTAAAAAATGAACTAATCAGCCCGTCCCCTGCTTCTTTCTCAGAACTCTGATTACCACCAAATCGGATCTTTTCGTCCTCAGAAATAGCTGCACTTGGGCATATTTGGACTGCAGAAAATCATCTGCTTCTGCAAAAGTCCGTTCTCCTGCTTTCATACTTTCTAGAACCCAGAGTCTATGATCTTGCAAAACTGCAGGATTTAACCCCTTTCTATCATTTACTGCCTCCATTTCATCTAATTGATTTGCAATATTATTTAAACCATTTACAATTGCATCATGAGCCTTTTTATAAGCTATCTTAATATCACTCCTTTTCGACCCAGGATCAAGTCTTTTCATCTCTTCTAACAAATGTGTCATAAGCCTAGCCTGTCCCTCTAGGTTCAAGCCTGAGTCATCTGGAAGCGGCACACTCACTGGATCAACTTCCATAGGAGAAGCAGTAGGGGTTTCTACGGGGGGAGTGGTAGGAGCAGTGGGAGCGGTGGGAGCGACAGGAGCGATAGGAGCAGTAGGAGTTATGGGTGTGATAGAAGTGGTAGGAGCTTTTTCAGGGGGAGAGGTAGGCTACACGGGCTGAGGCAGACTCTCCTCTGTGTAGGGAGGTAATTCATCAAACATTCCCCACGCCTCCCTATCTGCCATTGATATTGGAAAGGCCATATTTTTCACAGCCAGGGGAAAGGACATGGTAGAACAGGAGGCACCCCTATCTGACCCTTTCTGCTCTTTTACCTCCTGGCCCCCTTGTTCAAATGCAGTCCGCATTGTAGCTACTACGTGAGCCTGCCCTTGTGATTCTTCGATTACTAAGCGCACATCTCTAAAAGAGTGGATTAACTATTTTGCCTCTGGGGATCCATGCAAAATTTGCTCCCAAAGTTCTTTTCCTATTTTGTCCCGTGTGTCAACAAAATAAATCTGAGTTGTTTCTGTTAACAGTCCTTGCTGTCGGCACCACAGTAATGACTTTGTAACAGTTGAGTGATCTACCGCTTATTAGTGTGTTTTGCAAGCCTCATGAGGGTTTCCAGAGCAGCGCGCTCCACTGTCGATGCGGCAACTCCCATCCTGCTCCCTGACTCACCGGTCAGCCGTGGCCACCGCGCCTCTCTCGAACGCCCCGGTCGGCTGTCCACACCGCACCATCTGCAGGAAGCCTCGCCTTCGCTCGTTCTGTCCGACCCCGAAGTACGATCAGGATCGCTCCGGGGTCACCAGATGCCGGAGCGCAGTGGGGCTGGGATTAGTGGGGGGATGGATAGTGGCGAGTAGGGACGACACACACACCAATGTGATGCAGTTCAAATCCAACTTTATTGCTCTGTTCTTGCACCTTTTATAGAGCACTTGTCACGTAGCAAGTGAGCAGTTGTCACGTAGTGAGCAGTCTTGTTCTCATTCTAATGATACATTCTAGATACCTATTGATACTTCCTATGAAAGCTCTGCACCTTCTCATGGCTGTTCTCTAAGCTAGAATCCTGATTAGCTAGGTATTCAGCGCTTCGGCTAACGTCTTGTTTGCTATATTTATAGACCTTCCCAACTCTAAGGCCTCTCTGTATTGCCCTCTCCTTTTGATACATCCTTGTAGTTTCTCAACTCTGTATTGCCAGGACTAAAATCCTCTATATTCTTTCAGCTCTATTTTCCCAAACCTAAAACTTAAAATGTTTCATATTCATGCAGTACAGCTAAGGCCACAACAGTCGCTTTTCGAGAGTCCAAAGCCCTCTTTTAGAGCTCAAGGCTTCCACTAGAATGCCCAAAGCCCTCTAGTCAGCATCAAAGTGCTGTTCCTTGAGTCCAGAGAGGAACCAGTAGTTTCACCTCAAGTTTCTAAACAGTCTCTGCAAGAGTGAAAGAAATTTCTTAGCACAAATTAATTCATATTGCCATTTGGATGTGGTGCAAATAAGAGTTTCTACTTAGAAAACATTCAGTCCTGACACAGATGATTGGAGAGCACGTTTGCAGCTTGGCTATGGTTTTGGGGTGGTTTTGAGCTGGACTCTGGGCTTTTCCTTATTTTACAAGTCAGCAGCACTATGGTGTGGGAGTTCTGAGGAGAGCTGACAGTGCCCAGGAAAAAGCCAAGATCTCTGTGCCATCCCCATCCATGGGAGAGCTCTGTTGTGGATCCTGGCTCTCAGAGACTGCAAGAACGTGATCCTGCATAGGGATGGGAAGGAAGATGAATCATCTCATCGTTGGTTCTGCAGTCTATAGGGCACACAATAAAAAGTGAATTTCAGGCTCTTTCTTCTAGAACAGTCCGTGTGGGAGCAGCTGCTGAACATTGTTAGTTTTGTGACTGGACTCTGTGGGCCTGGAAGTGCCTGAAGGTGCAGAGATGTGTGCTGGGACAGAGAAGCTCGTGACTTTTTCCTGGGCACTGTCAGCTCTCAGCAGAGCAGCCACACGATAGCGCTGCTAACTCGCCAAAGAGGGAAAGCAGCGAGCCCAGCCCGAGACCACCCCACTGACAGAGCCAAGCTGCAAAAATATCCCTGCTCCCAAATAACCTGTGCCAGGACACTAAGTATTCCCTGTCCTTCCCCGTCTTTTCCAGTTAAAAAACGACAACCGAAACAAAACCCAAAAAACAACCAAACCCCTGTTCTTTCTTGCCTGGTCACACTCTACAGAAATTAATGTGCCACCTCAGACAGGATTTGGTTCTGAAGGCAAGTTTACTGTTTGCATCATAAGCTCCAGGCTGATGATTATGAAATAACTGAATTCTTAATAATTGGTGAAATCTGGTGGGGCAACAACAAAATTGCCACACTGTGTTCTGGAGGGCAGACTTTGGCCTTTTCAGAAAGCTGATTTGGAAAGTTCATTGGGAAACAGCCCTTAAAAACAAAGGGGTCCAGGAAGGACGGATGGACTTCAAGAAAGTAATCTTGAAGGCACAGGCAGCATGCTTTACATGTCCCTGTTTGCTGAAAGATAAGCTGTTGGGGATCACAACCGACCTGGATGAGCAGGGAACTTCTGAAGGGACTTCTGTTCTTCATGGCCAAGCCTCATGGTGGAGGAGTGAGCAGCTGGCAGAGCTGTGCGAGGCTCTGCAGTGTCTCTGAGTGCTCCCTTACTAGAGGCAGCACTTGGAGGGCAGTCAGGGCAGTCTGCTGGTGCTCTTTGTGCAAGCTGCTCCCAACTAGGGACACTTTTGGTACTTCCTGCACTCCTTGATCTCTGCCATTGCACAGCTCAGATCATCTGCTCCTCCCTCATCCTGGCTGACAATCTGCCCTCGTCACTGCTGCAGTGGCACAAGTCCCCTGAGCCAGGCACCACTCCTGGTGTCCTCTTCCAGCTTGCTGAGCGTTCTCTCTGCCCCAGCATCCAGTTCAGGAAGACATTCAACAGGATCAGCCCCTGACCCTTGGGAGATGCTCTTTGTTCCTGGCCCTCCAGTATTGGCACATCCAGCCCATGTCCCTTAGAGTGACTTGAACTCCATCTTTAAAAGCAACAGATTGCTGGATGCAATCTGTTGTGGGCTGGCGAGGTTTAGAAATTTTTCCCATTATTATGTTAAGCTAGCCAGTGTGGCTCCCCTACTAGCCGTTAAGAGTTGAATACAAAGGAATGGTTGGACCAGCCCGATGGCTCCATTAGGGAAAGATGAAGTCCTGCTTTTGTCCTTCAGCGAGTAGGAGGACACTCGCAGCTCGCCTGCGGAGAAGAGATATTTCTTTTTTCGTGGTGAGATCTCCTTTGGACTCGGACTGCTAAAACTTCCTACTTCCTCTGAACAACTGGGAACTGATACGCCCAGGGTGAGCAGAGTGTTTTCCTCACACTTTCTTCTACCTGGGATGGTCGGTGCTGTCTCGCTCCCCTGCTCGTGCAGCAGCCGCGACTGAGAGGCTGCCCTACCCTGCTCCATCGGACTGTGCGGAAGAGGAGGGGCATCGGTGACTGGAAATAGGGACTGGGACTGAGTTCTGTTCAGTTTGTTCTGTAACTTTTTTTTCTTTCATATAGCTGATGTTGTTTTTGTTTGTCCTATAAATATATCAGTAAAGAACTGTTATTCCTAACCCATAGCTTTTTTGCCTGAGAGTTCCTGAATTTCCTTTTCCTGGCAATACTGTCCCTTTAAACCAGGACAGATCTTGGCGCCCGGAACGTGGGGCACGAGGTTAAGGAATAACAGTTCTTCAGTTCCCTGAGATTGTCTTTTTGTGTGCTAGCAACATGTGGTCCAGTTTAATCTGGTTTGGGCTGCATGTGTTCATACATGTATATCTCCCATTTGCAAACCCTTACATAAGCATGGACCCTGTAACTAAGGCTACTGTGACTGTTATCGAACTTGCTTTATGGGTTGATAAGGTGAGGAATTCATGGATTTTTAACTTCCTTTGGACGGCGGGTACATGGATTCAGGGATACCACACACTAAATGCATGTTTTTGGGATTACTTTAATAATGGCACCTACTGTGAGGGAATAACACCAGGGTAAATTTTCTCCCAATCCCTCACCCAAATTTTTGGGTCTACCCCACCAGTTTTTGAAGGGTTCAGATTTCCCCTGAATGCTAATGATATCGTACATGGCTGGTGTTACTGATAGGCTTGTCCTATTTAACATTAAGAGATAAGGGGGGATTGAGCTGGATAACAACTCTGATACCTACTCCAGGAAATAGGGATGGTGCTGCAGACATTGACCCTGCCCCAGAGACTAGGGATGTGGCCACAGAGCCTGACCCTGCCCCAGAGACTAGGGATGCTGCCCCAGAGCCTGACCCTGCCCCAGAGACTAGGGATGCGGCCCCAGAGCCTGACCCTGCCCCAGAGACTAGGGATGCTGCCCCAGAGCCTGACCCTGCCCCAGAGACTAGGGATGCTGCCCCAGAGCCTCACCCTGCCCCACAGCCCACCTCAGAAAGAAACCACCCGGAATGGATGGGGGTTCTAGCAAAGGAGATAGGCCAGATGATGAAGGAGTACCTCTCCCCAGCTGGTGAGAAGCCCTGCCATAAAGGGGGAGAATCCAGTGATGCTGTAGTGGAACCCATAGGTGTTACATCTGCCCAGGGTCCAGCTGAATTGCAAGGGCACTCACAGCCAGTACCAGTCGCCCCTGTAGAAACTAGAAAGTCTAAAATGAAAACAAGGCACCTAGACAAAGAGGACCAGAGAGGAGGGCCCTCACAACCAGCAGGGGAGCCAGAGGTTGAAATCATCACTGAGTCCCTGTCTTATGAAAATCTCCGTAATCTGCGGGAAGATATTGCACGACGGGACCGGGAGGCTTTGACAACTTGGTTACTTCGGGTCTGGGACCTCATGGGTACAGGTGTGCACTTGGATGGTACAGAGGCAAGAAATTTGGGATCCTTGTCCCAGGACTCAGGTGTGGACCAGATATTCGTAAGGGAGCCAGGCCCACTTGCCCTCTGGGAGCGGCTTTTAATGAGTGTAAGAGAGAGGTTTGTCAACAAAGAAAGAATGCAGGAGTACCAAAATAGAATGCATTGGAAAACCATTGAGGAAGGGATCCAACAGCTGAGAGAGGTGACGGTACTGGAGGTACTCTTTGGGAGGGATGGACAGTATGACAATGACCCTGACAAGGTCAGGTGCACAGGGCACATGCTGTGGAACCTGGCAAACCGAGGGCCATCTCAATACACCACCTTCATTGCAATGATTAATGCTGATGAGCACCGAGAAACAGTGAGCTCTGTTGCTAACAAGCTTAGGGATTTTCACAGTATGATGAATGGTGTAGTGCAGGCCCAGGTTTCTTCCGTGGTCCAGGAGGTGAGGGGGATGAGGGAGGAGATGAAGGAGGTGAGGGGGCTGAGAGGTGACATAAGTGAGATGAGGGAGGAGATCAGGAAGATCAAGGCAGCACCAGTGCGAGCCTCGTACCCCAAGGTTACAGCCCAACGCCCCCCAGCTAGTTAAAGAGGGTACACCCCACAAGCTGACCTATGGTTTTTTCTGCGTGACCATGGGGAAGACATGGGAAAATGGGATGGGAAACCCACTTCTGTCCTGGCAGCACGGGTGCGTCAACTCAGGGAGGGAAATGCTAACCGAGGGAGCTACACTAAAGTGAAGGTAGCCTCAACCTCCCATGACCAAGGTGCTGGACATTACAGAAGGGAGGATGATCTGTCAGACCCACTTGAAGGAACCTCCACTATGTATGTTCAGGAAAAGAATAATAGCCAGGGCTAGAGGGGCCCTGCCTCTAGCCAGGGAGAGGCACGGGATAACAGAGTCTATTGGATGGTGTGGGTCCAATGGCCTGGCACATCAGAGCCACAAGAATACAGGGTATTAGTTGATACTGGTTCACAATGCACTCTAATACCACCAGAACATGTGGGGGAAGAGCATGTTTCCATTGTTGGGGTGATGGGAGGATCACAGGAATTGTCTTTGCTGGAAGCTGAGGTGAGCCTGACAGGAGAGGGGTGGCAGAAACATTCGACTGTAACTGGTCCAGAGGCACCGCCCATTCTAGGCATAGACTTTCTCAGGAGTGGTTATTACAAAGACCCAAAGGGATACAGATGGGCTTTTGGAATAGCTGCTGTAGTGGCAGAGGGCATTAAGCAGTTGAACACCTTGCCTGGACTGTCAGAAAGCCCATCTGCAGTGGGACTCCTGAAGGTGGAAGAGCAACAAGTGCCAATTGCCACCTCAACAGTGCACCGCCGGCAGTACCGGACGAATCGAGATGCTGTGATCCCCATCTACAAAATGATCCGTGAGCTGGAGAGCCAAGGGGTGGTCATCAAAACTCACTCACCCTTCAACAGCCCCATCTGGCCTGTGCGCAAGTCTGATGGAGAATGGAGATTGACTGTGGACTATCGTGCGTTGAGCGAAGTGACTCCACCGCTGAGCGCTGCCGTGCCGGACATGCTGGAACTCCAGTACGAGCTGGAGTCCAAGGCAGCAACGTGGTATGCCACCATTGACATTGCCAACGCATTTTTCTCCATTCCCCTGGCAGCAGAGTGCAGGCCTCAGTTTGCCTTTACATGGAGGGGCGTGCAGTACACCTGGAATCGTCTGCCCCAGGGGTGGAAACACAGCCCCACCATCTGTCATGGACTGATCCAGGCTGCACTGGAAAAGGGTGAGGCTCCAGAACACCTGCAATACATGGATGACATCATTGTGTGGGGGAACACGGCAGTGGAGGTATTTGAGAAAGGAGAAAAGATCATCCAGATTCTGCTGAGAGCCGGCTTTGCCATTAAAAAGAGCAAAGTCAAAGGACCTGCCCAAGAGATCCAGTTCCTGGGAGTAAAACGGCAAGATGGACGGTGCCAGATCCCCACTGAGGTCATCAATAAGATCACCGCAATGTCTCCACCAACCAGCAAGAAGGAAACACAAGCTTTCCTAGGTGCCATAGGCTTTTGGAGAATGCACATTCCTGAGCACAGCCAGATTGTGAACCCTCTCTACCTGGTTACCCGCAAGAAGAACGATTTCCACTGGGGTGCTGAGCAGCAGCAAACCTTTGCCCAGATCAAACAGGAGATCGCTCATGCGGTAGCCCTTGGCCCAGTCAGGATGGGACCAGAGGTGAAGAATGTGCTTTATTCTGCAGCCACGAACCATGGTTTGTCCTGGAGCCTTTGGCAGAAGGTGCCTGGGGAGACTCGAGGCCGACCTCTGGGATTCTGGAGCCGGAGCTACAGAGGGTCTGAAACCAACTACACTCCCACAGAGAAGGAGATCTTGGCTGCCTATGAAGGAGTCCAAGCTGCCTCAGAGGTGATTGGGATGGAAGCACAACTCCTCCTGGCACCCCGACTACCAGTGCTGGGGTGGATGTTCAAAGGAAAGGTTCCCTCTACCCACCACGCCACCGATGCCACATGGAGCAAGTGGATTGCCCTCATCACGCAACGCGCCCGCATCGGAAACCTGAATCGCCCTGGGATTTTGGAGATAATTACGAACTGGTCAGAAGGTGAAAACTTTGGTCTCGCCCATGACGAGGAGCAAGAAGAAGTGAACCGCGCTGAGGAAGCCCCACCGTATAACCAACTGCCAGCAGATGAAACATGCTACGCTCTTTTCACCGATGGCTCCTGCCACATCGTGGGGATGAACCGGAAGTGGAAAGCAGCCGTATGGAGCCCCACACGACAGGTTGCACAAGCTACTGAAGGAGAAGGTGGATCAAGTCAATTTGCTGAACTCAAAGTTTTTCAGCTGGCCCTGGACATTGCTGAAAGAGAGAAGTGACCAAAGCTCTACCTTTATACTGACTCGTGGATGGTAGCCAATGCTCTGTGGGGTTGGCTGGAAAGGTGGAAAAAGGCAAACTGGCAACCTAGGGGAAAACCAATCTGGGTTGCTGCTGAGTGGAAAGACATTGCCACCTGGGTAGAGAAGCTACTCCTGAAAGTTCGTCATGTGGATGCCCATGTCCCCAAGAGTCGGGCTAATGAGGAACACCGACACAACGAGCAGGTTGATCAGGCCTCAAAGATAGAGGTGTTAAAAATAGACTTAGATTGGCAACACAAGGGAGAATTGTTCCTGGCTCAATGGGTCCATGACGCCTCAGGTCGTCAGGGCAGATATGCCACGTATAAGTGGGCACGAGACCGAGGGGTGGATCTAACCATGGACAGTATCTCTCAAGTTATCCATGACTGTGAGACATGCGCTGCCATCAAACAGGCCAAGCGGGTGAAGCCCCTCTGGTATGGTGGGCGTTGGTCCAAATATAAGTACGGAGAGGCCTGGCAGATTGACTACATCACACTGCCTCAGACCCGCCAAGGCAAGCGCTACGTGCTGACCATGGTGGAAGCCACCACCGGATGGTTGGAGACCTACCCTGTGCCTCACGCCACTGCTCGGAACACCATCCTGGGCCTTGAGAAACAGGTCCTTTGGAGGCATGGCACCCCTGAGAGAATTGAGTCAGACAACGGGACTCATTTCAAGAACAACCTCATAAACAGCTGGGCTAGGGAACACGGCATTGAGTGGGTGTACCACATCCCCTACCATGCACCAGCAGCTGGGAAGGTCAAATGGTGCACTGACCTGCTTAAAACCACCTTGAAGGCACTTGGTGCGGGGATTTTCAAGAACTGGGAAAGTAATTTACCAAAGGCCACATGGTTAGTGAACACCCAAGGGTCCACTAACCGAGCAGGCCGTGCCCAATCTGAGCTCTTGGGAACACCAGATGGGGATAAGGTTCCAGTGGTACACATGAGAGGTATGCTAGGGAAAACTGTTTGGGTGAACTCTGCCTCCAGCAAAGACAATCCTGTCCCTGGGGTGGTTTTTGCTCAAGGACCAGGTTGTACCTGGTGGGTGATGCAAAAGGATGGAGAAACTCGATGCATACCCCAAGGAGACCTTGTTCTTGGGTGAATTATCTATGATACTGTGTCTGTAACTGCATGTATGTATGTAATTTAAAGGTCCTAACTTAATGTAGTATGTTAGCATGGAAAAAATTTGGGGTGGATAATGTTGTGGGCTGGTAAAGTTTAGAAATTTTTCCCATTATTATGTTAAGCTAGCCAGGGTGGCTCCCCTACTAGCCGTTAAGAGTTGAAGACAAAGGAATGGCTGGACCAGCCCAATGGCTCCATTAGGGAAAGATGAAGTCCTGCTTTTGTCCTTCAGCGAGTAGGAGGACACTTGCAGCTCACCGGCGAAAGAGAGAGGTTGCTTTCTCCGTGGTGAGATCTCCTTTGGACTCAGACTGCTAAAACTTCCTGCTTCCTCTGAACAACTGGGAACTGGGATGCCCAGGGTGAGCAGAGTGTTTTCCTCACCCTTTCTTCTACCTGAGACGGCCGGTGCTGTCTCGCTCCCCTGCTCCTGCAGCAGCCGCGACTGAGAGGCTGCCCTACCCTGCTCCATCGGACTGTGCGGAAGAGGAGGGGCATCGGTGACTGGAAATACGGACTGGGACTGAGTTCTGTTCAGTTTGTTCTGTAACTTTTTTTTCTTTCATATAGCTGATGTTGTTTTTGTTTGTCCTATAAATATATCAGTAAAGAACTGTTATTCCCAACCATATCTTTTTTGCCTGAGAGTTCCTGAATTTCCTTTTCCTGGCAATACTGTCCCTTTAAACCAGGACACAAGCAAACAGCTTTCAAAATCCCATCACACAAACATCACACATTGCCTCCAAACCAGCTGCCTCAAAACCTACGAGGAAGGAAACACCCTTTAAATTGCTCTTCCAAGACTATGTCACAACCAACCAAACAGAGGCATGATGTTCACTGGGAATTGTCATCAGGCACAACAAAGACATTGCATGATGTGTCAGGGTATTTGCGTTTTATTGTTTCTATAACTCTGGACACAAGCCCAAGATTTCGGCTCAAAAGTTGTTGGCTAACAAACCCCTAAATTCTACATGAGGCTCCTGCTAGTGGTGGCTAACAGGCCCTCTATTTCATCTAGTACACTTCAGTAATTTCTCAACTGCCACCACGAGCTCCTCAAAAGTGCTGGTTAACCAGCCACAACACACTTGCAGAGGCTCCCCACTCCCTCAACGAACTTCAGTGTGAAGCACAGGGTAGAATATCATAGCCATGCTTTGCCCAGGTAAAGCAAGGCAGGAGAGAAATAAAGACAGAAAAAGGGGAGAGAAACAAAGCTTATCACCAGTCCATAGATCCCATGTTGGTTCTAGTGTGGATCGTCTGGAGCTGGGACTGCAAGACAAAAAAAACCAGAGGGAAAGAAAGAAAAAAGAGACGGGGGGACAATTGGCTTCCTTTAGTAGTTGACTCGATGCCTACCTCTGACACAGACTAAATTTTTTGAGCTGGTTTCTTCATGAATGCACAGCCAGCTCTTTTGGGAAGTGAGCATCAGTGTCCAAGCAGGGAAGGACTTTGGCTCAGCACAGTGCTACCCCACCTCTGCAGGACTGTCTCCTCCAATGACTTTTTCTATTGTAATGATCAGAATATTGGAGACAAAACATACTTAGATCTGGTGCTCCACAGGCCAGCAAGGGGCTTTATTTCTGGCTTTGGCTTTTCTGCTTGTTGATTTTAAATAGGTTGTTCATTTCAGATGCTATGCTGCTGCAATCATCTGCCATAGGTCTCTGGGATGTTAAAACCACCACACTGGCTGGTAAAAGCTGGTGATACCCACAGCGTGGCTCCAGAGACCATAGTCGTGCCACGAGGGTCTGCCCAGCGCACTCTGTACTGGGAAGGTTTGCACCCAAGCCAGGCCTACTACAGGAACCTGCTGGTAGATCCTGATCCTTTTGGAGGGCCCTGGAGCTGTGGCACTCGTGGGAGCTCGGTCAAAGCGTAAAGGACTGGTTCTCTTCCTCTTCCTTGTTGTTAAACTGCTCTTGGTGCCGTTGATGGTGCAGAGATCATTGTTCCCCTGTGGGGATCTGCTCCGGGCCCTCTCCCTGGCATGGTTCCTCTGGCTGGGCACCACCTTCATCCTGCCAGGCAGAGCCTGTGGCACTGCAGATCTTGCCTGCTGGTGGCTGGCTCCTCTCTGGCCCCGTGTGGAACGGGCATATGGTGGTGCTGGAGAGGAAGCCATCATTTCTCTCGTTTTCAGATCACAGCACCTGGGGGTAAAAAGAGTTCTCTCTGCTTCAGGCATTCTTTGTAGATTCCTCTGGGATTCAGTTGCTTTCTTGGAACAACAGAGAGACTTCCCTAAGGTCACCAGTGGGAAGTTGAACTAGGGTCCTCCCACCAGGTCTGCCACTGTCAGAGCGAGTCCTCATCTTTTTACCCCCTATGGCCTCCACTTCACAGAATCCCAGAATCTGGATGACAGAAATCTCATTCCAACCTCCATGCCATGGGCAGGGAAAACTTGCACTATCCCAGGCTGTTCCAAACCCTGTCCATCCTGGGCTTGGACACTCCCGGGAACGGGGCAGCCACAGTTTCTCTGGGCACCCTGCGCCAGGTCCTCACAGGGAAGAATTTCTGCCTAATAGTTAATCTTATCTAATCTAATCTAATCTAATCTAATCTAATCTAATCTAATCTAATCTAATCTAATCTAATCTAACCTAATCTAAATTCTTCCCTCTTTCACTTTAAAACCATTTCCCCTTGCCCCATCAGGACACTCCCTTACAAGGAGCCCCTCCCCATCTTTCCTAGGCTCTCCCTTTAAATCCTCTTCTCTACACGAGCCAGCTGCAGAGAGCAGACAAGGGCCAGTTTCCACAGGGCAGCACCCTAAAGGCCAGCAGGGAAAGAGGAGGACTGCAGTGAGGCAGCTCACAAGTGACAGCACTGAAGGATGCAGGAAGGAATTGTCTCCTGTGGCAGAAACACTCAGGAGGAGGAGAAGACAAACAGCTAAGAGAGGATAAGGAAATGTTTCTTGACCACATTGTTCTGGTTTTTACCTGGTATAAAACAACAAGTAGGCTTGCTGCCCCAGAACTGTATGGATGTCACAATTTTCCACATAGTCGTCATCCATCTTGTACCACAGCCCATTGCTGGCCTGCAAAGAAAGGCATCCAGTTCTGAGAGGAACTGCAGGGTTTCTCCACCACATCAAAGGCAGAAAATTGCCAATCCCAGAGTACACAAAAACAAATCCAGTCCAGTCCCAAAGGAGACCTTCTCCCCCAAAACTCTGGCTGCCAGGAACACTGCTGGGAAAGTTGATGTTTCCCAACACACATTTCTCCAGGTCACGATGGGAGTTGCTCTTTACCTTTGTGTAGCACAAAAAGTGTCCCTCAAGACAGGTGTCCCCACTGTGAACCATGATGGCACACAAAGAGTAGAGGAGAGGTTCTCCAGCTGTGTCTGACATGTATGGTCGAAGATCCAAGTACTCAGGATACTCCACAAACTACAGAGAGACCAAGAGGGCTCAGAAATGAAGCTCAGCTACCAGATTAAAAATAGCCTTCAGCATGTAATGCCTTGGGTGGCTGGAAACTGTTCTCAGCCAAAGCAGCTCTGTCAGAGCTCGTCTTTTCGTGGGAATTCTCTCCCCAGAAGGGAACACAAAAATCCCAACATCTTGCGACAGAGCTTTGGGGAATCTTCTGCCTTAGAAAGTTGCACTTCACTTGCAAACACACCTTGCTGATCTTCGCGCCATTCTGTTGGTCGGCCCTTTCCAGACACAGCGTGAGGACTCTGGGTGCACGATGGACGGTAGCGTTCTCGGAGGCAGCAGCTTTCTTCTTACACCTTGAAACCAAGCACACAGCCAAGTGCTGAAATGCACCACTCTTCCCCAAGAAGGCCACGC
Source organism: Catharus ustulatus (assembly GCF_009819885.2). Classification (NCBI taxonomy): domain Eukaryota; kingdom Metazoa; phylum Chordata; class Aves; order Passeriformes; family Turdidae; genus Catharus; species Catharus ustulatus. The sequence goes on from NC_046240.1 coordinate 2,531,510, forward strand.
AACCTTTCTCCTGTCTCACACACCCTGATGCTATTTTAAGGTTATTCAGAGGCATATTGAAAATGTTGTGTCTTGTTACTGTGCATTAAAGCTCCTTGAGAAGATGACTTCTGTTCAGGGCCATGCAGCCCCCATGGCTCTGGGGTTATGTCGTGTGGAATCATCTTACTTGCTACATGTGAAGCACTCTTTCTGATCCAGCTGCTGGGGTGTGACACAGTCCTCCAGAAGTGTGGTGATGGATGAGGCTGCCTGGAGGAGTGAGAAAGGATCTGCAGAAAATGCTCTCCCACAAACACTTGCCAGGAGCTGACAAGAAGAGCCAGGCAGCTGATGCTGAGGAGAGCCAGCATTACCCAGGGTGGAGGCAGAAGGAGGGTGTGAGGCTGAACATTTCTCTCATGTCCCAGGGCCTCCCAGAGTCATCAAGAACTCCCTCTGTGTTGCCACCACTCAGTTCAGCTCCCAGTGGCATGCAGGGGCATCAACAGTGAAAACTGACCCTACCTATGAGCCTGGGAGCCAGATGGGGATTGAGGGAGGGCAAAGGAAAGAGGAGAGTATGTCAAGAGTGCAGAGGGGGCAATGATTGCTAGTGCAGCCCAAAGCCAGCACCAGAGGGAGACCAGTGCCATGGCCTGTGCAGGACACTGGTGACACTGTGCTTTCCCCTTCCCACTCAACACCAAGCCCCGTTTTGCTCACAGGATAGGTTTTTAAAACAAGGGCTTTGGTCTGGAAAGCTACAGGGGCCTTGGAGTGTCTTGAAGCTCAGTTGCAAATCACTTACTCTGATATCAAAAGAGACATCCAGGAAGGCCTCGTAGGAATCAGCAACTGCTTGGCAGTTCAAGCACTTGACTGGAAGGAAAATCAAAATGCTGAGTGAAGTTATTTGACTGTGCTGGTTTATGCTCGTGGGTTTCCCTATGCCAGTCATCACAGCAGCAGCTGCTTGTGACAGGCAGACAGAAGGGCACAGACAAGCCAAGTAAAGCAGTCGTTGTGGAAACACACCTGTATATTTCATGAAGCCCCCAAAGATTTGATCGACGATGGTAGTTTGTTGTGAGGAGACGCCCAAGCTGGAAATAAATGGCAAGGCAGAGTTACCTCCTCCGAGGGTTTAGCATGGAAAGGTCTGAATGTCAGTTTTCCTCGATGGGAAAAGGGTTTGGGAAGATTGAAACTTGCAATTTGCTTGTGCTTACTCGCTGCTTCCACTCAGACAAGCTCTGTGCATGGCACTGACAGTACAACGCAAGAACTCGTAAGCGCTCCCCTGCCTGCTATAGTCAAACTGTTCTCCTATGACTGAGAAAGAGTTTAGTAGCTGCCCACTAGAAGAAGGGAAGACAAAGAGGAAAAACTGTCGAAGCAGCCAAAACAACTTACATTTGAGGTTCTTGAGGATAGCTCCAGGCACGATGGCACTGGCTGAGGAGCACAGGACCTTCCTGACGTGGGCTTCCATGGTGCACATCATGCAGAAGCCTTGGTGCTGACCTGAAGAGGGAAGGAGGGAGGGAGCAGGGAAGGGAGGGACAGAAGCTACTCAGGATAACATCTCTGTTTCTTGGGAAACCTAATGGAGATCGTGAAGTTCTAGGAAAAGTCTACTCTTCTATACTCCCAAACTACCAATGTCCCAACAAGTCCAGGACATTTTAGTGCACAGAAAACATGCTTCAGAGGAGGCTAAAGTGGTTGAAGTGTTCTGTGCAATAAGGCAAGAGATTTCATCTTTCCGGGATAGAAACTTGGGGCTAGGAAGAGTGTTCTGCAGAAGGTGAGTGCACCTTGATAAGACTGGCATCTTTCAGCTGATGCTCACATAACATAAGCTCATAGGGCTGAGAATGAAGAGCTGCTGCTCTTCTAAAGTTGACTGCAGGTTCTGGGAATCCTTGGGATCTGCCCAAGAGATTTACAAGGAGATGTTCCCAGAGGTACTCACACGCCTGGCTGTGCTTGGAAGACAGCAGGTAGTTGGCCAGAGGCGGTGTGTATGTCAGGCACTGCAGGATCACATTGATGTAGCAGGAATTGCCCACGTTGAAGAGTCCTGCTCCAGGTCTTTGCTGCCAGTCCATGCACATCTTCTCCGGGGGAGAGACAATGCTTTGTGGCAAAGCCATTCCCTCGGCAATGTCTGCAGGGAGATGACATTTGAAAAGAGATGGGGCAATGCTGTCACTGAAACCCATATTCAGATGTTGAGTTGTCTACAGGAGCACCAAGAACAGCAACTCAGAAAATCAAACAGCTCAGAAACTCAAACAGCTCAGAAACATCAGGGAATGCCTAACACCCTGCTGACATGTACTGGCAGGGAAGCAGTTTTGGAAAACTCTTCTCCTGTGTACTCTGCCAAACTCTCCTTTCTGGGCCTCAGGCCACCCCCCTTTCCTTCCAGAGTCTTTCATTTCCAAGACTCACAGGAGCTGTCACACCTTACAGCCATCACTCCTCTTGGGAACAGAGGGCAAATCTTTGGATGGCAAAGCTCTAGAAAGATCTCCTCCACAAAGATCAGGTCAGCACCTATCCCATCACTTGAAGTAAAATGAAATTAATTGTAGCTCAACACAATCGTTTAGAAACCCCAAACATGACTCACAAAGCACCTTCAGCTATCCAAAAAGGTTTGGTGGTGGTTGTAGCCGTTGTACACGGTGAGGAATGCTTGCGCAAAGGCAGACCCACGGCAGGAGGAGCCCAGATAGCCTGTAGGCCAGCTCAGCCCAACTAGCTCTCAGTGGCTCGTTCCTCAGGACACCCCTCAGCGGGCAGGTGAGGTCACAATTGCTGGAGCAGGGCCCCTCTGTGACATGAGGCCACATGGCAACATGTCCCTTGGAGAGCACAGAACCCATGGCCTGGCACCTCTCCCAGCTGCAAGTCCCTGGAGCAGGTGCTGTGGACAAGGGGCTGTTTGTGTGCACAGCTCCTGCCCCTTCCAGCAGCTCCAGCAGCCAGAGGAGCCAGAGGCTGCTGGGGGCTGGAAATGAGCCTGGGCACAGTTGGGCTTGGTACACTTTGGAGTGCTGGGGCCTTCTGTTCCACTCTTGCCAGCTTCTTCCAGGCTTTTAGGCCCCTAAAGCTCCTTTTGAAGGAGGAAAAACCTTCTGTTGTGGCAGTGAAGCATCCATTGAGGGCACAAGGCCTAACTTCAAGGCCCTTGTTTTCATTTCCAAAGGCCCATTTTTAGTTCTCACAGACCCAGTTTGAAGACCCAAAGTCCCTTGCCGAAGTGCAGTGGGGTCGCAATCAGTCGGGGGATAATGGCGAGTAGGGACGACACACACCAATGTGATGCAGTTCTAATCCAACTTTATTGCTCTGTTCGTGTACCTTTTATAGAGCACTTGTCACGTAGCAATCTAGCAGTTGTCACGTAGTGAGCAGCCTTGTTCTCATTCTAATGATACATTATAGATACCTATTGATACTTCTTATGAAAACTCTACACTTTCTCATGGCTGTTCTCTAAGCTAGAATCCTGCTTAGCTAGGTATTCAGGGTTTTTCCTAACGTCTGGTTTGCTACATCTATAGACCTTCCCAGCTCTAAGACCTCTTTGTATTATCCTGTCCTTTTGATACATCCTTGTCGTTTCTCAGCTCTGTATTGCCAGGACTAAAATCCTCTTTATTCTTTCAGCTCTATTTTCCCAAACCTAAAACATAAAATGTTTCATATTCATGCAGTACAGCTAAGTCCCCAACACCTCCCCCTCTTTTTTCAAAAAGAGCTGTAGCAATTTTGTGTATTTGACTGCACAAGCCTTGCAATTAGCAGGGGGCAATTATCAGTATAACAATAAAGACCCCAGTATGGTCATTCCCTGATGGACAAATGTGGCTTACCATTTTTTCAGTCCCAGGGACTGTAGCCAATCATCAAATGACCATCATGATTTTTGCAATTTGTGTAAGCCTTGCCTTAGAATTGTGAGTTTCTAATCAATTGACTGAGAGTGATCAGATAAATTCATACAGCACATACCTTCAAATTCTTCACAGCCATGACCATGAGCTAAAAGCAAATAATCTATTGCACCTCAATTTTGCAATGTAGCATGGTTAACGCTATCGACATCAGTTGCCAGTTCTTGCAAAATTTCTGATGTTACATTTAATTCAGCCTTAACCCAACAAGCAACCTACTTTAGCGAAGTCATTGCTCTAGCAGCTGTGCTTCCTGGGAGAAATGTTGAAGTCATGACAGTACGTAGCCTTGACCAGAATATAGGATCTCCCATCTCTGTGCAGTCTAATTCACGAATGCTTCACCTAATTCTTTTGCCAGATGTCATCTGCATGATCTGGGATACGTTTGGATGGAATACAGACAATTTACCTAGGTAGCATGGTCCTCCTATAGGACTGGCAGGGATTCCTGCCCAAGCACAATTTCCAAAAATTAAAAACAAACCTGGAGGGAGATATCTGGCCCTACTGTCTGTCATGTTGCACTTGGAATAGACTAGGTTTTTTACTTCTCTTTCCTGCAAGTCAGAGTCAACTGGCAGAGTTGTTCTATTGTCAAACAAATTCTTAATGATCTCACATTGCCAGCGTCCATCCCTTTGAACATTTGTAAGGCCAGAGGTTGTTATTGTAGCATTAACTTTTGTAAAATTCACACAGCTTTGGTCGCTGACCCATTCTCTAAACTCTCTTGGTTGCCATACTGGCACCCCTATTAAACAAGTCTTAAAAAGGTTCAGTAACTCCTCCAAGGCCTAAACACAGTGATGATTGGTTGGTCTTATTGGCTATTGTCACCCATGTGTTCTGTCTGGGAATTGTGAATCGCATGCCTCCTTCTATCCCGAGCTTTCTTTCTGCTCCAATAGACTTTCTCAGGTGTCCAGCGATAACTAGGAACAAAGAGCTGAACGGGAATCTCAACATCTTGACCACACTCAACTGCTATCACTCGTGTACGTACAAAAGCTGCTATTTCCTTTAAATCCTGTTCACATCGGTAACGTACCAACCATCGACTATTTTCTATTTTACTCTTGATGCAGGGTAATGCACCGGGGTATGGTATCCCAAGGTATTCCCTTAAAGCCTGCACATAACAACTAGACAATTTTCCATCACAAGAACTACAAAGTGGACCTTGATCAGTTTCCCTATTAACCCAATATGCCTTACCACAATTCCCACATTCAAAACAAACCCATGGTTTACAATCAACAGAAATACATTGCCATGAATCAAAACCTTTCACACAATTCCCTAACTTACATTCACTATGATCACACTGTGGACATTTTACTTTTTATATTTTACTATTATACCCTCCCAGATGAGAACCGTGCTCCAATAAATCGCAAACTAAGAGTATGGGATTTTTTTGCTACTAATACCCAACAATACAATTCTCGCTGCCTTGACTCCTCGTTGAGTTCACTCAGAAGCTGTCGAACACCTTGGAGATGGCCAAAAAGGTTGTCAGTCGTTGGACGTTTCCTCTTGTGTAACAGTTGAATTCTTCAGGTGTGGTCGAACCCACTTGGCTGGAACCCAACGCGCTTGGTCACCTGTGGAAACACAAGCATACCCCCGACCCCATGTTATTACGTCCTGTGGCCCGACCCCTAGATTTTGTTGAGGGTTGCACACATCCACAGGGGCTGGATGCGCAGTAAAATCATTTGGATTTGCAACAAAATGATGGTCGATTGGTCGTTTATCCTCGTCTCTAGGATTCAGCCAGTTAAGCACATAACATGCCTTTGCAACAAGCTCATGAGGGCTACTTTCCCCCTCTTTTCTCAAAGCTCACAAAAGCCTTTTGAGGTCCTGATGGCTTGTCCAGTGGAATTGTAAGGTATTCCAGTCACGTGTTTGATGTGCCACTTAGCAAAAAATTGTTTGATGATGTTGCTGATGTAGGCAGGTGCATTGCCCATCTTGATCACATCAGGTTTGCCCAGAGCAGCAATGGCTTGAATCCAATGAGTCCTAGATGCCTTAGCATTTGTAGTCGTGACTGCAGCAGCCCATATCATCTTTGAGCAGGTGTCAACAGTGACGTGAAGAACCCTCAGCTTTCCAAAGGGTGGAAATTCTGTAGTGTCAGTTTGCCACACCTGAAGAGGTTGCAAACCTCGTGGGTTAACTCCTTCCTGTTGAACAGGCGGCACTTTTGCACAGTCTGGACAGGCAGCTGCAATAGCCCTTGCATCTGCTCGTGTTAGTCCAGACTGTCTTTTAAGTGCACGAGTTGATTGATGGAAAAAGGAACGTGATTCTGAAGCATTTTGAAGAGCATCAGATAGTTGTTGCACAGGTGTAGAAACAGCCTGATCAATAACATCATTGCCTGTGGTTAAAAATCCCGGTAAGGTGGTATGACTACGAATATGTGTACAGAAAATGAGTTCAGTACGTTCTTCTAACAAATTCCACAATTGTATAAACAAAGCTTGTAACTGTCTATTGTTTACATGACCAATCAAAGCTCGAGAAATTCTGTTCACTACACCTACAACATATAAAGAATCTACAACCAAATTTACTGCAACAGTTGCAAAGTCTCTAAGAGCACACAGGACAGTTTGCATTTCAAGCACTTGTGCTGACCCTACACCTTGTTGTGTTTGTATAGTCCATCCACTTTTTGTGAGCGTACCATAGCCATATCTATCAGTCCTTTTGCTAGCCTCTGTAAAAACAGAATCTCCATCAGGAATTGGATTTTCTGTTATAATTGTTCGCCTTTCCAAAGTTAAAGCTGTATGAAAACAGGGTGCTTTGGGAAGTGATTGTCAATGTCCATTCCAGCTACAGCAAGAGCAAAAGCATTACTTTTGAGTGACCATTCCTCAATCAGTGTTAGTGGCTCTATAGGTAAAACACAGTGTGTAGGTTCAATGCCACAATAGTGCGAACGCGTTTTTTACCTTTTAAAAGCATAAGTCCAATGGCTTCAAACCTTGTGGTAATAGTTTTATGAGGGTTACTAGCAGCAAAAACCCATTCAAGAATTTTTAAGTTGCTCCCAGAGTCTATTTGCTCTATTATTAATGATACTTCTTTGACTTTATTGTAGACAATTAGGGTGATAGGCAGTACTGGATTGTAGCGATATGCTGCTGTAAGGCCAATCTTCTTTTCAATTTGTCTGAGGGCGTCTCGTGCCTCAGGTGTCAATGCTCAAGGCTCTGCTGGATTTGATCCCCCTTTTAGTAGTGCGTGGAGAGGCTCCAATTCTTCATTGGTGATACCACAAAAGACCCTTAACCATTGTATGTCCCCAACCAGTCTTTGAACATCATTCAATGTTTGCACTTTAACAGATAATTGTAATTTTGGGGGCAAACACGAGAGTCTGTGATAGTCATCCCCAAATAATTCCATGGTGCTGTTCTTTGAATCGTTTCTGTAGCAATAACCAGTCCATAAGCCTGTAAACAGTCCTTTAAAAAATTTTCCTGTTCTTCTGAGTATATGGGGACTAGCAATCGATATATCATCCATATAGTGATATGTGCAGAATTGAGAATACCATCGTCACCAAGGCTGTAAAGCCAAGTCCACATACCACTGACAAATGGTTGGAGAATTCTTCATACCCTGTGGTAACACAGTCCGTTCATATCTTTTTGCAGGTTCTTGGTGATTAATTGTTGGTACTGTAAAAGCAAATTTTTCACAATCATCTGGGTGCAATGGAATAGTAAAGAAACAGTCCTTATGGTCAATAATTACAGTTCCCATTTTTCTGACAACATGACTGGGGAAGGCAGTCCTGGTTGAAGGGCTCCCATATCCTCCATGCAATTATTAATTGCCCGCAAGTCATGTAGCAGACACCATTTGCCTGACTTCTTCTGTATAGTAAAAATAGGTGTATTCCAAGGGCTGTTCGATGGGCGAATATGTCCTGCATCCAACTGTTCCTGCACTAGCTGTTGTAAATGTTGCAGCTTCTCTTTAGGTAAAGGCCACTGATCAACCCAAATAGTGGCAGTCCGTCTCCAAGGTAACTGGAGAGTTGGGCGAGAGCTGCCATCAGTAGCCACTGCTATAAATTTGAAGAAATAGCAAGTCCCCATTGACTCAGGACATCTCAGCCAATAATCCACAAAGGTGTGTGCACGATGTATGGGGTAGTCCAAGCAATGTTCCCCTCTTCATCTCATACTGTAATCCTTTGTTTGGATATTTTAGTAATTGTAGATCCACCAATGCCCATAACTGAGGATGCTTGTATTGCTGGTCATTCAGGTGGCCTGTCCTTTTGATACATCCTTGTAGTTTCTCAGTTGTGTATTGCCAGGACTAAATTCCTCTATATTCTTTCAGCACTATTTTCCCAAACCTAAAACTTAACCTTTCATATTCATGCAGTACAGCTAAGGCCCCAACACCTCCCCCTCTTTTTTCAAAAAGAGCTGTAGCAATTTTGTGTATTGGGCTGGGCAAGCATTGCAATAAGCAGGGGGCAATTATCAGTATAACAATAAAGACCCCCAGTAGCAAAAAAGCTGGCAGGAATTATAGTTATATCCAAGCCTGTGTCTATCATTCCCATAGCATTTGTCCATCCTCACTGGTGAAAGTAACACGTCGCTGTGGTCTCTGCATGGTGATTCGTTGGCAAAAAGCAGTTTGTAAAAGTCCCACTGATCCAAGTCCCCCACTCTGCTCTCCTGTTTCAGTCCGGAACTTTTGGCTTTTAAAAAATATCAAGTGAGCAATCTTTGATCCTGCAGGAATAGTCACAGGAGGAGTAAACACATGTAAAATAATATAAATTGGGCCTGTATAATCCACATCAATGTTCCTGGGCAACACAAATAGTCCTTGCCGAGACGCCGATGATGTCCCTACTAGCAAAGCTGACAGTCCATTTCCCAGGGGCCCCGTGCAAGTAGAAGGCACAGCATGCACCTTTTCATCAGAGATGGTTACTGTTGCTGCCACGGCCAAGTCGAGTCCTGCATCTCTGCTGCTGTTGGCGGCGAGCTAGTAGAAACAGCCAGGGTCCGTGGATATTTGTCCTCCGCGTCCAGCGGTGCGCGAGCTGCCAAGTTTCCCGACAACGGAGTGCCGTCCTTCCTAAACCGTGACCGGCATTCAGTTGCACGATGTCCCCACTTATTGCACCGCAGACAGGCCCCAGGAAACTGAGCTGGACTTTGAGGAGTCTGAGATGGGTGAGAAATCTGAGATGGGTAAGGAGCATGAGGCAAAGACTCTTTCTTTTTATTCCTCCGGGGGCAAGCCTTTTTAATGTGTCCTGACTGCCCGCAGGAATAACAAACTCCTTTCATCCCCTTGCTACTCTTTCCCCTACCTTGAGTCTGTTTAAGAGAAACAGCCATAGCAGAAGCATGAATCTTTGCCTTTTCCTCCTCCCAAAGCAACGAAGCCCGAGCACATATTTCAACAATCTGAGAAAGGGAGTTACCCAGCTGCAGTGTAGCTATCAGCTGCCTGCATGTTTCATTAGCATTCTGCAGTGCGAGCTCTTTAGTTAAAGTATGTTTCAATTCTGGTGTTACATCTGGTGCCATATCTATAGCCTCTCGCAATCGATCTACAAATATAAGAAATGGCTCATCTGGTTCTTGCATAATTTTTGTATATGGACACAATGGTGTCCCAGTTTGGGGAAGGGCAAGACATGTTGCTAACGCAGCATTTTGGGACTGCCATAAAACTCTATGATGTAAAGCGGCCTGTCTCTGTGCGTCACAATAAGCTCCTGTCCCCGTCAACTGTTCTAGGGTAGTAAATCTTAATGGATCACCCACAGGTAAATCAAGATTCTCTACCATATGTTCCTCTAATTTTGCCTGCGGCTTATTTAACCATAACATATAGGATGTAGGTCCCAGAATAAATTCCATAATACTTTTTGAATCAGAGGATGTTAGTAAGGTACATTTAAATATAGCAGTTACTTGATTTCACACTAGTTTATTTTCAATCCCATACTGCATAACAGTCTTTTGCAAGTTAGTAATTGTTTTCCAGTCTAAAGCCTCCCGTCTATCTCCCTGTGCATCGCGTACGACCGGCATTGAGACTGGCTCCAGAGTAAAATCTCCGGACAAAGTAGCATTTTCATATAACCCTTTCCAGCGCTTGCGGTAATCATAAGAAGGGTCATGGGGCGTCTGGGTTTCCTCAGGTTTTTTACATTCGGGGTTTTGAAATGTTTTTAAAAAATGAACTAATCAGCCCGTCCCCTACTTCTTTCTCAGAGCTCTGATTACCACCAAATCGGATCTTTTCCTCCTCAGAAATAGCTGCACTTGGGTCATATTTGGACTGCAGAAAATGATCTGCTTCTGCAAAAGTCCGTTCTCCTGCTTTCATTCTTTCAAGAACCCAGAGTCTACGATCTTGCAAAACTGCAGGATTTAACCCCTTTCTATCATTTACTGCCTCCATTTCATCTAATTGATTTGCAATATTATTTAAACCATTTACAATTGCATCATGAGCCTTTTTATAAGCTATCTTAATATCACTCCTTTTCGACCCAGGATCAAGTCTTTTCATCTCTTCTAACAAATGTGTCATAAGCCTAGCCTGTCCCTCTAGGTTCAAGCCTGAGTCATCTGGAAGCGGCACACTCACTGGATCAACTTCCATAGGAGAAGCAGTAGGGGCTTCTACGGGGGGAGCAGTAGGAGCAGTGGGAGCGGTGGGAGCGACAGGAGCGATAGGAGCAGTAGGAGTTATGGGTGTGATAGAAGTGGTAGGAGCTTTTTCAGGGGGAGAGGTAGGCTACACGGGCTGAGGCAGACTCTCCTCTGTGTAGGGAGGTAATTCATCAAACATTCCCCACGCCTCCCTATCTGCCATTGATATTGGAAAGGTCATATTTTTCACAGCCAGGGGAAAGGACATGGTAGAACAGGAGGCACCCCTATCTGACCCTTTCTGCTCTTTTCCCTCCTGGCCCCCTTGTTCAAATGCAGTCCGCATTGCAGCTGCTACATGAGCCTGCCCTTGTGATTCTTCGATTACTAAGCGCACATCTCTAAAAGAGTGGATTAACTATTTTGCCTCTGGGGATCCATGCAAAATTTGCTCCCAAAGTTCTTTTCCTATTTTGTCCCGTGTGTCAACAAAATAAATCTGAGTTGTTTCTGTTAACAGTCCTTGCTGTCGGCACCACAGTAATGACTTTGTAACAGTTGAGTGATCTACCGCTTATTAGTGTGTTTTGCAAGCTTCATGAGGGTTTCCAGAGCAGCGCGCTCCACTGCCGATGCGGCAACTCCCATCCTGCTCCCTGACTCACCGGTCAGCCGTGGCCACCGCGCCTCTCTCGAATGCCCCGGTCGGCTGTCCACACCGCACCATCTGCAGGAAGCCTCGCCTTCGCTCGTTCTGTCCGACCCCGAAGTACGATCAGGATCGCTCCGGGGTCACCAGATGCCGGAGCACAGTGGGGCTGGGATTAGTGGGGGGATGGATAGTGGCGAGTAGGGACGACACACACACCAATGTGATGCAGTTCGAATCCAACTTTATTGCTCTGTTCTTGCAGGTTTTATAGAGCACTTGTCACGTAGCAAGTGAGCAGTTGTCACGTAGTGAGCAGCTTTGTTCTCATTCTAATGATACATTATAGATACCTATTGATACTTCCTATGAAAGCTCTGCACCTTCTCATGGTTGTTCTCTAAGCTAGAATCCTGATTAGCTAGGTATTCAGCGCTTCGGCTAACGTCTTGTTTGCTACATTTATAGACCTTCCCAGTTGTAAGGCCTCTCTGTATTACCCTCTCCTTTTGATACATCCTTATAGTTTCTCACCTCTGTATTCACAGGACTAAAATCCTCAATATCCTTCCAGCTCTATTTTCCCAAACCTAAAACCTAAAACGTTTCATATTCATGCAGTACAGCTAAGGCCACAACAGTCCCTTTTCGAGGGTCCAAAGCCCTCTTTTACAGCTCAAGGCTTCCACTAGAATGCCCAAAGCCTTCTAGTCAGCATCAAAGTGCTGTTCCTTGAGTCCAGAGAGGAACCAGTAGTTTCACCTCAAATTTCTAAACAGTCTCTGCGAGAGTGAAAACAATTTCTTAGCACAAAATAATTCATATTGCCATTTGGATGTGGTGCAAATAAGAGTTTCTACTTAGGAAACATTCAGTCCCGACACAACTGATTGGAGAGCACGTTTGCAGCTTGGCTAAGGTTTTGGGGTGGTTTTGAGCTGGGCTCTGGGCTTTTCCTTATTTTACAAGTCAGCAGCACTATGGTGTGGGAGTTCTGAGGAGAGCTGACAGTGCCCAGGAAAAAGCCAAGATCTCTGTGCCATCCCCATCCATGGGAGAGCTCTGTTGTGGATCCTGGCTCTCAGAGACTGCAAGAACATGATCCTGCATAGGGATGGGAAGGAAGATGAATCATCTCATCGTTGGTTCTGCAGTTTATAGGCTGCGAAAAAAAAGTGAATTTCAGTACCGTCTCTTTCTTCTAGAACAGTCCGTGTGGGACCAGTTGCTGAACGTTGTTGGTTTTGTGGCTGGACTCTGTGGGTCTGGAAGTGCCTGAAGGTGTAGAGATGTGTGCCGGGACAGAGAAGCTCTTGGTTTTTTCCTGGGCACTGTCAGCTCTCAGCAGAGCAGCCACACGATAGCGCTGCCGACTTGCCAAAGAGGGAAAGCAGCGAGCCCAGCCCGAGACCACCCCACTGACAGAGCCAAGCTGCAAAAATATCCCTGCTCCCAAATAACCTGTGCCAGGACACTAAGTATTCCCTGTTCTTCCGCTTCTTTCCCAGTTAAAAAAAACCAACCAAAACAAAACCCGAAAAACAACCAAACCCCTGTTCTTGCTTGGTCACACTCTACAGAAATTAATGTGCCACCTCAGACAGGGTTTGGTTCTGAAGGCAAGTTTACTGTTTGGATCATAGTCTGCAGGCTGATAATTATGAAATAACAAAATTCTTGATAATTGGTGAAACCTGGTGGGGCAACAACAAAACTTCCACACTGTGTTCTGGAGGGCAGACTTTGGCCTTTTCAGAAAGCTGATTTGGAAAGTTCATTGAGAAACAGCCCTTAAAAACAAAGGGGTCCAGGAAGGATGGAGGGACTTCAAGAAAGTAATCTTGAAGGCACAGCAGCATGCTTTGCTGTCCCTGTGTGCTGAAAGACAAGCTGTTGGGCATCACAACCGGCCTGGATGAGCAGGGAACTTCTGAAGGGACTTCTGTTCTTCATGTCCAAGCCTCATGGTGGAGGAGTGAGCAGCTGGCAGAGCTGTGCGAGGTTCTGCAGTGTCTCTGAGTGCTCCCTTACTAGAGGCAGCACTTGGAGGGCAGTCAGGGCAGTCTGCTGGTGCTCTTTGTGCAAGCTGCTCCCAACTAGGGACACTTTTGGTACTTCCTGCACTCCTTGCTCTCTGCCATTGCACAGCTCAGATCATCTGCTCCTCCCTCATCCTGGCTGACAATCTGCCCTTGTCACTGCTGCAGTGGCACAAGTCCCCTGAGCCAGGCACCACGCCTGGTGTCCTCTTCCAGCTTGCTGAGCGTTCTCTCTGCCCCAGCATCCAGTTCAGGAAGACATTCAACAGGATCAGCCCCTGACCCTTGGGAGATGCTCTTTGTTCCTGGCCCTCCAGTATTGCCACATCCAGCCCATGTCCTTTAGAGTGACTTGAACTCCATCTTTAAAAGCAACAGATTGCTGGATGCAAGCACACAGCTTTCAAAATCCCATCACACAAACATCACACAGTGCCTCCCAACTAGCTGCCTCAAAACCTACGAGGAAGGAAACACCCTTTAAATTGCTCTTCCAAGACCATGTCACAACCCACCAAGCAGAGGCATGATGTTCACTGGGAATTGTCATCAGGCTCAACAAAGACATTGCATGGTGTGTCAGGGTATTTGTGTTTTATTGTTTCCATAACTCTGGCTACCAACCCAATATTTAGGCTCAAAAGTTGTTGGCTAACAAACCCCTAAATTCTACATGAGGCTCCTGCTAGTGGTGGTTAACAGGTCCTCTATTTCATCTAGTACACTTCAGTAATTTCTCAACTCCCACCACGAGCTCCTCAAAAGTGCTGGTTAACCAGCCACAAGACGCTTGCAGAGGCTCCCCACTCCCTCAACAAACTTCAGTGTGAAGCACAGGGTAGAATATCATAGCCATGCTTAGCCCAGATAAAGCAAGGCAGGAGAGAAATAAAGACAGAAAAAGGAGAGAGATAACAAAGTTTATCACCAGTCCATAGATCCCATGTTGGTTCTAGTGTGGATGGTCTGGAGCTGGGACTGCAAGACAAAAAATGCCAGAGAGAAAGAAAGAAAAAAGAGCCAGGAGGGACAATTGGCTTCCTTTAGCAGTTAACTCGATGCCTACCTCTGACACAGACTAAATTTTTTGAGCTGGTTTCTTCATGAATGCACAGCCAGCTCTTTTGGGAAGTGAGCATGAGTGTCCAAGCAGGGAAGGACTTTGGCTCAGCACAGTGCTACCCCACCTCTGCAGGACTGTCTCCTCCAATGACCTTTCCTATTGTAATCATCAGAATATTGGAGACAAAACATACTTAGATCTGGTGCTGCACAGGCCAGCAAGGGGCTTTATTTCTGGCTTTGGCTTTTCTGCTTGTTGATTCAAAACAGGTTGTTCACTTCAGATGCTGTGCTGCTGCAATCATGCAGGCTGTGTTTGTCTGCCAGTGTCTCTGGGATGTTAAAACCACCACACTGGTTGGTAAAAGCTGGTGATGTCCACAGCGTGGCTCCAGAGACCATAGTCGTGCCACGAGGGTCTGCCCAGCACACTCTCAACTGCGAAGGTTTGCACCCAAGCCAGGCCTACTACAGGAACCTGCTGGTAGATCCTGATCCTTTTGGAGGGCCCTGGAGCTGTGGCACTCGTGGGAGCACGGTCAAGGCCTAAAGGACTGCTTCTCTTCCTCTTCCTTGCTATTAAACTGCTCTTGGTGCCGTTGATGGTGCAGGGATCATCGTGCACCTGTGGGGATCTGCTCCGGGCCCTCTCCCTGCCATGGTTCCTCTGGCTGGGCACCACCTTCATCCTGCCAGGCAGAGCCTGTGGCACTGCAGATCTTGCCTGCTGGTGGCTGGCTCCTCTCTGGCCCCGTGTGGAACGGGCATATGGTGGTGCTGGAGAGGAAGCCATCATTTCTCTCGTTTTCACATCACAGCACCTGGAGGTAAAAAGAGTTGTCTCTGCTTCAGGCATTCCTTGTAGACTCCACTGGGATTCAATTGCTTTCTTAAGGCAACAGAGAGACTTCCCTAAGGTCACCAGTGGTAAGTTTAACTAGGGTCCTCCCACCAGGTCTGCCACTGTCAGAGCGAGTCCTCATCTTTTTACCCCCTATGGCCTCCACTTCACAGAATCCCAGAATCTGGATGACAGAAATCTCATTCCAACCCCCATGCCATGGGCAGGGACACCATGCACTATCCCAGGCTGCTCCAAACCCTGTCTGAAACTGCACCCTTTGGGCCTGGCCTGCTCCCCAAATACCTGCAGAGCTGGCCTGGGATGCTGTTTCATGTAGAACAGAAGGATATTAGAGGCTCTTTCTCCCAGGGTTGGTATTCTGTTTTATTCTTAGGCTTCCATGTGGTCAGAGCGGGAGATGGGGATAAAGAGAGGAAGTTCCAAACCGGGGCACAGGTTTTTAAGGGTCAGGAAAGGGGAGGGGTCAGCTTTGGTTTCAGGCCAATCCCACCGCAGGGGCCAGTCCACCGGTCTTGCAGGGGTCACAGCGCTAAAGGGACATACCATTCCCAAAATGGTAGGGTATTGGGTTACAACACCTGTCCATCCTGGGCTTGGACACTCCCAGGAATGGGGCAGCCACAGTTTCTCTGGGCACCCTGTGCCAGGTCCTCACAGGGAAGAATTTCTGCCTAATAGCTAATCTAATCTAATCTAATCTAATCTAATCTAATCTAATCTAATCTAATCTAATCTAATCTAATCTAATCTAAATTGTTCCCTCTTTCACTTTAAAACCATTTCCCCTTGCCCCATCAGGACACTCCCTGACAAGGAGTCCCTCCCCATCTTTCCTAGGCTCTCCCTTTAAGTCCTCTTCTCTACATGAGCCACCTGCAGAGAGCAGACTAGGGCCAGTTTCCACAGGGCAGCACCCTAAAGGCCAGCAGGGAAAGAGGAGGACTGCAGTGAGGCAGCTCACAAGTGACAGCACTGAAGGATGCAGGAAGGAATTGTCTCCTGTGGCAGAAACACTCAGGAGGAGGAGAAGACAAACAGCTAAGAGAGGATAAGGAAATGTTTCTTGACCCCGTGGTCCTGGTTTTTACCTGACATAAAACAACAAGTAGGCTTGCTGCCCCAGAACTGTATGGATGTCACAATTTTCCACATAGTCATCATCCATCTTGTACCACAGCCCATTGCTGGCCTGCAAAGAAAGGCATCCAGTTCTGAGAGGAACTGCAGGGTTTCTCCACCACACCAAAGGCAGAAAACTGCCAATCTCGGAGTACAGATAAAACAAATCCAGTCCAGTCCCAAAGGAGACCTTCTCCCCCAAAACTCTGACTGCCAGGAACACTGCTGGGAAATTTGATGTTTCCCAACACACATTTCTCCAGGTCACGATGGGAGTTGCTCTTTACCTTTGTGTAGCACAAAAAGTGTCCCTCAAGACAGGTGTCCCCACTGTGAACCACGATGGCACACAAAGAGTAGAGGAGAGGTTCTCCAGCTGTGTCTGACATGTATGGCCGAAGATCCAAGTACTCAGGATACTCCACAAACTACAGAGAGACCAAGAGGGCTCAGAAATGAAGCTCAGCTACCAGATTAAAAATAGCCTTCAGCATGTAATGCCTTGGGTGGTTGGAAACTGTTCTCAGCCAAAGCAGCTCTGTCAGAGCTCGTCTTTTCATGGGAATTCTCTCCCCAGAAGGGAACACAAAAATCCCAACATCTTGTGACAGAGCTTTGGGGAATCTTCTGCCTTAGAAAGTTGCACTTCACTTGCACACACACCTTGCTGATCTTCGCGCCATTCTGTTGGTCGGCCCTTTCCAGACACAGCGTGAGGACTCTGGGTGCACGATGGACTGTAGCGTTCTCGGAGGCAGCAGCTTTCTTCTTACACCTTGAAACCAAGCACACAGCCAAGTGCTGAAATGCACCCACTCTTCCCCAAGAAGGCCACGCAACCTTTCTCCTGTCTCACACATCCTGATGCTATTTTAAGGTTATTCAGGGGCATATGGAAAAAGTTGTGTCTTGTTATTGTGCATTAAAGCTCCTTGAGAAGATGACTTCTGTTCAGGGCCATGCAGCCCCTCATGGCTCTGGGGTTGTCGTGTGGAATCATCTTACTTGCTACATGTGAAGCACTCTTTCTGATCCAGCTGCTGGGGTGTGACACAGTCCTCCAGAAGTGTGGTGATGGATGAGGCTGCCTGGAGGAGTGAGAAAGGATCTGCAGAAAATGCTCTCCCACAAACACTTGCCAGGAGCTGACAAGAAGAGCCAGGCAGCCGATGCTGAGGAGAGCCAGCATGACCCAGGGAGGAGGCAGAAGGAGGGTGTGATGCTGAACATTTCCCTCATGTCCCAGGGCCTCCCAGAGTCCTATCAAGAACTCCCTCTGTGTTGCCACCACTCAGTTCAGCTCCCAGTGGCATGCAGGGGCATCAACAGTGAAAACTGACCCTACCTATGGGCCTGGGAGCCAGATGGGGATTGAGGGAGGGCAAAGGAAGGAGGAGAGTATGTCAAGAGTGCAGAGGGGGCAATGATTGCTAGTGCAGCCCAAAGCCAGCACCACAGGGAGACCAGTGCCATGGCCTGTGCAGGACACTGGTGACACTGTGCTTTCCCCTTCCCACTCAACACCAAGCCCCGTTGTGCTCGCATGATAGGTTTTTAAAACAAGGGCTTTGATCTGGAAAGCTACAGGGGCCTTGGAGTGTCTTGAAGCTCAGTCGCAAATCACTTACTCTGATATCAAAAGAGATATCCAGGAAGACCTCGTAGGAATCAGCAACTGCTTGGCAGTACAAGCACTTGACTGGAAGGAAAATCAAAATGCTGAGTGAAGTTATTTGACTGTGCTGGTTTATGCTCGTGGGTTTCCCTATGCCAGTCATCACAGCAGCAGCTGCTTGTGACAGGCAGACAGAAGGGCACAGACAAGCCAAGTAAAGCAGTCGTTGTGGAAACACACCTGTATATTTCATGAAGCCCCCAAAGATTTCATCCACGATGGTAGTTTGTTGTGAGGAGACGCCCAAGCTGGAAATAAATGGCAAGGCAGAGAGTTACCTCCTCCGAGGGTTTAGCACGGAAAGGTCTGAATGTCAGTTTTCCTCGATGGGAAAAGGGTTTGGGAAGATTGAAACTTGCAATTTGCTTGTGCTTACTCGCTGCTTCCACTCAGACAAGCTCTGTGCATGGCACTGAGAGTACAGCGCAAGAACTCGTAAGCGCTCCCCTGCCTGCTATAGTCAAACTGTTCTCCTACGACTAAGAAAGATTTTAGTAGTTGCCCACTAGAAGAAGGGAAGACAAAGAGGAAAAGCTGTCGAAACAGCCAAAACAACTTACATTTGAGGTTCTTGAGGATAGCTCCAGGCACGATGGCACTGGCTGAGGAGCACAGGACCTTGCTGGCGTGGGCTTCCATGGTGCACATCATGCAGAAGCCTTGGTGCTGACCTGAAGAGGGAAGGAGGGAGGGAGCAGGGAAGGGAGGGACAGAAGCTCCTCAGGATAACATCTCCGTTTCTTGGGAAACCTAATGGAGATCGTGAAGTTCTAGGAAAAGTCTACTCTTCTATACTCCCAAACTACCAATGTCCCAACAAGTCCAGGACATTTTAGTGCACAGAAAACATGCTTCAGAGGAGGCTAAAGTGGCTGAAGTGTTCTGTGCAATAAGCCAAGAGAGTTCATCTTGCAGGGATAGAAACTTGGGGCTAGGAAGGGTGTTCTGCAGAAGGTGAGTGCACCTTGATAAGACTGGCATCTTTTAGCTGATGCTCACATAACATAAGCTCATAGGGCTGAGAAAGAAGAGCTGCTGTTCTCCTAAAGCTGACTGCAGGTTCTGGGAATCCTTGGGATCTGCCCAAGAGATTTACAAGGAGATGTTCCCAGAGGTACTCACACGCCTGACTGTGCTTGGAAGACAGTAGGTAGTTGGCCAGAGGCGGTGTGTATGTCAGGCACTGCAGGATCACATTGATGTAGCAGGAATTGCCCACGTTGAAGAGTCCTGCTCCAGGTCTTTGCTGCCAGTCCATGCACATCTTCTCCGGGGGAGAGACAATGCTTTGTGGCAAAGCCATTCCCTCGGCAATGTCTGCAGGGAGATGACACTTGAAAAGAGATGAGGCAATGTTGTCACTGAAACCCATATTCAGATGTTGAGTTGTCTACAGGAGCACCAAGGACAGCAGCTCAGAAATTCAAAACTCAGAAACATCAGGGAAAGTCAACACCCTGCTGGCATCTACTGGCAGGGAAGCAGTTTTGGAAAACTCTTCTCCTGTGTACTCTGCCAAACTCTCCTTTCTGGGCCTCAGGCCACCCCCCTTTCCTTCCAGAGTCTTTCATTTCCAAGACTCACAGAAGCTGTCACACCTTGCAGCCATCACTCCTCTTGGGAACAGAGGGGAAATCTTTGGATGGCAAAGCTCTAGAAAGATCTCCTCCACAAAGATCAGGTCAGCACCAATCCCATCACTTGAAGCAAAAGGAAATTAACTGTAGCTCAACACAATCTTTTCGAAACCTAAAACATGACTCACAAAGCACCTTCAGCTATCCAAAAAGGTTTGGTGGTGGTTGTAGCCGTTGTACACGGTGAGGAATGCTTGGGCAAAGGCAGGCCCACAGCGGGAGGAGCCCAGATAGCCTGTAGGCCAGCTCAGCCCAACTAGCTCTCAGTGGCTCGTTCCTCAGGACACCCCTCAGCGGGCAGGTGAGGTCACAATTGCTGGAGCAGGGCCCCTCTGTGACATGAGGCCACATGGCAACATGTCCCTTGGAGAGCACAGAAGCCATGGCCTGCCACCTCTCCCAGCTGCAAGTCCCTGGAGCAGGTGCTGTGGACAAGGGGCTGTTTGTGTGCACAGCTCCTGCCCCTTCCAGCAGCTCCAGCAGCCAGAGGAGCCAGAGGCTGCTGGGGGCTGGAAATGAGCGTGGGCACAGTTGAGCTTGGTACACTTTGGAGTGTTGGGGCCTTCTGTTCCACTCTTGCCAGCTTCTGCCAGGCTTTTAGGCCCCTAAAGCTCCTTTTGAAGGAGGAAAAACCTTCTGTTGTGGCAGTGAAGCAACCTTTGAGGGCACAAGGCCTAACTTCAAGGCCCTCGTTTTCATTTCCAAAGGCCCATTTTTAGTTCTCACAGACCCAGTTTGAAGACCCAAAGTCCCTTTTCAAGGGTCCAAAGCCCTCTTTTACAGCTCAAGGCTTCCACAAGAATGCCCAAAGCCCTCTAGTCAGCATCAAAGTGCTGTTCCTTGAGTCCAGAGAGGAACCAGTAGTTTCACCTCAAGCTTCTAAACAGTCTCTGCGAGAGTGAAAACAATTTCTTAGCACAAAATAATTCATACTGCCCTTTGGTTGTGGTGCAAATAAGAGTTTCTACTTTTAAAACATTCCGTCCTGTCACAACTGATTGGAGAGCACGTTTGCAGCTTGGCTAAGGTTTTGGGGTGGTTTTGAGCTGGGCTCTGGGCTTTTCCTTAGTTTACAAGTCAGCAGCACTATGGTGTGGGAGTTCTGAGGAGAGCTGACAGTGCCCAGGAAAAAACCAAGATCTCTGTGCCATCCCCATCCATGGGAGAGCTCTGTTGTGGATCCTGGCTCTCAGAGACTGCAAGAACGTGATCCTGGATAGGGATGGGAAGGAAGATGAATCATCTCATCGTTGGTTCTGCAGTTTATACGCTGCAAAAAAAAAGTGAATGTCAGCCTTGTCTCTTTCTTCTAGAACAGTCCGTGTGGGACCAGCTGCTGAACATTCTTGGTTTTGTGACTGGACTCTGTGGGCCTGGAAGTGCCTGAAGGTGCAGAGATGTGTGCCGGGACAGAGAAGCTCTTGGTTTTTTCCTGGGCACTGTCAGCTCTCAGCAGAGCAGCCACACGATAGCGCTGCCGACTTGCCAAAGAGGGAAAGCAGCGAGCCCAGCCCGAGACCACCCCACTGACAGAGCCAAGCTGCAAAAATATCCCTGCTCCCAAATAACCTGTGCCAGGACACTAAGTATTCCCTGTACTTCCGCTTCTTTCCCAGTTAAAAAAAACCAACCAAAACAAAACCCGAAAAACAACCAAACCCCTGTTCTTGCTTGGTCACACTCTACAGAAATTAATGTGCCACCTCAGACAGGGTTTGGTTCTGAAGGCAAGTTTACTGTTTGGATCATAGTCTGCAGGCTGATAATTATGAAATAACAAAATTCTTGATAATTGGTGAAACCTGGTGGGGCAACAACAAAACTTCCACACTGTGTTCTGGAGGGCAGACTTTGGCCTTTTCAGAAAGCTGATTTGGAAAGTTCATTGAGAAACAGCCCTTAAAAACAAAGGGGTCCAGGAAGGACAGATGTACTTCAAGAAAGTAATCTTGAAGGCACAGCAGCATGCTTTGCTGTCCCTGTGTGCTGAAAGACAAGCTGTTGGGCATCACAACCGGCCTGGATGAGCAGGGAACTTCTGAAGGGACTTTTGTTCTTCATGTCCAAGCCTCATGGTGGAGGAGTGAGCAGCTGGCAGAGCTGTGCGAGGTTCTGCAGTGTCTCTGAGTGCTCCCTTACTAGAGGCAGCACTTGGAGGGCAGTCAGGGCAGTCTGCTGGTGCTCTTTGTGCAAGCTGCTCCCAACTAGGGACACTTTTGGTACTTCCTGCACTCCTTGCTCTCTGCCATTGCACAGCTCAGATCATCTGCTCCTCCCTCATCCTGGCTGACAATCTGCCCTTGTCACTGCTGCAGTGGCACAAGTCCCCTGAGCCAGGCACCACGCCTGGTGTCCTCTTCCAGCTTGCTGAGCGTTCTCTCTGCCCCAGCATCCAGTTCAGGAAGACATTCAACAGGATCAGCCCCTGACCCTTGGGAGATGCTCTTTGTTCCTGGCCCTCCAGTATTGCCACATCCAGCCCATGTCCTTTAGAGTGACTTGAACTCCATCTTTAAAAGCAACAGATTGCTGGATGCAAGCAAACAGCTTTCAAAATCCCATCACACAAACATCACACAGTGCCTCCCAACTAGCTGCCTCAAAACCTACGAGGAAGGAAACACCCTTTAAATTGCTCTTCCAAGACCATGTCACAACCCACCAAGCAGAGGCATGATGTTCACTGGGAATTGTCATCAGGCTCAACAAAGACATTGCATGGTGTGTCAGGGTATTTGTGTTTTATTGTTTCCATAACTCTGGCTACCAACCCAATATTTAGGCTCAAAAGTTGTTGGCTAACAAACCCCTAAATTCTACATGAGGCTCCTGCTAGTGGTGGTTAACAGGTCCTCTATTTCATCTAGTACACTTCAGTAATTTCTCAACTCCCACCACGAGCTCCTCAAAAGTGCTGGTTAACCAGCCACAAGACGCTTGCAGAGGCTCCCCACTCCCTCAACAAACTTCAGTGTGAAGCACAGGGTAGAATATCATAGCCATGCTTAGCCCAGATAAAGCAAGGCAGGAGAGAAATAAAGACAGAAAAAGGAGAGAGATAACAAAGTTTATCACCAGTCCATAGATGCCATGTTGGTTCTAGTGTGGATGGTCTGGAGCTGGGACTGCAAGACAAAAAATGCCAGAGAGAAAGAAAGAAAAAAGAGCCAGGAGGGACAATTGGCTTCCTTTAGCAGTTAACTCGATGCCTACCTCTGACACAGACTAAATTTTTTGAGCTGGTTTCTTCATGAATGCACAGCCAGCTCTTTTGGGAAGTGAGCATGAGTGTCCAAGCAGGGAAGGACTTTGGCTCAGCACAGTGCTACCCCACCTCTGCAGGACTGTCTCCTCCAATGACCTTTCCTATTGTAATGATCAGAATATTGGAGACAAAACATACTTAGATCTGGTGCTGCACAGGCCAGCAAGGGGCTTTATTTCTGGCTTTGGCTTTTCTGCTTGTTGATTCAAAACAGGTTGTTCACTTCAGATGCTGTGCTGCTGCAATCATGCAGGCTGTGTTTGTCTGCCAGTGTCTCTGGGATGTTAAAACCACCACACTGGTTGGTAAAAGCTGGTGATGTCCACAGCGTGGCTCCAGAGACCATAGTCGTGCCACGAGGGTCTGCCCAGCACACTCTCAACTGCAAAGGTTTGCACCCAAGCCAGGCCTACTACAGGAACCTGCTGGTAGATCCTGATCCTTTTGGAGGGCCCTGGAGCTGTGGCACTCGTGGGAGCACGGTCAAGGCCTAAAGGACTGCTTCTCTTCCTCTTCCTTGCTATTAAACTGCTCTTGGTGCCGTTGATGGTGCAGAGATCATCGTGCACCTGTGGGGATCTGCTCCGGGCCCTCTCCCTGCCATGGTTCCTCTGGCTGGGCACCACCTTCATCCTGCCAGGCAGAGCCTGTGGCACTGCAGATCTTGCCTGCTGGTGGCTGGCTCCTCTCTGGCCCCGTGTGGAACGGGCATATGGTGGTGCTGGAGAGGAAGCCATCATTTCTCTCGTTTTCACATCACAGCACCTGGAGGTAAAAAGAGTTGTCTCTGCTTCAGGCATTCCTTGTAGACTCCACTGGGATTCAATTGCTTTCTTAAGGCAACAGAGAGACTTCCCTAAGGTCACCAGTGGTAAGTTTAACTAGGGTCCTCCCACCAGGTCTGCCACTGTCAGAGCGAGTCCTCATCTTTTTACCCCCTATGGCCTCCACTTCACAGAATCCCAGAATCTGGATGACAGAAATCTCATTCCAACCCCCATGCCATGGGCAGGGACACCATGCACTATCCCAGGCTGCTCCAAACCCTGTCTGAAACTGCACCCTTTGGGCCTGGCCTGCTCCCCAAATACCTGCAGAGCTGGCCTGGGATGCTGTTTCATGTAGAACAGAAGGATATTAGAGGCTCTTTCTCCCAGGGTTGGTATTCTGTTTTATTCTTAGGCTTCCATGTGGTCAGAGCGGGAGATGGGGATAAAGAGAGGAAGTTCCAAACCGGGGCACAGGTTTTTAAGGGTCAGGAAAGGGGAGGGGTCAGCTTTGGTTTCAGGCCAATCCCACCGCAGGGGCCAGTCCACCGGTCTTGCAGGGGTCACAGCGCTAAAGGGACATACCATTCCCAAAATGGTAGGGTATTGGGTTACAACACCTGTCCATCCTGGGCTTGGACACTCCCAGGAATGGGGCAGCCACAGTTTCTCTGGGCACCCTGTGCCAGGTCCTCACAGGGAAGAATTTCTGCCTAATAGCTAATCTAATCTAATCTAATCTAATCTAATCTAATCTAATCTAATCTAATCTAATCTAATCTAAATTGTTCCCTCTTTCACTTTAAAACCATTTCCCCTTGCCCCATCAGGACACTCCCTGACAAGGAGTCCCTCCCCATCTTTCCTAGGCTCTCCCTTTAAGTCCTCTTCTCTACATGAGCCACCTGCAGAGAGCAGACTAGGGCCAGTTTCCACAGGGCAGCACCCTAAAGGCCAGCAGGGAAAGAGGAGGACTGCAGTGAGGCAGCTCACAAGTGACAGCACTGAGGGATGCAGGAAGGAATTGTCTCCTGTGGCAGAAACACTCAGGAGGAGGAGAAGACAAACAGCTAAGAGAGGATAAGGAAATGTTTCTTGACCCCATGGTCCTGGTTTTTACCTGGCATAAAACAACAAGTAGGCTTGCTGCCCCAGAACTGTATGGATGTCACAATTTTCCACATAGTCATCATCCATCTTGTACCACAGCCCATTGCTGGCCTGCAAAGGAAGGCATCCAGTTCTGAGAGGAACTGCAGGGTTTCTCCACCACACCAAAGGCAGAAAACTGCCAATCTCGGAGTACACATAAAACAAATCCAGTCCAGTCCCAAAGGAGACCTTCTCCCCCAAAACTCTGGCTGCCAGGAACACTGCTGGGAAAGTTGATGTTTCCCAACACACATTTCTCCAGGTCACGATGGGAGTTGCTCTTTACCTTTGTGTAGCACAAAAAGTGTCCCTCAAGACAGGTGTCCCCACTGTGAACCATGATGGCACACAAAGAGTAGAGGAGAGGTTCTCCAGCTGTGTCTGACATGTATGGCCGAAGATCCAAGTACTCAGGATACTCCACAAACTACAGAGAGACCAAGAGGGCTCAGAAATGAAGCTCAGCTACCAGATTAAAAATAGCCTTCAGCATGTAATGCCTTGGGTGGTTGGAAACTGTTCTCAGCCAAAGCAGCTCTGTCAGAGCTCGTCTTTTCTTGGGAATTCTCTCCCCAGAAGGGAACACAAAAATCCCAACATCTTGTGACAGAGCTTTGGGGAATCTTCTGCCTTAGAAAGTTGCACTTCACTTGCACACACACCTTGCTGATCTTCGCGCCATTCTGTTGGTCGGCCCTTTCCAGACACAGCGTGAGGACTCTGGGTGCACGATGGACTGTAGCGTTCTCGGAGGCACCAGCTTTCTTCTTACACCTTGAAACCAAGCACACAGCCAAGTGCTGAAATGCACCCACTCTTCCCCAAGAAGGCCACGCAACCTTTCTCCTGCCTCACACATCCTGATGCTATTTTAGGGTTATTCAGAGGCATATTGAAAAAGTTGTGTCTTGTTATTGTGCATTAAAGCTCCTTGAGAAGATGACTTCTGTTCAGGGCCATGCAGCCCCTCATGGCTCTGGGGTTGTCGTGTGGAATCATCTTACTTGCTACATGTGAAGCACTCTTTCTGATCCAGCTGCTGGGGTGTGACACAGTCCTCCAGAAGTGTGGTGATGGATGAGGCTGCCTGGAGGAGTGAGAAAGGATCTGCAGAAAATGCTCTCCCACAAACACTTGCCAGGAGCTGACAAGAAGAGCCAGGCAGCCGATGCTGAGGAGAGCCAGCATGACCCAGGGAGGAGGCAGAAGGAGGGTGTGATGCTGAACATTTCCCTCATGTCCCAGGGCCTCCCAGAGTCCTATCAAGAACTCCCTCTGTGTTGCCACCACTCAGTTCAGCTCCCAGTGGCATGCAGGGGCATCAACAGTGAAAACTGACCCTACCTATGGGCCTGGGAGCCAGATGGGGATTGAGGGAGAGCAAAGGAAGGAGCAGAGTATGTCAAGAGTGCAGAGGGGGCAATGATTGCTAGTGCAGCCCAAAGCCAGAACCACAGGGAGACCAGTGCCATGGCCTGTGCAGGACACTGGTGACACTGTGCTTTCCCCTTCCCACTCAACACCAAGCCCCGTTGTGCTCACAGGATAGGTTTTTAAAACAAGGGCTTTGGTCTGGAAAGCTACAGGGGCCTTGGAGTGTCTTGAAGCTCAGTTGCAAATCACTTACTCTGATATCAAAAGAGACATCCAGGAAGGCCTCGTAGGAATCAGCAACTGCTTGGCAGTTCAAGCACTTGACTGGAAGGAAAATCAAAATGCTGAGTGAAGGTATTTGACTGTGCTGGTTTATGCTCGTGGGTTTCCCTATGCCAGTCATCACAGCAGCAGCTGCTTGTGACAGGCAGACAGAAGGGCACAGACAAGCCAAGTAAAGCAGTCGTTGTGGAAACACACCTGTATATTTCATGAAGCCCCCAAAGATTTCATCCACGATGGTAGTTTGTTGTGAGGAGACGCCCAAGCTGGAAATAAATGGCAAGGCAGAGAGTTACCTCCTCCGAGGGTTTAGCACGGAAAGGTCTGAATGTCAGTTTTCCTCGATGGGAAAAGGGTTTGGGAAGATTGAAACTTGCAATTTGCTTGTGCTTACTCGCTGCTTCCACTCAGACAAGCTCTGTGCATGGCACTGAGAGTACAGCGCAAGAACTCGTAAGCGCTCCCCTGCCTGCTATAGTCAAACTGTTCTCCTACGACTAAGAAAGATTTTAGTAGTTGCCCACTAGAAGAAGGGAAAACAAAGAGGAAAAGCTGTCGAAACAGCCAAAACAACTTACATTTGAGGTTCTTGAGGATAGCTCCAGGCACGATGGCACTGGCTGAGGAGCACAGGACCTTGCTGGCGTGGGCTTCCATGGTGCACATCATGCAGAAGCCTTGGTGCTGACCTGAAGAGGGAAGGAGGGAGGGAGCAGGGAAGG
This sequence comes from Catharus ustulatus, assembly GCF_009819885.2. NCBI lineage: Eukaryota > Metazoa > Chordata > Aves > Passeriformes > Turdidae > Catharus > Catharus ustulatus. Next base: position 2,558,736 of record NC_046240.1, read on the forward strand.
GAGGGACAGAAGCTCCTCAGGATAACATCTCCGTTTCTTGGGAAACCTAATGGAGATCGTGAAGTTCTAGGAAAAGTCTACTCTTCTATACTCCCAAACTACCAATGTCCCAACAAGTCCAGGACATTTTAGTGCACAGAAAACATGCTTCAGAGGAGGCTAAAGTGGCTGAAGTGTTCTGTGCAATAAGCCAAGAGAGTTCATCTTGCAGGGATAGAAACTTGGGGCTAGGAAGGGTGTTCTGCAGAAGGTGAGTGCACCTTGATAAGACTGGCATCTTTTAGCTGATGCTCACATAACATAAGCTCATAGGGCTGAGAAAGAAGAGCTGCTGTTCTCCTAAAGCTGACTGCAGGTTCTGGGAATCCTTGGGATCTGCCCAAGAGATTTACAAGGAGATGTTCCCAGAGGTACTCACACGCCTGGCTGTGCTTGGAAGACAGCAGGTAGTTGGCCAGAGGCGGTGTGTATGTCAGGCACTGCAGGATCACATTGATGTAGCAGGAATTGCCCACGTTGAAGAGTCCTGCTCCAGGTCTTTGCTGCCAGTCCATGCACATCTTCTCCAGGGGAGAGACAATGCTTTGTGGCAAAGCCATTCCCTCGGCAATGTCTGCAGGGAGATGGCATTTGAAAAGAGATGAGGCAATGTTGTCACTGAAACCCATATTCAGATGTTGAGTTGTCTACAGGAGCACCAAGGACAGCAGCTCAGAAATTCAAAACTCAGAAACATCAGGGAAAGTCAACACCCTGCTGGCATCTACTGGCAGGGAAGCAGTTTTGGAAAACTCTTCTCCTGTGTACTCTGCCAAACTCTCCTTTCTGGGCCTCAGGCCACCCCCCTTTCCTTCCAGAGTCTTTCATTTCCAAGACTCACAGAAGCTGTCACACCTTGCAGCCATCAATCCTCTTGGGAACAGAGGGGAAATCTTTGGATGGCAAAGCTCTAGAAAGATCTCCTCCACAAAGATCAGGTCAGCACCAATCCCATCACTTGAAGCAAAAGGAAATTAACTGTAGCTCAACACAATCTTTTCGAAACCTAAAACATGACTCACAAAGCACCTTCAGCTATCCAAAAAGGTTTGGTGGTGGTTGTAGCCGTTGTACACGGTGAGGAATGCTTGGGCAAAGGCAGGCCCACAGCGGGAGGAGCCCAGATAGCCTGTAGGCCAGCTCAGCCCAACTAGCTCTCAGTGGCTCGTTCCTCAGGACACCCCTCAGCGGGCAGGTGAGGTCACAATTGCTGGAGCAGGGCCCCTCTGTGACATGAGGCCACATGGCAACATGTCCCTTGGAGAGCACAGAACCCATGGCCTGGCACCTCTCCCAGCTGCAAGTCCCTGGAGCAGGTGCTGTGGACAAGGGGCTGTTTGTGTGCACAGCTCCTGCCCCTTCCAGCAGCTCCAGCAGCCAGAGGAGCCAGAGGCTGCTGGGGGCTGGAAATGAGCCTGGGCACAGTTGAGCTTGGTACACTTTGGAGTGTTGGGGCCTTCTGTTCCACTCTTGCCAGCTTCTGCCAGGCTTTTAGGCCCCTAAAGCTCCTTTTGAAGGAGGAAAAACCTTCTGTTGTGGCAGTGAAGCAACCTTTGAGGGCACAAGGCCTAACTTCAAGGCCCTCGTTTTCATTTCCAAAGGCCCATTTTTAGTTCTCACAGACCCAGTTTGAAGACCCAAAGTCCCTTTTCAAGGGTCCAAAGCCCTCTTTTACAGCTCAAGGCTTCCACAAGAATGCCCAAAGCCCTCTAGTCAGCATCAAAGTGCTGTTCCTTGAGTCCAGAGAGGAACCAGTAGTTTCACCTCAAGCTTCTAAACAGTCTCTGCGAGAGTGAAAACAATTTCTTAGCACAAAATAATTCATACTGCCCTTTGGTTGTGGTGCAAATAAGAGTTTCTACTTTTAAAACATTCCGTCCTGTCACAACTGATTGGAGAGCACGTTTGCAGCTTGGCTAAGGTTTTGGGGTGGTTTTGAGCTGGGCTCTGGGCTTTTCCTTAGTTTACAAGTCAGCAGCACTATGGTGTGGGAGTTCTGAGGAGAGCTGACAGTGCCCAGGAAAAAACCAAGATCTCTGTGCCATCCCCATCCATGGGAGAGCTCTGTTGTGGATCCTGGCTCTCAGAGACTGCAAGAACGTGATCCTGCATAGGGATGGGAAGGAAGATGAATCATCTCATCGTTGGTTCTGCAGTTTATACGCTGCAAAAAAAAAGTGAATGTCAGCCTTGTCTCTTTCTTCTAGAACAGTCCGTGTGGGACCAGCTGCTGAACATTCTTGGTTTTGTGACTGGACTCTGTGGGCCTGGAAGTGCCTGAAGGTGCAGAGATGTGTGCCGGGACAGAGAAGCTCTTGGTTTTTTCCTGGGCACTGTCAGCTCTCAGCAGAGCAGCCACACGATAGCGCTGCCGACTTGCCAAAGAGGGAAAGCAGCGAGCCCAGCCCGAGACCACCCCACTGACAGAGCCAAGCTGCAAAAATATCCCTGCTCCCAAATAACCTGTGCCAGGACACTAAGTATTCCCTGTACTTCCGCTTCTTTCCCAGTTAAAAAAAACCAACCAAAACAAAACCCGAAAAACAACCAAACCCCTGTTCTTGCTTGGTCACACTCTACAGAAATTAATGTGCCACCTCAGACAGGGTTTGGTTCTGAAGGCAAGTTTACTGTTTGGATCATAGTCTGCAGGCTGATAATTATGAAATAACAAAATTCTTGATAATTGGTGAAACCTGGTGGGGCAACAACAAAACTTCCACACTGTGTTCTGGAGGGCAGACTTTGGCCTTTTCAGAAAGCTGATTTGGAAAGTTCATTGAGAAACAGCCCTTAAAAACAAAGGGGTCCAGGAAGGACAGATGTACTTCAAGAAAGTAATCTTGAAGGCACAGCAGCATGCTTTGCTGTCCCTGTGTGCTGAAAGACAAGCTGTTGGGCATCACAACCGGCCTGGATGAGCAGGGAACTTCTGAAGGGACTTCTGTTCTTCATGTCCAAGCCTCATGGTGGAGGAGTGAGCAGCTGGCAGAGCTGTGCGAGGTTCTGCAGTGTCTCTGAGTGCTCCCTTACTAGAGGCAGCACTTGGAGGGCAGTCAGGGCAGTCTGCTGGTGCTCTTTGTGCAAGCTGCTCCCAACTAGGGACACTTTTGGTACTTCCTGCACTCCTTGCTCTCTGCCATTGCACAGCTCAGATCATCTGCTCCTCCCTCATCCTGGCTGACAATCTGCCCTTGTCACTGCTGCAGTGGCACAAGTCCCCTGAGCCAGGCACCACGCCTGGTGTCCTCTTCCAGCTTGCTGAGCGTTCTCTCTGCCCCAGCATCCAGTTCAGGAAGACATTCAACAGGATCAGCCCCTGACCCTTGGGAGATGCTCTTTGTTCCTGGCCCTCCAGTATTGCCACATCCAGCCCATGTCCTTTAGAGTGACTTGAACTCCATCTTTAAAAGCAACAGATTGCTGGATGCAAGCAAACAGCTTTCAAAATCCCATCACACAAACATCACACAGTGCCTCCAAACCAGCTGCCTCAAACCTACGAGGAAGGAAACACCCTTTAAATTGCTCTTCCAAGACCATGTCACAACCCACCAAGCAGAGGCATGATGTTCACTGGGAATTGTCATCAGGCTCAACAAAGACATTGCATGGTGTGTCAGGGTATTTGTGTTTTATTGTTTCCATAACTCTGGCTACCAACCCAATATTTAGGCTCAAAAGTTGTTGGCTAACAAACCCCTAAATTCTACATGAGGCTCCTGCTAGTGGTGGTTAACAGGTCCTCTATTTCATCTAGTACACTTCAGTAATTTCTCAACTCCCACCACGAGCTCCTCAAAAGTGCTGGTTAACCAGCCACAAGACGCTTGCAGAGGCTCCCCACTCCCTCAACAAACTTCAGTGTGAAGCACAGGGTAGAATATCATAGCCATGCTTAGCCCAGATAAAGCAAGGCAGGAGAGAAATAAAGACAGAAAAAGGAGAGAGATAACAAAGTTTATCACCAGTCCATAGATCCCATGTTGGTTCTAGTGTGGATGGTCTGGAGCTGGGACTGCAAGACAAAAAATGCCAGAGAGAAAGAAAGAAAAAAGAGCCAGGAGGGACAATTGGCTTCCTTTAGCAGTTAACTCGATGCCTACCTCTGACACAGACTAAATTTTTTGAGCTGGTTTCTTCATGAATGCACAGCCAGCTCTTTTGGGAAGTGAGCATGAGTGTCCAAGCAGGGAAGGACTTTGGCTCAGCACAGTGCTACCCCACCTCTGCAGGACTGTCTCCTCCAATGACCTTTCCTATTGTAATCATCAGAATATTGGAGACAAAACATACTTAGATCTGGTGCTGCACAGGCCAGCAAGGGGCTTTATTTCTGGCTTTGGCTTTTCTGCTTGTTGATTCAAAACAGGTTGTTCACTTCAGATGCTGTGCTGCTGCAATCATGCAGGCTGTGTTTGTCTGCCAGTGTCTCTGGGATGTTAAAACCACCACACTGGTTGGTAAAAGCTGGTGATGTCCACAGCGTGGCTCCAGAGACCATAGTCGTGCCACGAGGGTCTGCCCAGCACACTCTCAACTGCGAAGGTTTGCACCCAAGCCAGGCCTACTACAGGAACCTGCTGGTAGATCCTGATCCTTTTGGAGGGCCCTGGAGCTGTGGCACTCGTGGGAGCACGGTCAAGGCCTAAAGGACTGCTTCTCTTCCTCTTCCTTGCTATTAAACTGCTCTTGGTGCCGTTGATGGTGCAGAGATCATCGTGCACCTGTGGGGATCTGCTCCGGGCCCTCTCCCTGCCATGGTTCCTCTGGCTGGGCACCACCTTCATCCTGCCAGGCAGAGCCTGTGGCACTGCAGATCTTGCCTGCTGGTGGCTGGCTCCTCTCTGGCCCCGTGTGGAACGGGCATATGGTGGTGCTGGAGAGGAAGCCATCATTTCTCTCGTTTTCACATCACAGCACCTGGAGGTAAAAAGAGTTGTCTCTGCTTCAGGCATTCCTTGTAGACTCCACTGGGATTCAATTGCTTTCTTAAGGCAACAGAGAGACTTCCCTAAGGTCACCAGTGGTAAGTTTAACTAGGGTCCTCCCACCAGGTCTGCCACTGTCAGAGCGAGTCCTCATCTTTTTACCCCCTATGGCCTCCACTTCACAGAATCCCAGAATCTGGATGACAGAAATCTCATTCCAACCCCCATGCCATGGGCAGGGACACCATGCACTATCCCAGGCTGCTCCAAACCCTGTCTGAAACTGCACCCTTTGGGCCTGGCCTGCTCCCCAAATACCTGCAGAGCTGGCCTGGGATGCTGTTTCATGTAGAACAGAAGGATATTAGAGGCTCTTTCTCCCAGGGTTGGTATTCTGTTTTATTCTTAGGCTTCCATGTGGTCAGAGCGGGAGATGGGGATAAAGAGAGGAAGTTCCAAACCGGGGCACAGGTTTTTAAGGGTCAGGAAAGGGGAGGGGTCAGCTTTGGTTTCAGGCCAATCCCACCGCAGGGGCCAGTCCACCGGTCTTGCAGGGGTCACAGCGCTAAAGGGACATACCATTCCCAAAATGGTAGGGTATTGGGTTACAACACCTGTCCATCCTGGGCTTGGACACTCCCAGGAATGGGGCAGCCACAGTTTCTCTGGGCACCCTGTGCCAGGTCCTCACAGGGAAGAATTTCTGCCTAATAGCTAATCTAATCTAATCTAATCTAATCTAATCTAATCTAATCTAATCTAATCTAATCTAAATTGTTCCCTCTTTCACTTTAAAACCATTTCCCCTTGCCCCATCAGGACACTCCCTGACAAGGAGTCCCTCCCCATCTTTCCTAGGCTCTCCCTTTAAGTCCTCTTCTCTACATGAGCCACCTGCAGAGAGCAGACTAGGGCCAGTTTCCACAGGGCAGCACCCTAAAGGCCAGCAGGGAAAGAGGAGGACTGCAGTGAGGCAGCTCACAAGTGACAGCACTGAGGGATGCAGGAAGGAATTGTCTCCTGTGGCAGAAACACTCAGGAGGAGGAGAAGACAAACAGCTAAGAGAGGATAAGGAAATGTTTCTTGACCCCATGGTCCTGGTTTTTACCTGGCATAAAACAACAAGTAGGCTTGCTGCCCCAGAACTGTATGGATGTCACAATTTTCCACATAGTCATCATCCATCTTGTACCACAGCCCATTGCTGGCCTGCAAAGGAAGGCATCCAGTTCTGAGAGGAACTGCAGGGTTTCTCCACCACACCAAAGGCAGAAAACTGCCAATCTCGGAGTACACATAAAACAAATCCAGTCCAGTCCCAAAGGAGACCTTCTCCCCCAAAACTCTGGCTGCCAGGAACACTGCTGGGAAAGTTGATGTTTCCCAACACACATTTCTCCAGGTCACGATGGGAGTTGCTCTTTACCTTTGTGTAGCACAAAAAGTGTCCCTCAAGACAGGTGTCCCCACTGTGAACCATGATGGCACACAAAGAGTAGAGGAGAGGTTCTCCAGCTGTGTCTGACATGTATGGCCGAAGATCCAAGTACTCAGGATACTCCACAAACTACAGAGAGACCAAGAGGGCTCAGAAATGAAGCTCAGCTACCAGATTAAAAATAGCCTTCAGCATGTAATGCCTTGGGTGGTTGGAAACTGTTCTCAGCCAAAGCAGCTCTGTCAGAGCTCGTCTTTTCTTGGGAATTCTCTCCCCAGAAGGGAACACAAAAATCCCAACATCTTGTGACAGAGCTTTGGGGAATCTTCTGCCTTAGAAAGTTGCACTTCACTTGCACACACACCTTGCTGATCTTCGCGCCATTCTGTTGGTCGGCCCTTTCCAGACACAGCGTGAGGACTCTGGGTGCACGATGGACTGTAGCGTTCTCGGAGGCACCAGCTTTCTTCTTACACCTTGAAACCAAGCACACAGCCAAGTGCTGAAATGCACCCACTCTTCCCCAAGAAGGCCACGCAACCTTTCTCCTGTCTCACACATCCTGATGCTATTTTAAGGTTATTCAGGGGCATATGGAAAAAGTTGTGTCTTGTTATTGTGCATTAAAGCTCCTTGAGAAGATGACTTCTGTTCAGGGCCATGCAGCCCCTCATGGCTCTGGGGTTGTCGTGTGGAATCATCTTACTTGCTACATGTGAAGCACTCTTTCTGATCCAGCTGCTGGGGTGTGACACAGTCCTCCAGAAGTGTGGTGATGGATGAGGCTGCCTGGAGGAGTGAGAAAGGATCTGCAGAAAATGCTCTCCCACAAACACTTGCCAGGAGCTGACAAGAAGAGCCAGGCAGCCGATGCTGAGGAGAGCCAGCATGACCCAGGGAGGAGGCAGAAGGAGGGTGTGATGCTGAACATTTCCCTCATGTCCCAGGGCCTCCCAGAGTCCTATCAAGAACTCCCTCTGTGTTGCCACCACTCAGTTCAGCTCCCAGTGGCATGCAGGGGCATCAACAGTGAAAACTGACCCTACCTATGGGCCTGGGAGCCAGATGGGGATTGAGGGAGAGCAAAGGAAGGAGCAGAGTATGTCAAGAGTGCAGAGGGGGCAATGATTGCTAGTGCAGCCCAAAGCCAGAACCACAGGGAGACCAGTGCCATGGCCTGTGCAGGACACTGGTGACACTGTGCTTTCCCCTTCCCACTCAACACCAAGCCCCGTTGTGCTCACAGGATAGGTTTTTAAAACAAGGGCTTTGGTCTGGAAAGCTACAGGGGCCTTGGAGTGTCTTGAAGCTCAGTTGCAAATCACTTACTCTGATATCAAAAGAGACATCCAGGAAGGCCTCGTAGGAATCAGCAACTGCTTGGCAGTTCAAGCACTTGACTGGAAGGAAAATCAAAATGCTGAGTGAAGTTATTTGACTGTGCTGGTTTATGCTCGTGGGTTTCCCTATGCCAGTCATCACAGCAGCAGCTGCTTGTGACAGGCAGACAGAAGGGCACAGACAAGCCAAGTAAAGCAGTCGTTGTGGAAACACACCTGTATATTTCATGAAGCCCCCAAAGATTTCATCCACGATGGTAGTTTGTTGTGAGGAGACGCCCAAGCTGGAAATAAATGGCAAGGCAGAGAGTTACCTCCTCCGAGGGTTTAGCATGGAAAGGTCTGAATGTCAGTTTTCCTCGATGGGAAAAGGGTTTGGGAAGATTGAAACTTGCAATTTGCTTGTGCTTACTCGCTGCTTCCACTCAGACAAGCTCTGTGCATGGCACTGAGAGTACAGCGCAAGAACTCGTAAGCGCTCCCCTGCCTGCTATAGTCAAACTGTTCTCCTACGACTAAGAAAGATTTTAGTAGTTGCCCACTAGAAGAAGGGAAAACAAAGAGGAAAAGCTGTCGAAACAGCCAAAACAACTTACATTTGAGGTTCTTGAGGATAGCTCCAGGCACGATGGCACTGGCTGAGGAGCACAGGACCTTGCTGGCGTGGGCTTCCATGGTGCACATCATGCAGAAGCCTTGGTGCTGACCTGAAGAGGGAAGGAGGGAGGGAGCAGGGAAGGGAGGGACAGAAGCTCCTCAGGATAACATCTCCGTTTCTTGGGAAACCTAATGGAGATCGTGAAGTTCTAGGAAAAGTCTACTCTTCTATACTCCCAAACTACCAATGTCCCAACAAGTCCAGGACATTTTAGTGCACAGAAAACATGCTTCAGAGGAGGCTAAAGTGGCTGAAGTGTTCTGTGCAATAAGCCAAGAGAGTTCATCTTGCAGGGATAGAAACTTGGGGCTAGGAAGGGTGTTCTGCAGAAGGTGAGTGCACCTTGATAAGACTGGCATCTTTTAGCTGATGCTCACATAACATAAGCTCATAGGGCTGAGAAAGAAGAGCTGCTGTTCTCCTAAAGCTGACTGCAGGTTCTGGGAATCCTTGGGATCTGCCCAAGAGATTTACAAGGAGATGTTCCCAGAGGTACTCACACGCCTGGCTGTGCTTGGAAGACAGCAGGTAGTTGGCCAGAGGCGGTGTGTATGTCAGGCACTGCAGGATCACATTGATGTAGCAGGAATTGCCCACGTTGAAGAGTCCTGCTCCAGGTCTTTGCTGCCAGTCCATGCACATCTTCTCCAGGGGAGAGACAATGCTTTGTGGCAAAGCCATTCCCTCGGCAATGTCTGCAGGGAGATGGCATTTGAAAAGAGATGAGGCAATGTTGTCACTGAAACCCATATTCAGATGTTGAGTTGTCTACAGGAGCACCAAGGACAGCAGCTCAGAAATTCAAAACTCAGAAACATCAGGGAAAGTCAACACCCTGCTGGCATCTACTGGCAGGGAAGCAGTTTTGGAAAACTCTTCTCCTGTGTACTCTGCCAAACTCTCCTTTCTGGGCCTCAGGCCACCCCCCTTTCCTTCCAGAGTCTTTCATTTCCAAGACTCACAGAAGCTGTCACACCTTGCAGCCATCACTCCTCTTGGGAACAGAGGGGAAATCTTTGGATGGCAAAGCTCTAGAAAGATCTCCTCCACAAAGATCAGGTCAGCACCAATCCCATCACTTGAAGCAAAAGGAAATTAACTGTAGCTCAACACAATCTTTTCGAAACCTAAAACATGACTCACAAAGCACCTTCAGCTATCCAAAAAGGTTTGGTGGTGGTTGTAGCCGTTTGTACACGGTGAGGAATGCTTGGGCAAAGGCAGGCCCACAGCGGGAGGAGCCCAGATAGCCTGTAGGCCAGCTCAGCCCAACTAGCTCTCAGTGGCTCGTTCCTCAGGACACCCCTCAGCGGGCAGGTGAGGTCACAATTGCTGGAGCAGGGCCCCTCTGTGACATGAGGCCACATGGCAACATGTCCCTTGGAGAGCACAGAAGCCATGGCCTGCCACCTCTCCCAGCTGCAAGTCCCTGGAGCAGGTGCTGTGGACAAGGGGCTGTTTGTGTGCACAGCTCCTGCCCCTTCCAGCAGCTCCAGCAGCCAGAGGAGCCAGAGGCTGCTGGGGGCTGGAAATGAGCCTGGGCACAGTTGAGCTTGGTACACTTTGGAGTGTTGGGGCCTTCTGTTCCACTCTTGCCAGCTTCTGCCAGGCTTTTAGGCCCCTAAAGCTCCTTTTGAAGGAGGAAAAACCTTCTGTTGTGGCAGTGAAGCAATCCTTTGAGGGCACAAGGCCTAACTTCAAGGCCCTCGTTTTCATTTCCAAAGGCCCATTTTTAGTTCTCACAGACCCAGTTTGAAGACCCAAAGTCCCTTTTCAAGGGTCCAAAGCCCTCTTTTACAGCTCAAGGCTTCCACAAGAATGCCCAAAGCCCTCTAGTCAGCATCAAAGTGCTGTTCCTTGAGTCCAGAGAGGAACCAGTAGTTTCACCTCAAGCTTCTAAACAGTCTCTGCGAGAGTGAAAACAATTTCTTAGCACAAAATAATTCATACTGCCCTTTGGTTGTGGTGCAAATAAGAGTTTCTACTTTTAAAACATTCCGTCCTGTCACAACTGATTGGAGAGCACGTTTGCAGCTTGGCTAGGTTTTGGGGTGGTTTTGAGCTGGGCTCTGGGCTTTTCCTTAGTTTACAAGTCAGCAGCACTATGGTGTGGGAGTTCTGAGGAGAGCTGACAGTGCCCAGGAAAAAACCAAGATCTCTGTGCCATCCCCATCCATGGGAGAGCTCTGTTGTGGATCCTGGCTCTCAGAGACTGCAAGAACGTGATCCTGCATAGGGATGGGAAGGAAGATGAATCATCTCATCGTTGGTTCTGCAGTTTATACGCTGCAAAAAAAAAGTGAATGTCAGCCTTGTCTCTTTCTTCTAGAACAGTCCGTGTGGGACCAGCTGCTGAACATTCTTGGTTTTGTGACTGGACTCTGTGGGCCTGGAAGTGCCTGAAGGTGCAGAGATGTGTGCCGGGACAGAGAAGCTCTTGGTTTTTTCCTGGGCACTGTCAGCTCTCAGCAGAGCAGCCACACGATAGCGCTGCCGACTTGCCAAAGAGGGAAAGCAGCGAGCCCAGCCCGAGACCACCCCACTGACAGAGCCAAGCTGCAAAAATATCCCTGCTCCCAAATAACCTGTGCCAGGACACTAAGTATTCCCTGTCCTTCCCCTTCTAAGTACAAACTCTTATTTGCAACATGCCCAAAGGGTGTGACATATGAATTCCTTTCTGAAAAAGTCTTTTCACTCTCAGTCTGTCTGTAATAGAAACTTGAAAAAATCCAGCAAAAACAGAGCTCAGAAAAGTGCCGGCAGAGAAAAATCGTACTGCCTACGATTTCAACTGCACCATCAGACTGCCCTAGTGTCTTCACTTTCCTTCTCAGCACTGTGTCCTGTCATATCCTGCAGTCTCACAGGGTCAGGATCCAAACAGAACAGCACCTGTCACTGCTCCCACACTAAAAGGTGCTCAGCAGCCTGGCGTTCGCATTCCCACCTAACAGTTCAGCAGGTCTATCCCATAGACCTGTCTACTAGGAAAAGCAATTAAATTCACCAGGGACACCCAATGTGTGGAATCAAAATTGGTTTCTGTGCCAAATAGAGGAACTATAAGCCCATGTCAAAAGAAATGGGATTCCCTCCTCCAAAAAGAGAAAACATCTGAGGATTCTTCCCATAAAAAGGTGCCAGAAAAGCAGGGCAGAGGAAGTTGAGCCCAGTAATGGGTAGGCAAGGGAACTCAATGGCAGAGTGTAAAACCAAGGCAAGGAGAGGAAAGAAAGAAGTATGAAAGTCATGTCAGATCATGGTCTCTGAAAAATGAAAATGAGATTTCTTTTCCACAACAAAGAAATCCTGTAACCCCAGTGTTCCAGGTGCAGATGAGAGGTGACCTAGGGGAGGTCAAAGTCAGCCAGGCCTGTCTCTGCTAGCTGCTTTTGTCTGGGAGAAATCCTTGGATGTACTGAGATCTGGAGGTGCAATGCTAATTTTGGCCATGGGCTTCTGGAGGAGAAGGGCAGTTCTTTCCACAGAAGAAAAGCATGAAGCCCCAGTGTTGAAGTGCAGATGAGAGGAGGCCCACAGGAGGACAAGGCCAGTCAGACTCACCTGTCCTAGCAGCTTTCATCCATGAGCAGTCCTCGCATGCACTGAATTTTGGAGGTGGAACCCCAATTTCAGCCAAGAGCTTCTGGCAGAGAATGGCAGTTTCTTTGCCATAGGAAAGAAAATCACAGCCCTGGTGTTCCAGGCGTGATGAGAGACACTTCAGGGGGACATCAAGGCCAGCTAAACCCATTGTCCTGGCTGATTTTGTCTTGGAGCAGTCCTTGGAGATATTGAATTTTGGAGGTGCAATAAAAATTTTGGCCATGGGCTCCTGGATGAGAATTGATTCCTCTCCATAGGAATGAAAGAGCACAGCCCCAGGGTTTCATGTGCAGAGGAAAGCAACCCATGGGAGCTTAGGGTTAGAGGGTTAGGGGGTTAGGGTTACATTTATGCAAGGATTAGGGTTATGGTTAGGGTTAAATGAGGATAAGGATTAGGTTTATAGAAGGATTAGGGTTTGGGATAGGGTTAGGGTGGGTTTGGGTTTCAGATTGTTTATGTAATGGTTTCGTTTAGGGTTGTTTAGGGATTATTTGTAGGTTTGGTGTTATGGTTCGTGTTGAGATTAATGGTTTTTTACATTCCAGGTTAGGGTTAGGGTTATTTTTAGGATTTGGGATTAGTTTATGTCTGGGTTTAGGGTTAGGCTCTTGTGATGAATCGGGATAGGTTGAATTTTAGTGTTAGGTTTAGGATGATTTTTCGGTTAAGGTTGGGGTTCTTTTTGGGATTATGAAAGGTTTTGGTCTGGGATTATGAAAGGTTTACTGTTGTGGCTAGGTTTAGCATAAATTTAGGCTTAGGCTTTGGGTTAACCTAAGTGTTATGATTATGGTTAGAGTCAGATTAATGTCTAGGGTAAAGTTAGTGTTAGGTCTGGTGTTAGGCTTAGGTTTATGCCCTCAGTTCTGCAGCAAATATTCACGGCTGTGTCGTGGGTGGAGCTGGGTGGAGCTGGTGCCACACAGGAGCAGCAGCTGGGGAGTGGGGTCAGCTGAGACCGGAGCAGGGCACAGCCTCTGCAGGCCTGACCTCCCACACAGGAGCTCTCCGTGGCTTCCCAACAGCCTCTGCCACCCTTGGGGGTAGCACTTGAGTCAGAGCTCCCAAACTGGGCTGAAAATCTGGGGTGGACAAGCTCCCGTGCTGGCAGAGCTCCTTCCTCGTTGCAGGACCTGAGGCACACCCAGCTTCTGCAGCTCTTCTGGGTTTTTCTCACATGGCTTAAAGCATTTTTGGATAACGTGGGGGCTGGTGCTGATGGAGTTCAGCATCCCATCAGCAGTGCTGAGCGGCAGCAGAACGTCCTGAGGGGGGCTCAGGCTGCAGCACGAGGAGCAGGCGCTTGTGCAGCCTCTTGCCTTCCCCTCAGCAAATATTTATGCTTTAAGCTTTCTTGCTTAAAGGCCTAATTGGAGTCTAGGTGAGCTGGCACACTAGAAGAGAGCCTAATAGAGACATTGCAGTGCTATTAGCACAGATGGTTGTCATATGTATGCAAATGAGGAGCAAATTGAATTTGGTGTCCCCTCTCACCAGCTGTCCTATCAGCACTGGCTCCTGCAGCAGCAAAAGGCACTGCCACTGCTCTGCTAATCTGTCATCGCAGATTAATTACAACTAACACATTAATCTTCATTTGTTTCCCCATACAAAGGAAGTGTCCTGTTCTTTCAAGTACACTCTGATGGGATGGGGTGCTCCAACCTGGGAAAAGGAAAAAGAAAGGGAAGGAGGGCCCGGCAGCTTCATTAGTGCCAGCCCCGGGGGCTGGGGCTGCTGAGCCTCAGTGGGCTTTGGTGGCTCCTTCTGGCAGAGCAGAGCCCACGGGGGTACCGGGAGCCTCAGCCACCTGCCCGGAGCTCCTGGGACCTACACTTTGCTCCGGGAGCCTTCCTGCGACACGTTTCTCTGCTTGGCTTTGTCCTAAAGTGACAGTGTCACTCCTTTCCCAAGCTGGCAGCTTCCAAGGGGGTGCTTGGTGCTAGCACAGAGGTTTGCTGCTCCCCAGTAAAGCAGCTGTAATGGGTGTGCTGGGCCAAGGAGGCCCTTCAGGATGCTGCAACCCTTCAGACTGTGGCACTTTTACTGCTGCCTTGGGTGGGAAGAGAGTGACTTGCTTCAATCTCACCACTAATTTTGACATTTTGATGAAAAGCAAAATAATTCTTTCTGTTTTGTTTTGGGTTTTTTTTCCAAGTGAAAATATTGCGGCTGAGACATTTTACAGGCTTCTGGAGTTAGCACCCACTATGTTTTTGGGTAGAAGTGTAGTCTGTAAAGTTTTTTCCCCCAGTTTTCTGCTATTTATTGGAGTAACCCTCTCGTCAGTTCTCCATTAGCTTGGTGTCTGGACTGCTGTCTGCTCCACGTGTGGTCTCTGATGCTCTGATCTGGAGTGTTCTGATGGCAAATGTTAATGATGTGTATTTAATCAGTCTGCAGAAGCTCAAATGCCATGTATCCCATGGGCTGGAGAGATGCTAGAGGAGCCAAGGTGAACAACTTCCAGCCAGCTTGAGACAGCAGGAGCTCTCTTCTTACAGGCAGCAGCGGAGCCAAACCAGCATGTTCAGCCATCCTGGAGGTGTTTTCATGTGTCCTTTGGATCCTAAAACTTATTCCCCTTGCTGAGCTGTTCTACCCCACCACTGTCCAGGATTCACCATTCCCTTTGAGTGCATCTGCCAGTGACCCAGACTGTGTGGATTACTGAAATGAAATGAAAGCCTTGTGATGGCATCACCTCCTTTCTTGACCTGGTCCTGCATTAGCAGAGACACGTGGTTGTTGCTCTGCCCCAGCCCTGCGTGTGCTCTGCTCTGGGGGCCACTCAAGAGCCCCCCTTCCCTTCTTTCTGGGCCATGAAGCTGCTGCTCCTCAGGAAGGAGGAAAGACTTGGCACTTTCCCACCTGACAGCAACACTCATTTTATTCTCTGCCTTCTGATGGCATATTTGTGAAGTTTGGTACAAGTGACACTAACACCAGGAGGTTTCTGCTGCAGAGATTGCCTGTCAAGGTATTAAACCCAACTGCAGAGCAATTCCCAGGTGAGGAAACCTGGGAAGGTGGAGTTGCATTTGTGGGACAGGGTCAGGAGCTTGTGAGGGATAACCATAACTGAAGTGTGATCATTCCTAGGCTGGAATAACCAACAACAGGGATTCAAAGACACAGCACAGTCACCCTTTCCATGGAACCTTCAGAAGGAAGCAAACCCACTGCTGTGAGAAGGCTTTGCCAGGACACAAACAACTGCAGAATCTGGCAACAACATAAAACATTTTGTGGAAATGAATGGAACATACACTTCTGTTGTTCTAAAATTTAATGTTTTGTACTGTTCCAGTGATTCTTAAGTGATCAGAAATTGCATTTCCTACTGTTCAGATTGTCATGCCCTGCTCCCAGAGAGCTGGAGCTGGCCTAGGGTGGCAGTGGAAGGGAGAAGAGGCTGTGAGGGGTATGCTGCTGGTAGCTGGGGAGAGCAAAACCCAGTCTTTAATAACTCCTCATGGGAAAGTTGAAGAAAAACGTTGATTAACAAGAAATGGCAATTTTAATATCTAAACTTCTTTTTGCTGGAAGATTTCTATAACACCTAACATACAAAGTTTGTTCTGAACACTGAAAATGTATTTGTTTGGCCAAAGCACAGCCATGTCTCATGCCAGGCTGGTTTCCTACCATGTTCTCCCTGGGATGGGCAGTGTCCTGTCCCAGTGCAGTGGTGACCTGAGTCCACACTGGCCCTGTCCTGGTGGTGAACCCCAGAGCCCTGTGCCACACTGCTGGGCTGGGCAAACAAAGGGCCCCAGGCCATGTCTGCCCAGCTGTGGGGTTTGGGGACAGGGACATTTCCAGTCCTTATCAAGCAATGCAGATCAATGAATTTCTGTGTTCAGTGTTGAACTGGGCAGGAATGCTGGATTTGGGGTTCATTTCTGGTCAGGGTACAGAAGATATTTTTTAAACCTTTTAAGAAGTGCTTGTAGCAATACCAGCATGAGCAGGGCAGCCCATTTCTGTCCCAGTCTCCTGCTGCAGGTGAGTGGTGCTGTGCTCAATGTGGGGTGTGTGCACCACCAAAATGTGAATGCCCACATCATTTTGGGCTCAGCAAGAGTAGTCTCTGGGGTGATGTGGCCCTGCATGTATTGGAAAAAGATCAGGAAAGGCACAGAGCACACTTTAGTGTCTTCAGAGGCACCCTGTGCACACAGTTGCAGCAGTTTTTTGGAGCTGAAGTTTGTGGTGCTCTGCTATTAAACTTAACTGGAATTTGCATTTTTTTAGAGATGGGGTTTAACTCCAAATTTCTCTGCTTTTCAGAGAAGCTGTCGCATTCTCAGAGGGATGGATTCTGCTGTTGAAACCTGGGGTCAGTGCAAAGGCAGCTGCAGGGCTGTGCTTCAGGACCTCTGCCACAAGTAGCCATGCCCTGTGTCTGTGATCAGCTTAGATCAGCGAGACAAGAACCCTCAGACCTGTCAGGCAGCTTTAACTTGTGCTCCTGGCGTGCCTGCCTGCCACTGCCAGCCCCAGTGCTACCTGTGCCCATGCTCGGACTGGTGATTCAGTTTCTTGTAGGACTGATAGTGGGATTATCCTCCTGCACCCAGCAGGACAACTGCAAGCACATCCTTAATTAAAGAGATGTTTGTCACTGGTTGGCTTGTCTGCTTCTGCCAGGTTGAGCCCTGTATCTGTGCAGAGTCCTCCAGCTGACAGTGTTGCTAACTTGTGTGGCCCCCATGCAAGCAGAAATCAAAAGGGCAGCAGAGATGCCCTTGAACAGCCAAAATGGATGTTTCCAGCAAATTCCTTGCACAACAAGTTGCACTTCAGGCTGATGTGACTGCTGCCAGTAGTCACATTTTCCTGCTCCATGAGAAGTGCTTCCCTCTGACGTACAGAGTGTATTCTATGGTTACAGTCTGGAAACTCAGATATTCCTTCTGCCTAACAGGGTTTGAAGCTGTCTGAAGTTGGGAGTGCTTCTATTAACTGCAGTCTCCATACCCAGCCCTTAATTCCTGCTGGGCTGGCAGGATGCTGGGGGAGCACCTGGCATGAGGGCAGGGTTTGGGGTGTCCCTGAAATTTGTATACTTTGGCTGGAGCTTGCTTGTGGGCAGAAAGGCTTTTGGGGCATGTGAGGTTTAAAAGGGTCTTTGAGCAGTTGTGCTCAGTACTCTGTAAGGGTTATGTTGAAGTGTCCCTTTTTTTGTCAAATATGTGTCTAGACAGCAAATTCGTAGTCATGGCCGAAATGTTTCCCTGCTGGCCTCATAAAAACATACCATCACCTTTAAAACATCAGGCTCCTGTAGAAAAATTTGCTGCTCTGGAGTTACAAGGAGCACTTGAGCATCACTGCAAGTGGAAAAACAGAGGAAAAAATAGTGTCTGGTTTTCCAGGGAGGTTTTGGGCAGCACATGGGGCATCATCAGACTTACCAGAGGCACATCCTGGTTGTTCTTTACAATTGTTCATACTTCATGTGAGTGTATTGCTCCCACTCCAGAGGAGAGGGCAGGTACCCAAATACTGTCCACCAATCCAGAGCTCCAGATAAACCAGATTTCTCTGCTTTACCCTGCTCCCTGCTGCAGGGGCCTCATCATAGCAGGGAGAGCTGGTTCACCCTCATCACCTCTGGTTTGCATAGGCAAAGAAGTGCACAGCACATCCCAGGGAGGTGGCAATGCCTTGGTGCCACCCCTGGCACAGGCTTCCCAGGTGACAAGGTTATTGCAGCATGGGCAGTGCCCTGCCTTTGTCCCGAGGGTCTACACTGCTTTGTTTGCATTCCAGCCTGGATCTGTGGTGCTTGGAGTTTATTGGGATGCAAACACACGATGGAGGTTGCCATGCCTGGTGCCCCAGCCCTGCTGCCTGGATAAACAAAACTCTTATTTTGGATCCAGCTCCACCTGTGCCCACTTTGTGCGCTGGTAAATGAATGGTGTGGGCAGGGGAGACAGCTGGAAATTCAGGGCTTTTCAGTGACCCCCAGCAGTGTCTGATGCTGCCCAACTCTCTGCTAATTGGCCCCGGGAGATCCCCATTTGCTGCACCCTCATCAGCTTCCTGAGCCTGATGGGGGGGACAATCCCCGGATGGAGTGTGCGGGGGTAGCACTTGGCATTCACATTCAAATATCACAGGTCTGGGGACCAGCAGCACCTCCTGAGCCCACCTGGGGCTGGCACCTCCCAGTTTGCTCCAGCACAGACAAAAGGATGGGCCTTGCCCCAGGGCTGAGTTTTGCCCAGTGTTTTCCATTCCTGGCAGAACTGGAAATGGGGAGCATGTGGGAGGAACTGTGGCTGGCCCAGGGTATTTTTGACAGTGAGTACAGTAATTTTAAGATTATAAGCCGCACAATTTTGACTAAAATTTTGGTCCAAACCCGAAGTGCGGCTTATAATCAGGTGCGGCTTATATATGGACAAAGAATGAAAAGTTGCTGTTTTAGGTTGGAGAACAGGTGTCTGCTGAGAAAGGCAGGAGCTTCTCTTTGAAATGGAGAATGTAAACCCCCTCCCTCCAAATTATTATAATTTTGAAATCAAGGGGCTTTCAGGCAAAGATATGGGAATTAGGAATAACAGTTCTTTACTAGGGAAATTAAAATAGAAATACAGTACTACAAAGAAACAAACTCCAAACCCTGACAAAGTCAGAGTACAACCTGACACCCGTCAGGCAGGGTGTTGGCAGCAGTCCCATTCCATGGTGGCTGCATCCTCCTGCAGTGACAGATGTGGCTCAGTTGGAGCAGTGCTCCTGTACAAGGTGCAGTTTCCCTTTGGAGGTCCAGTGGTGATGTGGAGAAATCCGGTTTTCCTCTGGAGTCCAGTGGAGAAAGAGGCTCCCTTAGTGTCCCAAAACCTCTCTTTTTATCTTGGTAAGAAATGTTGGGCTCTTCCCCCTGGCTGGAGCAACTCCCAATGGGATGCAGTAATTTTATCAGTCCCACAGTGGGACTCAATGGCCATTAGCAGACAATGACTCCCTGGAGGAAGGATGGGTTGTGAAAAGATAAAGAACAATGCCCTGCCTGGTTTCAATGGATGGCCCATTAGCAGAATATCTGCTGTTGAGATAAGGATCACTGCCCCCACCCTCAACAGATGGTGATAGAATAGATACCTTTTATCACACTCTGTATTGTAACATGTGGCTTATAATCATGAAATTACTGTAATAAGGAATTCCATTTTGGAAGAGTGAGATTTGGGGTTTCCAGGCCAGTGCACTGCTAGCCCCAAGGTGGGCAAGATGGCCTGGAAGCCTGAGCTAACAGGGAGTGAAATCAGTCTCTCCTGGGCAATCTGACCCATCCCTGATTTGGCACAGCTCTGCCAGCAGGGAAAGGTTTCCCCCTGGCTTTAGCTCCCATTGCAGTTTTGAGCTGATGAGTGTTGGTGTTGAAGGTGTTCTCTTCCTCCTGTGACAATTGGTATGCTGACACCATCTCTCCTGCCTCTGCCCAGTGCCTGATGAGGTTATGGTGACTTCTCCTATGGGCTTTGTGTCAGCAGAGTCTCTCTACCTTGTTTATTTATTTTCTACCAATCTGTAGTTTATCAAAACCTCACCAGCAAAAGCAACTCGCCTTATAGCAAATATTGGAGACAAGGTCTGTGCAAACTGCTGACATTTTATTTAATGGGACCACCGTCTTCCCAAGATAATTAAGTTTATCTTAATTAATTTCCTGCAAGAAGACTTAAATATATATTTTTAAGGATTTGTTTTTTCAGTTTTTGTTGGTTTGGGGTTTTTTGTTTATTTGTTTTTTGGGGGAGTGGGTCAGGAAAACATTTTGTTTGTCTCAGCATGCTGTATTTGATTCTTTCTGTTTCCTCCTTTTTAATTATTAAAGATGAGTATATTTTGAAACAGAGTTTGGTTTCCAGATGAGATGTCAGAAAGTTTTCCTTGAAAATACCAAGGAAAATACGTTTTGGTATTTTCCATTTTGGCATATTCAAGAGGAATATACCAATATTTCCATTTGGTATGTCCCATTTTTCTTCCTGATTTTGTTGCCAAATAACCCAATTAATTTAATGTGAGTTTGCTATTAGTTTCAGTCAATTGTAATTCAATTTTTTTTAAAAGAAATGCTTTCCCTTGAAAACAGAGGAAGGGGGAGGAAATGATGCTTGTGGCAGAGCAGGATTTTGAGTATTGCCTTCTGACAGCACAGAACAGTTTATGGAAGGTGGAAACTGGAGTTGTAAATATGAAAAAAACCTTTTCATCTCTAACCAGGCAACAGTTTCTCTCAGGCAAATCACAGAGATCTTACCAAGACCCCAGGAAGCAACTGGAAATGTTCCCACACCATAAATGCACTTGACATCTGCTGTTGAACCGTCTGTTGTGTGAAATGGAGCCAAATTCGATGAATTGTGGATCCGTTTTCTACTTTGCAATGCTCTGTGTTCACTTGCTACATTCTTCCAGTTTTTTAATACTTTTTTTTTAATCTTTTCTCCAACTGGTGCTCCAGTGACTTGGTCTTCACGGGAAGGTGCTGCTGCACACAGGCTGTGGTGGGGAGTTTTGGATGTGCCAAACTTTGTGGTTTCTCCTGCCTCCCAGCATGACAAACAACTTCTCCAAAGCCTTGTGGCACCTTCTGTGCCCTGGATGGGAAGCTGGGGATCTGGTTCCTTCCTTCTCCAAACAGATGTAAAAGGATGTCCCAGAACCTCCTCTCAGACTTGAAGCTCAAGGTTTAATGGCCTTTCAAGTGTCTGTTGTTTTCTGGTTTGTTCTCTTTGTGCTCAGCACCTGGCATGTAGAAAATGTGCTTTGAAGGACAAATAAATCATTCTGATCATCCTGATGGTCACAATAAATCACACAGGCCATGGAAATTGCTCCCAAAGACCCTGTGGGAGCTGGTGTCAGGTTTTGTTTGGGTCAGACCCTCAGCTCAGGTCCCCTGCAGGTTTTGGTGCTTCACACCGAGCTGATCCCTCTTGCCTGGTCAGGGTGGGATGGAGGCACAAGCTCAGGGTGGCCCCACCAGCTTTGGCCTTGCTGCCCCAGCAGCTGCCACAGGTGTGGTGTGGGTGGTAGGGGCATGGCATGGAATAACAGCCAGCCTGGGGTTTTCTACTTTTAATGAGGGCAGAAAGTAAATGAATGGACTAAAGAACAGAGCAGAGTTTCCTATCCAAGAGACTGAGAGCTGTGAACCAGAGGGGAAAGAAACTAAATTTAAAACTCATACTATTTTTAGAAAACTGATAATGCAAGATTTCCTTTTGGCTCTTGTCTTTTGAGCCTGTTCTGCTTGGGATTTTTTTGTTCAACCTGACTAGAAACCTATTATTTTCTTTAAATGAGAGATGATCCTGATACCTGGCTGAGGAAGCCATTGCAAAACAAACTTGCCAGCTTGCAAAAGAGAATTGCAACACTGGCAAAGAGCAGCTAAAGTTTAAAAACCCTCCTCATCTAATAGCCCCAAGCTGTTGTTAAGCACCTGCAGGTAAAAGGGAAAGCCATCCACAGCTTTCCCCTCTAAAGTGACTCATTAATAGGAATGCTTTTGCCATTAAAATTTTCATTCCAGCATTTCCTTCTTTGTGCACAGAAGCCTCATTAAACCATGGTCAGCTGGTTTACCTACAGCCTGTCCTGCTGGACTTGTTTGCCAAGCCTCTGCCTTGCTGGGACAGTTTTGGGAAGCACTGGTTTACAGCATCAAGGTGTTTGCTCTGGGCAAGGTTTGATCTCCGTGGAGGGTGGATGTGAGAAGGAGGAGTGAGAGGAGTGACAGAGGAGTGACTTGTGGTGTGGCAGCAGAGTCAGGTCTGGATAAAAGGCAGCAGAGGATAAATGGGAACACTTGACTCCCCTGCTCCATGTTTCCTAGGATTTTCTTATCATTGAGTGGGCCATTGTTTGCTGGGCATAACCTCTTGCTTCCCTTTGTAAGTGTGCTACCCCCTTTAATTAAGAGGCATGAGAACAGGATATTCCATCTT
This sequence comes from Catharus ustulatus, assembly GCF_009819885.2. Classification (NCBI taxonomy): domain Eukaryota; kingdom Metazoa; phylum Chordata; class Aves; order Passeriformes; family Turdidae; genus Catharus; species Catharus ustulatus. Next base: position 2,580,732 of record NC_046240.1, read on the forward strand.
GCAGAGGGGCAGGAAGGGCTGCAGCTGAGGCTGCTCTCTCCCACCCAGCTCTGCACAGCTTGACACACTCAGCTGCATCATTCATGCTCACTGTGCAGCATCCTGTGGGTGGGCAGCACTTGCACTACCCAAGGATGGCCATCCTAGAACCACGGAGTGGTTTGGGTTGGAAGGACCTCAAAGACCATCTTGTTCCAGCCTCCTGCCATGGGCAGGGACACCTTGCACTAGATGCAAAGACCCAGCACAGACTAGACTGGGTGGTTCAGGCAGAGTCCTCTGGGCTGCACGAGCTTGTATTGGATCAAAGCCTGGCTCTGGGATGCAGAATGACCCTTTGGCTGGGCTGCAGGCCCATAGAGAGGGCCAGCACAGGGCTGAGCATCAGCTTGTGGCTGTGGGGCTGCAAGTGGGGACATTCAGAGATGATTGGCAAAAAGATTATTTTTGAAAAGCACAAGGAAATACAAGCTTTAGTACCTTATTAAGGAGGGTGCTCCCCATCCTGTACTGAAATTGATGCCTAATGCTTTTTGTTGTTTTTTTAAAATACATATTCTCTGTATTCTTTGCACATACCTTTGAGCTCTGTAGCCTATTACTGCATTCCTAGCTGGTTTTCCCAATACTTTTCCCTGCCCTGATAGGCAGAAAGACAAAACATATTCCAAAGTCCTTATCCTATCTTGGTTCTCCCTGGGAACCAAGGACAAAAAGCAGCTCTTTGAGACACATTTTCATCAACAAAGTACAGTCCCATCTGAGGGGGGAAGGATTTAGAAAGGGCTTGAACTGGGGGGGAATTCCATCACCACTTGTGCTCCTAATTGGTGCTTTTTGTCAATTATGCTAATTTATAAAACTATATTCACCCCCATGCGGGGGATGGACTTTTGTGGACATTTTCTGTATCTGCCCCTGGAGGCCTCCAATAAAGACCATTATTGGAGATTTTATATTTCCTCCTGTACTAATATTATCTCCAAAGTGTGCCTTGTTTCATTGTAGGTTTGTAGGGTGTCAGGATGAACCCCTGAGCAGTGCACCTGCATCAATGGGAGCCAGAGGGGTGTGCAACAACATCAAACACAGGGATTGGAGCCCTTCAGTCCCAGGGCCATTTACAGTGCTGTGCACTAAAGGGTTAAACTGGCCGTGTCCCCGAGGTTTCTGCTCGCCCTGGCTTCTTGGAGGATTGATGTGTTTGGCACATGCACACCTCCCTGCAGATAGGGCACGAGCACACTGAGCTGCTTTGTGCTGCTGGACGTGTGTGCCGTGCATTAAGGTCACCTTTGTGCTCAGGGTGAACATATGGTTTATGTATTTCAGAGAAGGCAACAGGAGACTGAGCCTTGATGTGTGCTGCACAGGGCTGAAACCATTTCAGAGCTCAGGGCTTGGGCTGGTGGTTCTCCAGATCCTGGAAGAAATGGGGAGAGTCATGACAGTGGGTGTGATCATGCGTCATCTGTGTTGTTCACCTTCAGATGTTTTCTTCATGGCATGGTCAGAATTTGGCAGGGAAGGAATCAAACCCTGCTCAGGGTCTCCTTTGAGTCATTCTTGTGTTAAAGCCTAAAAACTCAAACACCAGCACAGTGATGAATGCTGAGCAAGTGGCTCCCAGCCCTTCCAGTGGGATCCCCTTCCCAGGAGCTGTGGGGACAGGAGTCCTGCAGGGACAGGCATGGGATGAGAAGACAGCTGGGGTTTGGTTTTGGCTCAGTTCCTACTGTTCTAAACACCAAGTCCAGAAACTAAAGTTAAGATTCCTATTGTGATGAATGGACTTTATACCTGATTTTGATTTAGCTTTAAACCAGTTCTCAGGACAGAGGGTAATATGGGCTTCATATAACATGCAGGATATTTTCACTTAGTATTGATAGGTAACATGCCCAATTCATGGTTTGGGTCTTTGAAAATCCCACCTAGATATTTAAGAATACCCAGACCTGGAAAGGAACTTGTTTGCTTCCTCTTGGCCCATTCTTCCTATATTGCAGAAATCATGGAGGAGATGCAAGTGGAAAAGTCTGGCAGTCTGCAGGAACAATATTTTTGCTGTCCCAGACTCTCTGAAGATTGCGGAAGATCTTCAAGGCAGCACCAGACACTGCTTTTGCCTTTGTGTTTTTCATTAGCTCTCTGATGGCTTTAAAGGGAAGAACCATACTGAATAATGTCTGTACAAATACACTCTTCCATCTGGATAGAGGAAGCGATAATTTTTAATGCCTGTGATTAGTCTGCAGTAATTTGTTTGTTCCCCTGTTCACTTTTTTTCCCCCTCTCCAAAATGAAAACCCAGAAAATCTTTGTTTTTGCTGCAGCCTGAAATGCAACCTTTTGTTTCCACACCTTAGTGATTGAAGGTTTATGATATTGCTGCTACAGCCTTTTTCCCAACATTAAATCAGTAATTAATGCTCTGCTGCTGGAATGTGAGTGGGTTTGAGCTCTGCTCTGTAGGAGTTTCTCCATCAACACATGAGAGAGACCTTTTGGTCCTTCCTTCTGTGAAGTGTCTAGCATGGGCTATTTCAGAATCCACTCAGCTAGAAAGTGAGCATAAGGCAGATTCTCCAGCTTGGTGGCCAGGGTGTGCTTTTGGGAACCAGAATCGCTCAGCTCCAGCCCTTGCTTCAGTGAACCTGACATTGAAATGCTGACAATGGAAGCAGCTTTATTAATACTGCCAGCTCAAAGCGTTCTGAAATCATGTGTCAATCTTCTGAATGTTGAGACAGTGGAAAACACAGCTGAATCTTTGGTGAGTTTTTATTTCCCTTTTGGTTTGTAGCTTTTCAGGGACTAGTTTTCAAGCTTAGGAGAAGCTGTGTGCATAAACCCTTCCCCTCCCTTCACAGTAACCCCCTTTGAGGGAGTTTTTCCTTCTGGTTTTATTTTATCAGCTCCTTTGTACCCCTCAGCAGAGGAAACAACCTTTTAGTGAAGGCACTTCAAACTGCAGGGCAAAAGAACCATCTCCCCCCAAAATCCTTGCCTCCAAAGGGAATATTCATACCTCCTTTTTACACTGCTGCTGACTTCAACCCACCAGTTTTAACAGGAATAACCTTGAGGTGTCTTTCAGCACTATTCCAGACTGAAATGATTGCTCATCTTTAGTTTGCAGCAGAGCCTGACCAGATTTCCTCCCAGTGACCTCATTTGAGCACCACTTTCAGGTTATTTTTCCTGCTTTCTCTCTGTATATCAATATTGAATCAACAACTTGTCATTAAATAAACAGGTCTCTGTTGATGTAGAATTTAAATTTCAGCCTTAACCTGTTGCTTGGAAAGATTCAGTAACAGTTCTCAATAAAAAGAAAAGAAATCTTCAGTGAAGATATGAGAAGGTTTTAGAGCTTGCAGGGTTACAGGGAAGCCCAAGGAGATGATTTGGGGAAAATACCTCACTCCCCATTTCTGCCATTAATGTTGGAGAAGTAGGGTGTCAGAGGCAGCTGAGTGAGCATTTTTTAAATTTATAAACAAAATTATCAGCCTTTCCAAAAACAACAGGGCATCTCCATTTATTTAGGAAGAATGTGTGAAATGCAAGGAGCCTTCCCTTTCTGACTTGTGGTGCCAAAATAATGAGGTGAACTGGGTTAGAAGAGTGAAGTGGTTAATGGCAATCTTGCTTTAAAATTCACCACATTTGAAGTCCTTAAAGAACGCCTCCAGATGCCCTAGTGAGTAGATTTCAAGCTATCTGCAGTTCAAAACCTGCTCTGACATGGTCCCAAGAGCGACCAACATAATTTGTTCTTATTTTGAGTTACTTTGCATAACAGAAGTAAGACCACTCTAAGAGGCATGACTGCAATTTCAGAAAATAATTCCCTTTTCCTACTCTGAATGTTTCAGTCTTTGCAGGCTCAAAAGACATGGAGAAAATGAAAGAGTCTTTAAGCAGCAGCCACACTCTCACCTCTGCCTTCCTTCATCCCCAGCTGTAACCTTCACAATGTTCAACTGTTATTCCTCACATGGATATTTTAAAGATTGCTCATGCCCATTAATACCTTTGTTCCAGCCCATGTCTTGCTGAATGGTGTGATATGATACAAACCATGATTCATAAAAGTTTCTTGGAAGTGGCTCAAGAGAGATTTGGTGTTTTCAAACAGCTTTTTGAAATGTTAATGGCTGTTTAAGAGCAGCAGTGAGCAGTTTCAGCTGGGGATGATTCAGTTGAAGAGGTTCTTGCAGCAAGTTTGTAGGAGTCAGAGACAATAGGAAAACTGGTATTTTGCTTAAACAGTTCAGAGCTTCTTTAGGAAGAAAAATATTCTAGTACATTAAAAACCACTTTAAAAATCAAGAGACTTTCTTGAGAGCAGAAACTTTTAGCATGCTGTTACATAAGCAGGATTGGAGCAGTGGCTGGAGCAGTGGCTTTATCCCTTTGGTAGAGGGAAGGATTCCCTGGTGCTGCTTTCAGGAGTCCCAGCATGGGCTCTGATAGAAAAGAGGGTTTGGATTTGTGTTTTGTTACCCTGCTTGATCCAGCTGCCTGTGCTGATCCTGGCTTGCAGTGGAGTCCAGGTCCCTGCACAGACAGCAGCTGGGAAGGTGAATTCCTGCTGCTGGGAGGACCTGGATTCTCACTTGAGACCTTGGGCAAGTCACTGCATCTGTGCAATGGGGATAATCACGTTTCTTGTCAGAGAATTGCACAGTTAGGCCCACTAAAACCATAAAACTGAGTAGAGGGATCTGTAAACCCAGACCTGTAGAGAATAGTGACCTGTATGGAATAACAGATCTATAGGAATAACATTCCTGACCCTGGTTAGCTTTGTGTATTCTCAAGTGTTTTGCCTTAACCAAACTTAACTCAAGCTAGCTCACAAAACCCATCTCCATGTCCTAATCCAGAGAAAGCATTCTGAATGGGAAATCCAGATTCCTTAATTTCAGCCTGAAAAGGATTTTCTGATTCAGGAAAACCAATGGGAACTGACTGTATAGTTGTAAATTACTTTCCAAATGGTGATGTGGCATTGGCTTTCCCTTCACCACCACTGAAGTACAGATGGAAAGAAAGGTACATGAGGCATTTTCCTTGTGATAAAATGCAGATTACTGAGGTTGGATTTGCAGCTTTAGTGCTGAGAACAACCTGGCAATTAGGAGGAGACTCCGGCGTGCCAGAGTGATGCTGTCTTGATTTCTCCTTTTTGTTTCTTTGATATATTGTCTGTATTTTCACACGTATAGTTGTAGCTTTGTAGAATGTTATTGTGACTCAGCTTCAGTGTTTTCCTGGGCAGAAAGACAAAACAAATTCCAGGAGCCCTGTCCTATCTTGGTTCTCCTTAGAAACCAAGGTTGAGAGCAGCTCTTTGAGACATGTTTTTATAAACAGAGCTTAGTTCTTATCTGAGGGGGGAGGATTTAGAAGGTGAGGATTTAGAGATGGGGGGATTACTTCATCAGGCATGCTTCTAGTTGGGATTATTATCAGGTATGCTAATTTGCAGAATCTGTAAAAATTGCATACATGTTATGTGTATTCGTGGCATTTCCCACCTGACAAACTGTGCACCTGAGGATCCTCATGTAAAGCTTTTTAACACCCTAACTGTGCCTGGCTCATAATTCTAGAACCAAAGAAAAAGGCATCAAGAGCAAGAGGGCTGTGTGGAGGAGGGACCCTGCTCCTGAAGGAGCTGCCCAGCCCTGAGCATTCCCTGTGTGGAGGTCGCTGTGCCCCCTTGGCACATGGTTTATTGCTGATGGAAAAAGCTTTCCCAGAAGGAAATACTGCGGCCATAACCTTATGAGGGGCCAAAACCCAGCTGTAAAGTTTTTCCAAGGTCACTGGTGCATAAATAATGTGTTGCAAAAGCTCTATTTAGAGCCATGGATGTTCCTCAAGGCCAGAAAGCAAAGAGAGGCAAGGCTGGGCCCCAGTTTATTCCACAGAACTGGGAAGTCTGGGCTGTATTTACCCAGCTGGAATCAGGCTTCACAGCTATTTATGCCTAGGTTTTGCCTCAGGTGCATACTCTCCCATTAGGTTTAAGTGGCTGGAAAAGGCCAAATATGTCTGAGGTCACTTTTGGCTAATTAATATGGCAACAAGTGCTGATTAATTAGTTTGGGCCTGAAATTAGCTGAGATAATTTTTTTGCAATGGCATAGACCATAGATTTATGAACGTTTCTTCTCCAAGACAAACAATACTCTGAAAATGCTGTTTTTGGGGTGCATTCACCCTGAAAATTACTACCTGGATTTCCCAGAACTCCAACAGTAACTATTTTATTTCATTTAAATGCATGTTTTACTGTATTTTTACCTGATGGAAAATCTTACCACATGCAGCATCCAGTGACAATCACTTGCATTATCATGATCCACTCTGCTTGATCTGTACCTGTATGTCAGAGCAAGTTAAAAACATTTGGCATTGCAGTCCAGATTTTCAGATCAGCTGGACATTATAGCAGGCAAAAGGTGTTGAGGCCTCAGTGAAAAATGTGGTGTCCTCTGATCATCAACATGCTTAACACCCAAACTTGCTGACTTGAACAGCTTGGTCAGTGAACTACCAGTTTTGGTGATGATTTACTGCTGTGCTAATGTGGGCTGTGGTGTGTCTGGCTTGTGGATATCCAGAAGTGCAGGACCTCAGAGATGATGGGGGAAATTCCCCTTACACCTCCACAGAGAAATTGCTCTTTGCAGTGTATGTGCTGTAGGTGTGGATTGCAAACACGTTGTCAGACTAATCATTATGGAGTTGATGTGGGCATGGATAGTGGATAGTGTTGCTTAGGAAATATTGGAGTCTTGCTCACACATTACCATAGCTGAAAGGGCCCATCACTGTGTCTGGCTCGGGGATTCCCTTTGCAAGAGATTTAAATTGGGTTTGGCTTCCATTGTCCATCCAACTGCACCCACTTTGGAAATACAAACTGGTAAATGGCAGTGCCTGCCTGTGCCCCACTGAAGGCTCAGCTCTGCTGCTGTTGCAGCAGCTCAAGAAGCAGAATTTCCTTTACATGGCCTTTACATGCTTTCAGTCCAAATCAGGATGAAACCATGAGTGTTCACATTTCTCATGCACTGGAGGTTGTCGCCATGCATAATGAAGAAAATGCCTGCTATTACAAGAAAGAAGAAAGCCATGGAACTGCTGCAAATGGCTACCAGTTAAATCCAAACTGGGACAACAGCAGTACCCAGAGTGAAAGATTACTCAGGTGGGAACCCAGCAAACCACATCAAACCCAAGGTGATTTAAATATTTAGGCCTAGATGTCATGTCATTTTGCATTGCATAGGGAGCACTTTATAACTCTGCTCCATCCATCCATCCATCCATCCATCCATCCATCCATCCATCCATCCCAGATGACTCTCCCCCTCTCTGGGGGAGTGATTATCAAATTTTTAGCGGAGAGACCAAATAATATTTCATCTGGAGCCCATGTTTTGGCACTAAAGCCTCTTTAGTTTCCTGCTTTTCTCCTCCTTTTCCTTTGAGCTGGTAGGTCTGACTGTTGCCCAGAGCCAGGAACCACTGGAACCAGTCTGGCAGGAGGCTTCTCTTCCTTCAGAGGACTCTTCTCACATGAAAATTTATGTGAATTTGCAGGGCCTTCATTAGGTGAGTCCCATGACTAGGTGTGGAAAGGTGTGTATTGCAGAGGGTCTGTTCATCCCAGAGGTGACAGAAGCCAGAGTCCCATCACTGCCACACAGAAATGACTCTGCAACCCAAAGTCATTCAGGGTTTTTTTTTTTTTTTGGCCAAAGATTAAGTCACTAATGTTGATGCACCCCTTCCTTGTATTTAATTTCCTTTCTGGGAACTGCCTGCAAATCCCTGACCGTGTGTGGTCGCAGCAGAGCCTTCCCAGGGCAGCAGTTCCATGCCATGAGCCCACATTTTCCATGTAGTTATAGCTGAGCACATTATTGCCTTCACAGCCTGTTCCTGTCCTTCCTGCACCACTGTCCTGTGCTGCCTTGTGTCACACCCCAGAGGGAAGGAGTGACACAGATCTTCAGATCATTGTCTGAAGTGTTTTGTTGGGAGCTGACACAGACCAGAGCCTTCTGCTTGGATTTCCATTGCTGTGTGATTGCTCCCGTCTCCAGGTCATGCTTTATACTCCTGTTATCCCAGAGCTGCTTCATAACATCTTGTCCCACAAGCTCTTTCCAACTCGTTTTTGCAGCTTGTCATGTTTTTCTTTGCCACTTTCCCCTACAACACCTTTTCCCTTTTTGTGATTTCTGAGCTCTCATGGTTTTACATGAAACCACAACCAAATCCTTCCTGAGGCTTCATCATCCATTCTGCTGCTTCTGCTCTATTTCCTGGGAAGTTTGAGCTGGTTTTCTCACTAAGTATATTGTCCAAGTATTTAATAGCACCTACTTCTTCTCAGCTGAATACTTGAAGGAAACCCTTACATTTCAGTCTCCCTCTTCACTGCCCTGTTGCATGTCAAGATAGTCTGATAAAAACGGTTGTATGAAATTGACTCTTTGCATTATTGGAACCCAAACTGGCCTGTGCAGCTTAGCAGAGGCTAATGGACTCAATTGGTCATTTATTTTCCTTCATTCAGTTGTGAAAAGAGTTGCCCAGAGAGCAGTTCACTCCAAATGGTTTAGGTCTGGATGAAACTCTTTTTGAAAAGTGCTTATTTCTCTTCAGCTTCTGCTATTTCTGATCTGCTGGGACTTAAAAATTCAGTGTAATGTTCAAACATTGACACCTCTGTTTGATGAATTCCTGGACATCATGAGTTGCACTTTGAACAGTGATGTTAATAGTGGTAACCTCTTGCTAACTCTTAATTAAGACTAGACAAGACAGCAAGGCTGAATTTAGGCAGATCACAGGCTGATCTGATCAACTGATCATATAAATTTAGTCTGATCAGGTCACAAGCTCAGGCTTTTGAGAGGGACTGGAAAGTTGTATTACCTGGTAGGCTTTCTCCCATGGTTATGCCATGCAAAATTCAGTGTCAAACCATCAGCATAATCTGTCTTCATTTGGCATTTGCAGCTGGTTGTGCAAACATTTTTAAAACCCTTGCTGGCTCTTTAAGCCCTGCTGCTCTCGGTAGGCATTCTTCAGTGGGAAGTCCTTCAGTGGCCCTGAGCTCCACACCTTGCCAGTAAGACGTAGCAGAAATAACAGATTGCTGCATGTTTTGCTTGGTTTGTGGTTAATACACGGTGGAACTGGGAAATTAAGGAGATCTATAAATAGCAGGTCTTATATATACACCTGAGCCTCCCGAGCCCTGGACCACCTGCAGGGAAAGCAGAGCTGGAGCTGAGCACCTCCAGCCCTGTGGCTGTGAGCAGGGCAGAGCAGCAGAACTCCCTGCCTGCCTGGGCAGAAGGAGCTGGTGTGCCCTCCGTGGGCAGCAGGAGCTGCTGCTGCTGCCAGGGCAGCATCCCCCGGCCTGGAGGAGCTGGATGTGCACACGTGGACGTGCAGGGGTTTGAAAGGGGCTCAGCCCCTGTGGTGCTGGTCCCACTGTGGTGCTCTGGAGCAGTGCTGGGCTGCCCTAACTCCCCATCCTGCTGCCAGAGCCAGGCTGAGCAGCAGTGACCCTGCTGCTGGGGTGGGCAGGGAGCTCTCCTGCATCAGCCGTTTCCCTGTGTCTGAGGGCAGGAACCAAGGGATGGCTGGAACAGGCATTTCCTGAGTGGAAGGCAGAGGATGCAATCATTCTGGGTTTGAACTGGGACAGCAGGAGCTGTTGGGGCTGCTGATGTGAGCCTGCCTTTGCAGCCACGGGGACCCAGCTGTGGCTGTGGTCACTCCCCAGCACACTGCAGCAAAGGGGAGAAGGGAAGAGCAGCTCTGATGGAAGGCTGAAAGCCAGAGAAAAATGTGTCAGATGGAAGGAGGAAGTTGACTTTGCAGGGAAGGAGGAAAATAGAGTGTAATAAAGGTGTGAGGACATCAGCAGCTGATCCTCAGAGCACTGGCACTCAGGCCATGTGGTTTGTTGTGGCTCCATGGAGATGGATGGACTCCAGCAGGGTTCCCAGGCCCATCACGGGTTTGCTCTGCTGGCCCCACCAGCCCAGGGTTCACTCTCTTCTGCTTCCATCTGGAAAGAAAATCACAAAATGCAGTTTAGATGGGGATGGGCTGCAGAGAGGCAAGTGACAGATCATCAGAGCACCATGTACAGAGGTTTTGGTTCATCAGGGGGTGCAGGCTCCAGGTGAAACTCTCTCACCTCTTTCATGGCAGCTCCCTGCTAGGAGGGCTGAGCTTCTCTTTGCACATATTCCTCTCCAGCTCAGCCACCTGGTTTTGCAGAACTGTTGGGAGTTGCATGCCTGTAGCAGCAATGTCCTGGTCCAGTCTGACCAGATGATGGCCCAGAAGTGGGGAGGACACGTCCACACACACAGGAAAGCTCATGAGCTTCATCCTCTAAGGAATCCAGGGTGAGGAGACATGGAGGAAATGTTTAAAGCTTTGTCAAGCAGAGCTCAATGGTGGCTCTGGTAATGTTGTTTCAGTGGACTGAGCACATCATATTGCATATTTACATGTTTAAATCAGTCACAAGCTCTATGCCTTCCCCACGTGTAGATCCCATCAATAGCAGCTTTATGCAGGCAGGAACAGAACCTGGGGACTGGAGCACCAGCACAGTGTCAGGGGAAGTTAGTACAAATTGCTCCATCGGCTGGACATTAAAGAAAGGAGTGATATCACTCTTAAAATAAGAAACCTAATGTAATGTGCTTTAATAGCTGAATAATTGCTGTGAGCAAAGAAAGAGGCTTTTGTGAAGGAGGATCAGTGAGAGCCAGGAGTGAGTGCTCATGACATCACGGCAGTGCACAAGAGAAACTTTATTCTCACAGCTCCACAAGAACTGCTCCTCGAGCTGCCAGTCCCAGATAACTCAGTGGGAGACTTTAGAGAAGAGTTAATAAAATGATTGATTTACAGCTGGAAAAAATTAGAGCCTGAAAACTGGCAGGCTGACATTGTTTGAAAGATGTGCTAGAAACCTCCCCCACTTTTTTATTTGAGAAGAAGGTCATTTGCACCTAAATTTGGAGCTTGCAGCACTTGAACTGGTATTTTGGGGGACTCACTGTCAGTTACCCTTCATGGGAAACAGTTGTCAAACTATTATCATCCTAATTTAGCTATATAAAAATAGATCTTAAAAGTCTGTACCTTCTTAGGGGAAGGAGTGGGTTTAAAATATTTTACTTTCATTTACCAGCTGTGGATCAGACCCAAAACCTTTATGTGTTTCTTATTGCTGGGTTTGAGTGCAGCGTGTTTTCTTTACTTGTTAGGAAAAACTGTCAACTTTGTCTCAACTCTGTATATATTTTTACGGTGGTTTACAAGCACAAGGCAAACTAAGGGTCCTTTCACAACTTTTGGAGCTGGTCCATCATATTTTTTTTTAAGAATTTACTTTGTAAAAATACTTCTTAAGGTTGAAACACATGATTTACTGTTGATAGGAACAAAATCCCAGGGACACTGCATTGTGTCTTTGCAGAGAAATAGTATTATTTTTTTAAAATGAAATTTCTCAGGATGGTAGAGGCAGCCCCAGGAGCTGTTTGCACCCCAGTGGTCTGCAGCAAAAGCCAAAGGCATCCATAAAAAGTAGATGTTGAGAGGCAACACTTTTATGCTTTCAGTCTTCAACCACTCATTTAAAAACAGATTTTTATTTTTGGTGTCAATCTGTTTGATCCATCAGTTATACAGCTAATAAGGCACAAGTCTGGCTTTCAGAAATCTTTCATGGGCTTCCAAAGACGTAACAGAACTTGCTCCAGACTGGGTTTGACTCAGACTAGACATGAAAAAAAAAACCTTCACAAATGCATGTGTGCAAGTTGAAGGTAATCATGTAAAAGGCAATGAACAGAAATTAGAAGGACATGGTGTTTATTAAAGATGAAGAGAAAAGAAAGGAAAATAAGGCCAAACACCAGCAATATATGCTTTGAGGCAGCCACAAACACAGAGACATTATGTGCAAAGCTCACCTCTGTTATTGAAGCCACTTCAGAAGGGGAGTGTCTGAAAAAGAGCAACACCATTGATGAACTTTAGTCTCTCTCAGAAAAAAATTCAGACTCTGCGTTGGCTTTTGCATGAGATAATTATCAAGCTGTTTGTGTTTTTAGAGAAAATAGAAAGGATCCAGGTAAACTACAGAGGGAGAGCAGCTGAAGAAGTTTAAAAATTTTCTGGTGTTTGAGTCTAATGGACTCTGAATCCAGATTAGTTTTACCAAGAACTAATATCTTTATTTTAGACATATAGAGATCTTATCTTCATCAGACAAAGTCACTGGTATATCAACAGTCTGTTATCACAGCTTTTGGAGTCTTGTCAAGTAAATCTACTTAAGGAGTTGTTCTCCATGCTAAAACCCTCCTAAACAACTCAACAACTCTCCCACGCTAAAAATAGCCCTCAGTTTTACCTAAATGTATGCTGACATGTCAAATTAATTTCATTTCCTCCTTGGGAATGAGAGCCAAGTGATGGCTTTTGAATAAGGAGGCTTCTGACAGTGTTTGGATTGATGCTCTCCTGACTTGGGGCTGTGCTGCCTGGAGGAAAACACCGAGTGAAAGATGTAATTTCAATACACACTTGGTTGCAAACACCTCATGAGAACAAAAATGATCCTAACAAACCATGTAGCTGATTAGGAACCCAGCAATGTAACATTCAGTGAGAACTGTAAAATGGGACATTTCAGAAGAACAGAAATGCACAAGTACCACATCAAAGCTAATTGACTGAAAAATGGCCTGGTGTAAAAATGGATCACAAGTTAAACACGGGCCAAAATCCCAATATAATGCAAATTCTGAGCCAAATCTCACTCAGGGATGTACGAAGAGAACTTCTTTGCTTCCTTAGCATGTTTGAGGTCTGGTCCAAAGCAGCACATCCCACTGTGAATCCAGTCCAGCTGAGAGAGATAAGTGGCAGGCTGAGGGTCAGGAGAGTGTTGTGAAGTGCAGGAGGCACCTGCAGAGCAAGGGGAAGATGTTTGGTGCAGGGCAGAGGGGCAGGAGGTGACCCTGGGACAGCAGAGAGGTGCTGGGGGAGGTCAGTGCCGGCCTGCTGCCTTGACACTGCAGGAAGAAGAAGCCCTTAGCATTGCTGGGGGTGCTGCAGCTGGTGAGGAGCTGAGTGGGTGAATCTCTCTCCTTTCTCTGCAAAACTCCTTGGAGTTTCCCAGGTGGGCAGCAGGGAGGAGGTGTGGGGATGCTGCTCCTGCCTCTGGCCCTGGCAGCACAGAGGTCCCAGCAAGGACTGGAGGTGCCACCACTTCATGATTTTGTGACTCTAGGATTCCTCACCTGGAGCATTTTCATGATACCAATTTCTTTTTAGTGCAAATGTTTGTATTTTTGTCATAAGGTTGTTTTTAATTGAATATTTTCTAACCACAATGGAAGTTTTTCTTTCCTTTTTTACTGCTGGGCTTTTAGTGTTTCCCATTTCTGAGGAGGTGAGGTACAATGATTAGCAGAGCAGGCAGTCAGGCAATCCTTTAAAATGCCAGACTGATCTTTTTTCTTTAAAATAAACCCCCAACTAAAACAGAAACTAGCAGCTCAGGGGTGGAAGCCACAGGAAGATTATTGTTAAGAAGAACAGGAGCATAAAATGTGTAGCTTTTGAAAAGTCCTTTCTGTAATGACACAGTAAATGACAGAATAAATTAAAGATATTTCTGCCAGTCTAAAGATACTGATTTAGGAAGCCAAGGTTGCCTAATGGACTGGAATATCATCTCCATGTTTTCAATTTCCTCCATTTTACCCAAATCATTCACTTCAATAATTAAGGGATAATGAACCGAACAGTTTTCCCCCTTTATAACCAACTCTTTCTGGATAAAGATTCAAAACAATAATTAAAAATAAAAGGAATCCTGTCTACAGAACATGTCTGCAGATAATGGGAGTATCCTTCACTTTGCCTCTCTGGGGTTTCCAATCAGCTGCCATTCCTCAGGATGCTGTTAGGGGCCATCCTCCTTCAGGATGATGCATCCAGACCTACAATCCCCACATGGATACAGCCTGATGCCCAGAAAAAGGGTTTGTGTCCACCCACACAGAGAACCTCATTGATTAGGTAGAAAGAAAAATGGGCTCATCTTAATTGCAGCACTTCTTAAACTCCCCTTGACCTCTCCTGACGCCGTCACCTCTTGGATCCACTTCCTTGCCCTGCCTGTGACAAGGATCAGGGCAGGGCTGGCCTTAGCCAAGGAGTTGTGCAGAAAAGGGGATTTTCCACAAAATCTGCACTTCTTGCATCTTTCAAAATCCAGTGTGAAAGCAGGATGAACACTGAGCAGTTCAGGCAGGAAAACATTCCTAAATATTCCCACTCAAAAGCAGCTGGATGGATTCACAGCACCTCGTGTGGGCATTTCCCTGGAAGGCAGGAGTGTGACCTGTCCTCCCTGTCCCCAGCAGGGACGTGCAGGTGTCCCCAGCAGGGAATTCTGTGGCTTCCCGGGATTCCAGCCCTGTGCAAGCAGCAGCTCTCCTGGCTCCTGAGCAGCACTCAGCTCTCTCCTACAAGGAGACTGAGCCCCTTCCAACATCTCAGAGACAAGGCTTGGGCTTTCCCAAGATCAGAATTTTTAAAAGTGGTTTGTATTTTTAAGGGAGCAAATTCCTTTTGTTTTTTTTCCTAAAATCTACCCAGTGCCCATTGCCTTCCCTCATCACAGTCTGCTGCCTCTGACCACCAGGGGCATAAATAAATTAGTTATGAGATTTTCCAAGCAGTAAACTTTCTTCTTTGAAAAAAAAAAAAAAAAAAAAAAAAAGGAAAAAGAAACAGCAGTATCTAAGAGCTTTCCATGCTGGAGTCTGGGAGCTTTTCAGAGCTATGAAGTATTTATTTAAAGGCTTTTTTTTTTTTTTCCATTAGTTCCTAATTCTCAATATTTTATAAGAAGTTAAATTATCCAGGAGAACTGAGTTTTCATTCTGGGGGAAAATAAAAATCCCAAAAGGCATTTGCTTAATTAGAAAATGACCATCAAGCACAGAGTGCAAAGAGCATTTTGGATGGAGAGAACTGAGCACAGAAGGAACCAAGCACAGACTTTAAAAAATCAGAACTGTTTGTTTTTCCTTCAAAGAGGATAATTTTTAAGAACTGAGTGGACTGCAGTTAGTTTAGGCTCCTTTATGTTTCACCCCAAAAGAAAAGCAGTGTTTTTTATTCTTTCCTTTCAATTCCACTTCATTCTCTGAGCCCTTTTGCTGGACCAAACCCCTCCAGGCTCCCCATGTGCCTTCATCCCACGCTGCTCTCCCCACAGCATTTCTCAGCCCTGGGCATGTTCAGCCCAGGGCAAGTAAGAATTTGAGGGCCCAGATTTAGTCTGTAACCCCAGGGCTGTCTATCCAAACCTGGCAGCCCCCAAATACTATTTGTGTGTGATGTGAGAGCTCAGGAAGCTCTGTCAGTGCCCAGTCCTCTGGGCAGCTGCAGAGGGGAGGGGGAGAGGGGCTGAGAGGAAGGGGATGTGTTTTGTCAGAGTGACGCCTCCATGGAACAGGCAAAACACCAATTCTAGCTCTTCTCGTACAACAAATCAGTGTGGCTGGAGCACGTTGGGGTCTGCCTTGGGACAAGTAAAGCTCCTGAGCAAACAACAAATTTCCACTGCAGGAAGAGGGAAGGAGTGATGGGCCAGGTGTGAGGTGCAGGGGCCAGCAGTGAGGGGGAAGGTGGCCCTTGGGCACCCCTCTGAATAGTGACAACAGACAGATTTGTATCAGTTCATTTTACACTGAGCACTATCAGGGGAAACCCAGCCTTGGCTTGTTTCAGACCTTGTGTAAGCACAGAAATATTTCTCCCGTGCCCCAGTTCTGTAGCAGAACTCGCTGGGCTCTCTGCTGCCCTGCCCAAGGCATCCCAGTGTCACAAGATGTCACAATCGTCCCACAGAGGCCGAGCTGCAGCCCAGGGAGCAGCGCTCACATGGACAGGGGTTTATGAACGCTGTGACACTGCAGGACAGGGGGTTGGAATTTGCCATAACTTTTCTCATTAATTACATTCCTTGTCGACATTGGGCTGTTTCACTGTCCAAGAGGCAAAGCTGGGCTGGACACAAAGAGCTGGAGGTTTGTGCTTCCTCTGATGAACCAGCCACCTTCTCTCCACACTATCTCCATCCCACCCCCTCTTTGTCCCCCAAATCAGGAAAGAATTTGCATTATTCCTCTGAAAGCGTTAATTGAGAGGAGAACAAATGGAGTTCCAGGCAATTTGAAGAAGCCTCATTACTGACTGAGGGCTTGTTTTGAATCAGTGTCCATCAGCACAACAATTGCACTGCCCTGGCCCAGCACCAGAACTGTGCTGAGAGGGCTGGGACAGCGAGAGAGGGTTTTGTTCTCCAGGAGACAGTTGTGCACCTCTAATGATGAGCATTGCAGGCAGCCCCTGGCTGATTGCTGCACAGTCCAGTGCATCCTTTCCAGCATCAATCCCCCATTATCCAGCAGCAGGATGAGGCCCAGGCCCGGCCACGCCGGCCTGCACACCGTGCCATGGCTCCCAGACAATGTCACACTGCTGTGCCTGAGACCACCCGCAGCAGGAGCTGCCACTTGCAATCAGGATGGGCTTTTTCTGCTTTGCCTGACTTTTTCCCAGCTGGAGGAGAGCTCCAGCCTGGGCCAGGGTGAGCTGTGGATGCTTTGCAGAGGGCCCAAATGTTTGAAGTGTCTTCTGCTTCTCTGCACAGGAAGGGGGCACAGGGAAGGCTGCACAGGTTTTCAGATGGCTCTGTAACAGCTCTATTTTTTCTTTCCCCTTACTTCTCTCCTTTCCCTTCTCCCAAACTCCCGTCTTCAGTCACATTTTCAGTTCCTTGGATGGGATGACCTCCCCTGTCCCCAGGCATGTTAGGTGTCTAAGAAAGGTACAAAAGTCAGTGTGGAAACATGGGCGTCTAAGACAGGGTTAAGGCTGTTCCTGCCCCTCTCCATTGCCATTATGGGCATGAACCCATCCATTCCCTTTCTCCATAACTCTCTGCCTTGAGGTGCTCAGTATCCTGAGCTGGCTGGTAATTCTTGAATAGGTGAGAAGGATGTAAGGGATAGAAAGAGAAGAGTTTTTTCCAGCAGCATCCAAGGCTGCTTGGACCCAGAGATTGTGCTTTAAGCCCATCTGTGCTTTCTGGGTGAGCAGTATAAAGGCCATAAGCAGGACAAGGGTAGCAGAACTTCTCCCCTGATGCTGGACAAGCTCTGTGGGATGATCACTGAGTTCAGACAGAGCTTAGGGACACCCTGTTAGGGGTAAGGGCAATCATTTCAACAGCTTGCTTTGTGTTTGCTCGTTGTGACTGATGCTGAAATAGAAGTGTGACAGAAAAGGAGCTGGGCTGAGCCTGCTTTGGATGAAAGCTGTGCTAGCCTGAGCTGTGCATATGCAGCTCATCACCACCACAGTCCTCCTACAAGTGCCCAGCTGATTCAAAGTGGTCCTCAAACAATCCAATAGCAACTGTTTTCTCTAAACATTTACAACCAACAAAATGTGCCTGTGTACACTCAGCAGAGAGCCAAAGAGAAAAGCAGCAGCTGCTCCCCGTGTTCCTGCTGGAGCTTGTATATATTGCAGTGCTTTTTAAAGCATCTATTTACATTTTCAGTTTTGGATACCTCTTCACTTCCTGAGAAGACTTGGCCAGCTCCAGCCCTGGTGCAGAGAGGGTGCATTGCCCTGACAGGGGCACAGCCCCACTCCTCTCTGCCAGGCAAAGGGGTGACCTGGGCTCTTCCTCCATTTCAGACACATGGACCTCCTGCTTTGCTTGTGACACTGTGCTGATTTTTGCCTTCTCTTTATTCTTCACACATTTATTTGTAGCTTTATAGTCTATTATTGTGACTTAGCTTCAGTATTTTCCTAGGCAGAAAGACAAAACACATTCCAAAACCCCTATCCTATCTTGGTTCTCCTTAGAAGCCAAGGTTGAGACCAGCTCTTTGAGACATGTTTTTTTATAAACAACATTTAGTCCTCATCTGAGGGAGAAAGATTTAGAAGGTACTAGAACTGGGGGATGACTTCACTGAGTGTGCTTCTAATTGGGGATTATTGTCAGATATGATAATTTGCAAAATCTATAAAAATTGCATACATGTTATGCAGGATGTGTGTCTTTGCTGTTTGCCATCTGACAAATTATGCATCAAGGATCCTTATATAAAAGTATCTTTATATCACCCTATTATATACCCTCTAATCACCCTAACTGTGTCTGGCTCACAATTCTAGGACCAGCAAAAAAGGCATCACTTGTTACTGGCCAAAAAAAGGCACTGGCACCTGGCAGCCTTACTGAAGTGTCCAGGCTGTGGTCTGTGCTGGCTACTCCTGGCCCCACCTGAGGTCCCTGGGCCTCCTCAGCTCTTGGCCCAGCGGGCAGGGATGTTGCACATCATGGAAGTGGGGCAGCTCAAGGCTCAGAGCCATGGGGACCCACCTTGGACATCCCAGTGTCACTGCAAGCCAGGGTGGCAGCACTGCAGCTCCTCTGCTTCCCAACTGCAGCACAGCCACTCACAGGGAGCTCAGAGTCTTTTACAGCTGGATAAATTGTGTTGGCTTCAGCAATGGGCATCAGCCCATCATGAAGGGATGCAGGAAACAGTCTGGCTTTCTGCTCAGCAGGAGTCATGGTTCTCACCAGCTCCTTCTGGGAAGTAATGAAGCTACTGAAAGCTGGGAGGAAAGTGCCATCCAGCCCATGCTGGGCTCTGGGGAGCTGTATTTTTATCAGACAGTGTGTGATAATTTCAGTCTTTCCCTCCTTAATGATGTCTCAGAGCAGCACAACTCCCATCTCATTCCCTACAGATGAGGTCTTATTGCCCAATTCTGCCAAGAGAGCAAAAGCACAGGCAGCTGTGTGTGTCCTCCTAGGACCACACTGCACACACCAGGATCAGTGTCCCTGCTCTCCCAGGTGGGACACGGCCAGGAGAGGTGTCTGCAGCATCTCTCTCCTCCTGGCACCAGGGGAGCCTTGTGTTAAAGCTGCCCATGGGTGTTTTTGGTAGGAAGGCAGCATGGCAGTGTCCCATCTCTGGAAAGGTGCTGTTGGATGGGCCAGTCAGAGCTCTGCTGAGTAAGGAGCTCCCAGAGCATCCTCCAGAGCATATCCTGAGGGCACAGCCCTTGCTGGAGCAGGACACAGTGCTGAGGGATGAACAGACAGACAGACAGACAGCTGTCAGCTGTCAGCTCTCAGGGGGATCTGATGGGAAATTCTCCCAAGTTCTGACCCACAGTGCTGTGTCATGTCAAGGATTAAATTCCTTCTGAAAGACAAACCTGAAGCTCATGGGTGTGGGTTACAAGGAGGAATGAATGCTGTCTACAAGGTTAACACTTAGTTCATTACAAGATATAAAATATGTGAGACTGCTGAGGCTGGCTTTGGAACCTCAGAGCTTTCTGATTTCTGCCAACAACATGTTGTGAAGCTGCAGATAATTGAGAAGGTCGGGGAAGCAGAAAAGGGCACTCTGGGGTTACATCTGATGCCTCCCCTTCTTTCCTTCTCTTTTCCCTGCCTTTGCATGGAGGGGATTCACAAAGCAAAAGATCAGTATTTTTATTTGTTTGATTCCAGGTGTTTTTTCTTCCTTTGGATGGAATGATAAAAAAGCCTTTCCATATAGCAAGACACAAGTGGTCTTACATATTAAACAAAATGACTATTTAAGGCCAAAACCACCCAGGGGGGATTTTCAGAGCATTGCCCAGGATCAGAAGGGAATTGGAATATCCTGTGCAATGTGGTAAAATATCCTATAGCTCCTTCTGCAGGACATGATCCCATAAACCCAGGTGTTCCCCTGGCACAACACAGGGCCCTCCTTCTCTCCCCAAGCTGCCTCCCATTCACTTTAATTATCTGGTGCACCACAGCAGGTTTCCTGCATGGTTGGTCACCTTTAATGGCTGCTCAACAGGAGAGATTTAATTAAATTAGCAAGTTCAAAAACAAACGTGGAAATGAAGAGAAAATAGGCCTGACATGTTAAACATAAAAAACTTCATCACCTAACAGTGATGTTCACTGCTAATTTTCCAAATGACCAAGCCTGGTATCTGATGGAGACACAGGGAATTCTGGTAATTCTCTTTTGATCATTTCCCTTTGCATGATGGAAGATGGGACTGCTCACCAGTAACACTTGGGCCCAGAGGAGAGGCAATTCTTTATGGAAGTTCAGGTTTTGTCTTGGTGCAGCACCAGTGTGACCAGAGACCGAGACAGAGGGAGAGCAAAGTGCAGCAGTGTTTTAATCAGAGAGCAGGTTTTGATTCCAGGCTCAGGCTGATAGCTTTGCTTCCTGTGGCAGCACCTCCAGAGAGAACATAAAGACCTGAGTGGTGCAAAGCACTGCAATTTTATAGCAGTTAACAGCAAGAGACCATAAAAGCTACGCTGCTTTTTGCTTCAGCCTCCCCTTGAAGATCCATTTTCTCGTGCCTATGTGAATCTCTGATGAATTCCTAAAAGCCATGGGTTTATTTATATTTCTGTGCTGCTCGTTGCTGTTTGCTCGTCCCCTGTTAACTGCCACCATCTGCTTTCACCTCTGTGAGTTGTGCTGAGCATCCCATCTTGGACTCTGCCTTCACTCCCAGATTTCATAAATAAACCTTACAAGAACTGACGCTGACTGCAGTGCCTCACTCCATCAGTGTTTGACGTGGAAGAGCTTTGCCCTGCTCTAGCAGCTTTATTTTCTCCTTGCTCCCCTTTCAGAGCAGCTATCCCTTTGTGGTTTTCCCCTGCAGAATCTGTGGCTGGTTCAGAGCCATGGAGGTGTTTGCTGCTGCAGGCAGATGTGTTCTGGGGAGCACACCTGTGTGTTTGTGTGGGACGTGACAGGACACGCTGTGCCACAGCCTGAGCACAGAGCAGCTGCTGGGTTTGCCTGGATTTGTGTTGTTATTGCTGTGGGGGTGGATAACACCTGCCCAGAACCACATAGGGACCAAATGGAGGGAGATGGCTCTGCCTGTGCTGTGCCCCCCATTCTGCATCACAGCACTGGCCTCTGCTCAGGCAGAGAGGACTTTCAGACACTGAAATGATTATAAGTGTATATTGCTTTGCCTGTCTTGTCCTCCTAAGTCCCACACCTCTAAAGAATGCAGCCTCAGCTCCAAAGAGTTTGCAGCAGTACCCAACAGTGCCTTCCCACAGTGGTTACAGACAATTAACCCTGCAGCAGGTAATTCATTAGTGCATGGAGCATCCCAGGCCAGAGACAGCAAGGGCAGGCACAGCTGTGAAGCACTGCTGAGACTGGAAACAGCACTGCAGGCACTTGAGTGGCTTTGTCCTCTTGTTTCCATTGGTGTCTGTCACAGAATCATAGAACATCTGGGTTTGGATGGGGCCTTTAAACACCAAGGGCAGGGACACCTTCCACTAGACCAGCTTGTTCAGAGCCCCACTCAGCCTGGCACTGAAAGCTTCCAGCAATGGGACATCCTGTGCCTTGTTTCTTGCTGGAAATTAAAGCATTTTTCTGTCACATTTTTGTGTCTGAGGCAATACCCACAGAGTGAGAGTCCCAGCCCCCAGCTGTGGGGAGCTCAGGCTGCTTGCCCCCTTTATTGTGATGTTCAGCCCCTCCTTTGCAGATGTGGAGGGGCTGTCTGGACTTCCCCAACATGCAGGAGGGGTCTCCTGTCCTCACAGTGTCAGTGCTGTTCCTTGGCAATCTGAGGGGAGCAGGAGTGGGGCAGCTAATGTGGAGAGTTAACTTTTCTTAAATTCCTGAAGATAGACAAGTGTATTTCAAATGCTTTGTTTCAGCTGAGCAAAGAGGAGAAAGCAGCACCAAGGGGTTGATTGAAATCAGTGGTGATTTCTGTGCTGTCCTACACAACGTGTTCAGCCCTGATACAGGAAACTGTCACTGCAAAAACCTTCCAGCTCCTTGGTGCAGGCTTGGCACTGGGTTTCTCTAAAGCCTGGGTGCACACAGATTTTGGGAGAGGGTGCAGAGTGCCAAGGACACTCTTGGTGCTGCAGTGACTGCTGGGCAGCTCAAAGGTTGTTAACACAAGGTGTGAGACACAGCAGTGTCCCAGCACAGAATAATCCAAAGGACTTCCTTTGGGGTGTGATTAAAACCATTTTGTGCTCTCCATCCAGCCTGGTTGGTGGGCTCACTCCATGTGGTCCCTGCAGTTATCTCTGCCCTACATCAGGGAAACTGAGGCACCCCCATGGCTGCACAACAAACTGCTCCCCTGAGCTTGGGGTACCTGAGGTATCAACCCCCAGGGCATTTAAAGTGAAAAGAGCACAGCCAAACCCTCTGGCCTTTAAAGGAGAGGTCTCTGTTGTCTACCCAGGGCTGACAGGACAGGGACAGGGACAGGGACAGGGACAGGGACAGGGACAGGGACATGGGCACTTTGCACTCTCTCAGGACTCAGGGACCTCCCAGGCAAACTCAGACGTTCCCAAAAGGTCCATTCCCAAGTGGTCACCCCTCCATGCTCCCCTGGAGAAGATGATGAGCTCTTGGCTACCCTGGGATGCTGTGGTGACCCTCGTGAACACTGAGCTGGAGCAGGCAGGAGTGAGTGCCTTCCCCCTCCAGCTCCATTAGTGCTGTCCTCAGCTCCAGGAGGGTCTGTGCCATCAAGGTACTAAATTTATGAGATTAATTTATGTAAAACCCCATCTCAGGCCTGCAACAGAGCCCTGGTGCTGCTCACAGCTGGGGCAGCTGCTGCTCAAAGCCTCAATTTGATTTAGTTTAGGTTTCAAAGGCAACATATAAACATTCCCAGTGAAGACACTTCTTCCAAGGGGCTCAGCCAAGTGGGGTTTCCTTCTGGGTGTTTATGGGAAAGCATTTTGTTTAGATAGAAAAGCAAATAAGCAAATCCCCACATTCCTCTGTGGCACATCTCAGCCAGCTCACCAGCCTCTGGGATGGAGATTTAGCACAAACTCCAGGGAAATTTGCATTAATAGTCCCTTATTAACCCCTGGCTGTGTGTCTGTGGGGCAGAGGCACCACAGCCTGGTTTAGATGCTGGAAGAGGGTGGGAAACACCACTGGTGATGCAAACCAGGAGTTACCCTGAGACCCATTACAGCACAAAATGCCTCCTTTAAGAACTCTTCTTGCCCATGACTCAAACCCACAGCCTGCCTGCAGCCCAGGAGGGTTAGAAAAGCTGATATTGTTTCCATTGTGTCCTTAAGAACTAGAAAATAAAAGAGTTTCCAATTCTGCCCTTCAGGGCAGGTTGAAAATTCACCTCTACATGAACACCAGAGAAAAAGATTTACACCCATGTTGTACCACTCAAAATAGGCTTTAAATGAGAATTAATTGGTATCTATACCTCTGAGCAAGGTGAATTTCCCCTGGGCTTAAATAAGTTCTGCCTAAGCCTTTTGTGGAGTTATTATTTCTTTCATTAGAGGGGTAGAAGAAGGGATGAAAATCTCCACTGAGAACAGCTGGCTAATTTTTGCTCTTTATTTATAACAACTCAGGTCAACATCTGATTTCTGGCAAGCAAAGCCCCAACATCTGCAGAAGGAGAGGCCTCTGGCCCCCCTAGCCTGCTGGAATTTTCCAGCTAATGGGAGATATTCCCCCAGTTAATGACAGAGTCTGTTGAGTAGGGATGGGGTGACCAGGTGGTCATTTTTTGGATGCATAGCTGGGTATCCCAGGGCGAGTGATTGAGGGAAAACCCAGCCTCATGCAGAGGTGGACTCCACAATCATGCTCCAAGAAGCCAGCCTTTGTTTCTGGGTCTACTTTAAGGAACAGGAACCTGCTAATCTCACATTGGCTGTGTCCAGTTTGCTCCCTGATTTGGGGGAGTAGTATAAGGGAAGGGTCTGATGTCACTCCCACACCCCACTGACCTATAAAAACCTCCCATCAGTCCAGAAACTCTGATGCCATGGGCTTCTCAGCAGCAAATCCCCCTGAGCTGTGTGCAGCAGGTCAAGAAAGTTTATGCCCAGCTGTTCATGGGGAAGGCAAGGTCCAGTGCTGAGAAGTGGCTTCTGCAGCTCATCCCTTCAGCCCCTTCTTAAGGGCTCGTCCTTCACCTCCCTACCCTTAAGACTTGACTCCAAATGCTTCCAAAAGTCATTTTATAGCTGCCCAGCTGGATCAGCATGGCATGAGACAGTTGGGATGCACCCAGGGGAACCTGCAGGGATGCACCCAGGGAACTTGCAGAGCACTGACTGCATTTCCACTGATATTCACAGAACTGGCACTGGGGGTAAATGTGAGGAGCAAAAGCATCAGGACTGACCTCACCTTCAATTGTGATCAAGGTGAAACTCCCAGACAGAGATGTGGGAAGGCCCAAAATTAGCTACAGTCAGTCTGAGAGACTCACTGGAGCAGTGATCTGGCAGCTCTCACCTGCAAGCCCCCAAAACCCTCTCCACCCTCAAAATCCAGCCCCAGAAAAAAGGGAGCCAGTTCCTGACTGGGGACATGCTGGGTATCCACGGGAAGGAGGCATTGCAGGGGTTAAGGCTCTTGGCAGCATTTCAGTGGTACGATGCAATAAAATATTTTATGGCATTTTTACAATATTGTGCAATGGGATTTCAAAACCTCAAAAGAAAACACTGCGTTCGAGCACGACGCAGCTGAGCAGAGCAAGCCCAGCAGGTGAGGCTTTATCTCCTTCCCTCCTCTCCTCTCCCCTCCCTCCACCCCTGCTGCAGGCAGCAGCTCTTGCTCCCCGTGCCATGGCCAGCCCAGGCTCCCTGGTGCTTCCCAGCACATCTGTGCTGGGCTGTGTGCGTGCCACATACTTCCACAGTGAGCACATCCTGCATGTTGCTACAAACAGCCCCAATAAACACTCGGGCCAAGGGTGCCTAAACACTGCAGCATATTAAACACCCTTCATCCCCATCCACGGCCTTGGAGTTGGTGTAAAAATAACATCTCCTCCTGGGATGGGATTCTGCTGTTGCCTGTGTCCATCAGGTTGTCTCTGAGTCAGAGACCACCGGGGCTGTGTGAGCATCCTGGGGAAGAGCAATTTCCCCAGACACAGGACATGGGGGTGGCTCAGGACCAGAAGGTTGTTCTGATGATCTTCTGTCACTGCTCCAGAAATGATATTCCCCTTTTAATGTGCTGGAGAAGTAGAAAATTTGACTGCAATTCCAAGGTAAATTTGAGCAGGATTGTTTCTGATTCTTGGGGATCAGAGAACACTCCTTACAACATGAAGGATTTTTAATCCCCAAAGCTGGGTGGTGGGAGAGGCCTCTTTTCCTCCCCCAAGTAAGATCTTCCTTCCCCCATTCCAGCCCTTCTGGTAACAACATGGGGCAGGAATGTACTTTTATAGCCGAGGCAGCAAGGAGGTTCTTCTGTAATCGCTTTATTCCAGGAACTGGCACTCTAAGAAAAATCCCAAACATGACAAAGCTTGGCATTAAATTGTACAGATTGGCAACACTACATTCACAGTGAGGGAAGCTAAGAAAAGCCTAATCCAATCTTATGCTTTGGAGTAACAGCATCGTGGCAGCAGATTGCCTGGGGTGCTGCAGAGAAAGGCTTGTCCCAGCATGGGATGTGTCCAGGCTCTCAGCAGAGCAGGGAGGCATCCACAGAGGAAGCCCCAGTGTTTGAACTTCTGCTGGCAGAGACATCTCCTGCCATGGCTGATTTGCCTGATCACAGAGCAAATCCCTCACTCTGATCCTGCTGATGGCTCTAAATTGCTTTAACCATTGTGAAATGAGCCACACAATACATTTCCAATGTAAGCAATTTTCTTTTTCCTCCTTAACAGCTCTTTGGCCTGACTTCAGCAGGAGGTTCAGCTCCCTTGGAAGGTGCTGCTGAGGAACTGGTGTGTGTGAACACTCACCTGAGCTGCTGGTACTCTTTTGTTTCCTCCTCTGGATTACCTCAGTGTCTTTCATTGCTGAGCTCCAGCTGTGCCCAGAGATTCCTTGCTGTGGATGCTGCACACTCTCATGAAGGCACCTCTGTTTGAACAGTGTAACTTCAGCCTCATTAGGCAAGAGGGAAAAGGAAGGTCTGAATGGGGTCAGGTGCCCCATCGGGGCTGGACACCTCCTCTGAAAGTGTCTGGCTCTTCCCAGAACAGGGACTCCTTGGCTGCCCAATGGGAAATGCTGGGAGTTTCCACCCCTCCCATAAATCCTGGTTGTTCCAGCTCCTTTCCTGCAGCACCAATTCTCTGTGCCAAAGCAACTCCGTGGGCAGAAGCAACAAGAGTTGTATCTTGAATTGTATGAAAACACCAGTTTGTTACTCTAAGAGTTTTCTTCATCCCTTCCAGTTTTCAGCATGCCTGTGCCCTTAAGACTTCACATTTTTTACATTAGAATGGGTCAAACCTGGTAAAAATTTCCACACCAAAACTTTCAGCAAAATTAAAATGACAGCATTTGTCAGCCACAATGAATTTTTTGCTGCTGAGAAGGATATTATTTGAAAGCCCAAAATTTCCACACAGTGGGGAATTTTCCAGTCAAATGGTTCCCAATTCAAATTTTTCATGTAATGTAAAAAAAAAAAATCCTCATCATACATCGCTATATTTCCCTTAAAATTCTGGATTCCTCTGTTTTTTCAAGTCAAATTTGAGGAAAGTATCACTGGTTGGAAAATCCTGGAGAAACAATCTGCTGGAAAATACCATCCTCCCTGGCAGAGGAGCTTCCCAAAGTGACACCTCAGGCTGTGACTCCTCACAAGCCAAAGAACATTTCCCTGGGGAGCTGCTGTTGGCCTGATGTTGGAACCTGGGCATTCTCCTGCTCACAAATAAATCCTGGAGACCTGTGGGTGCCATGGGTGACCTGGGAGCTGAAGTGTCTCACTGTTCATCCATCCTTAGCACAATCTGCCTCTCACTCTGGGATTTCCCATGGAGTCTTTTGTGAAACTCTGCCAGAGGGCTCTGGAGTCCTGGAGAGCTTTGGATGGAAAGCAGGAGCCCTGCAAAGGGACAGGCTGGAGCTCAGCTGCACCAGGGATGATGCTGGCTGGTGGCAGAAGGTGACAATGTCCTCACCATCACCTTCCTGAGCTGCTTCCTGCCTGTTTGCAGAGTCCTGTCAAGTCTCAAGCCTCAACGCTTGAAATAAAAAAGGAAACGAGAAAAATCCTTGGCTAGGAGGGAAGAGAAGGTTTTTACAGGTGATAGGAAGGTAGGAGGGGAAGTTTTGTCTCCTTTGAAGCAGCTGTGACTGCACCACTGGGCACGTTCACACTCACCATGAGGGATCACAGCTGAGCCCTTGCAGCTCCTGCAGTCCCACTGAGAGTGCAAAACTCTTCCCTTTTGCCTGTGGGTTCATCCAAGTTCCCCCCCAGCATCTCACAGAGTGTCTAGCATCCCCTCCCAGTGGTTTTCCTTACAACATGAGGCTTTTGATGCCCAAAGCACCCACAGCTCACCTTGAACACTTCTTCCTTCAAGGATCCTTGCAAAGCATCTGCTGGTGGCAGCAGCTTTCCTGGGAGAGCTGAGGCTGTGCCTGGACACCCCTCTGGGCATGCTGGCTTCCAGGCCAGCTGCTATCAATGGCATCAGAACTTGGATTACATTGATCCATGTGCCATTGCCCAACTGAAACCCTGCTCCCTGAGGGAGGCTCAGCTTAATTGGCTGTGGTTGTTAATATTGTATTATTGGCAGCCAGATGGTCTAGAGACAGGCAGCTTTCATACATTTTACTGATATCCTTCAGTGGAAAATTATTTCCACTTATCTTTCATCCTCACATGCTTCAGTTGGAACAGAGTGTTAACAGCAGCACCCTCCACCACAAGCAAAGTCACCACGAGGAAGTGCCTGGCTGGCAAACAGATGTGGAGAGGTGTCTGTGCTGGGTTCAATTAAAACAGCTTCATGGAAAGGCTGGGGGAGCAGGAAGAGGTGGTGGCTCCTTCCTGCCAAGCCTGGAAAACACCTGGAGTGGTGCTGCTGGAAAGGCTTTACTTCTTGTTCCTTTTGTTTCTCTGTTCCTGACTTTTGGAATGACACTCAAAGAGTCATTGCCTTGCAGTGGTGGGTGCTCAAAACACAAAGCCCTCAGAAGCATCACCAAAAACTTCCCAGATGAAGCCTCCAAACACAGAGAAGTGGGATCTACACAAGTTTCTGAGCCCATCAATGTCTAAAGCTCATGGGGGGTTTATGTTTGACACCAGGAAAAAAATTCTTCACTGAAAGAGCAATTGGGACTGGAATAATCTGCTCAGGGAGTGGTGGAGTCATCACCCCTGGACATGTTGAAAAACAGACTGGACATGGCATTTAGGGCCATGGTTTAGTTGATGAGAAGATGCTGGGTGACAGTTTGGAGTTGATGATCTCAAAGGTCTTTTCCAGCCTGGTTAATTCTGAGATTCTGTGATAGTGCTGGGTAGAAAAGTGAGAGGTTCTTCAGGGAGGCTTTAACCAAGAGGTTTTCTGGCTCCCAGAGGACATTCAGTCCTAGGAATAGCCAGATGGGTACCTCTCCATAGGTCATTTCACTTGATCCCAGTTCTGCCACTGTCCATTACCTCCTGCCCCTGAGATGCAAATGATGGTTGGGAAAAACAGAAAGAAGATCCTGGGCTTTCTATTGCCAGAGGAGATTGGCATGGATGGTTCTGAGTGCCCTGGGTGTGCAGGGCTGCCCTCATTGGAGGTTTCCAGAGCTGTTCTCAGCCCTGGCTCTGACACCAGCTCACCTGGTGGCCCTTGGCATGTCCCTACAGTGCCACTGACACCCAGCTCCACCTCTGCCTCAGCCACCTCCATGGTGCTGGGGTCTGCAGGACCTGCAGGAAAGCATCTCCCCAAGGCGTGGTGGTGACAGGGTTAACTGCTGACAAGGCAACACCTCCCTCAGAGCCCCACCAGCACATCACCTCTGTCATTAATTCCCCTCCTAATGAGTATTGCTGCTGGCAGCTCCAGCATGAGCTCAGAGCAGGTTTGAGGGTGGGCTGCAGGCTCGAGGGGTGTGGATGGGGTGTCAGGAGAAAGTGCTGCTGCTACCAGGAGCTCTGGGGAATGAGCTGCATTCAGACCCATGATATTACAGAAATGTAATGGCTCTGCTGTTCCTGGGCCAATTGCAGCTTCAGCCCAGCCTCTGTTTTCTCCTCACAGTGGGAAGGTTCAGTTTGGGAGATTTGTTTGGCTTTTATCCACCTGTGTGCCCAACCATTCTCCTTTTAGTTCTGTGAGCCCTTGGAGCACTCATCCTGCCCTTCCAGCCTCCCCTCATGCCTTAAGTTTTATATCTTTCATATTCCCAGACTCTGCACTGCATTGGTGTGTGACTCTGAACTCCACACAAAGTGTCACAAGTTCTCCTCCCAGCTCAGGCACACAAAACAATCCTTTTCCAGCCCAGAACCAAGGACACCGCTGCAGCTCCAGCCCCAAAAGGTGCAAACAGCAGCGAATTGAGGAGAGAATCTGGGAGGATGGGAGTGCAGAAGCTGCAGCTGGAATTGGACAATGAAGGCCAAGCTGGAAATGGCCCCAAAGTGATCAAAGTGTGAGAACTCGTGACTCGGATCCATCTGGGCTCCACCTTGGCTGGAGCCACGGCCGGGCTCTTGCAGTGCCCAAGGTGAATCCTTGGAAGGGCTTGGAATAAATCCCTGCTTTATTCCTTTAGCACTGCCCACCTCTGCTCCAGGGAGCCTCTCCAGGCACCAGCCCCACTGCCCTCCTTCCCTCCCTGAAACACAGATGGGTCAGGGCAGGGCCATGGGGGCTCCTGCCAGCTCAGCTCTGGCCCAGGCTGGGCAGCTGCCACTCCCCTCCTGGTGGACAGGCCCCCAGAGCCTGGGGGGAGCCTTTGAACAGACATCAGGTCTGTAACATCACCAGGTTATCTGGATGCCACTCAGCATTGCTGGGGTTTGTGGTACCCTGGGGAAGTTTTGGGAAGCAAATTTCCCCAAAGAGAAACAGGCATTCCTAAAATGCCCACCCTGTCTTAGGTACAGCTTTAGCGAATGAGCAAATTGCAAATTGCTCAGTGCAGGCAGCAGAGGAAGGCCAGGATAATGAATGCCTATTTAGGGACCTCAGTTAAGTGCTTAAAACAAGGTGAGCTGAATCCTCTGAGTGCTAGTCCTCAGACCCTCATGATGATATTTTTGGGACACTGGATGATTTGAGGCATTTTGTGATTTGCTGTGGGGGCTTTCACTCCATGGCCAGTGGGGTGATTTGGCTGAACTCAATACAGAGATCCCATTTTCCCCTCCCCCTCTTTGCTCAGCCTGTGCTGTTCCAGACTCAGCAATGGGTCCAGTTCCTACAGTCACAGGGTCCAACCACCCCCTGCCCTTTTCCAGCCACCACCCATAGGAGCATGGGCCATATATTTGTATCAGCAGCACAACTCTCCCTTGGCACAAAATCTTCAGTGCTTGGCCATAATATTTCACTGTTTTGCCCAAGCCTCAAGTAGCTCATCCTTCCAATATTTGCCTTCTGGATAAAGTTCCCCTTCTCCTGGGACCATCTGATGAAGAGAGCTAACACAAAGCAGATTTCTGTGTAAGAAACCAGCCCCAGGTTCAGTTGAAACTTTGGTAAACCCAGTGCTGCCTGCTTAGCCTCAGACACCTCATCCTGGGTGATGCTTCTCATGTGTCTGGACCAGCCCAGGGCTGTGCTGCCAGGCAGCAGCTGGGACCTGCTCGAGGATGGAGCCCTGGTTTGTTTTATTTTCCTGCTGACCCAGCAGAGTGCTCCTCTGATGCCCACACTGCCACAAGCAGCATGTGCTCCCCAGGTCAGCCACTCACCGGGAACATCACCAGCAAAATAGCAAACAGATGTCATCCAAGATCATTCATAAATATTTTATAGCAGCCTGTGAGCCCTTTGGTGAAAGACAGAGACCTCAGCCCTGCTCCAAGCTAATTACTGAATGCCGACAAATGCTCCTAATTGGGTTGGTGGCAGTGACAATGTTATTGACAGCAACAGGGAGAGCAGCCTGCTGGTGTTTATTTGCTTTGCTGTGGATACCCATGGTAATAAAATGTAAATTGAGGGTGATGCATAAGCCTTGGTGGAGAGCTTCTGTTCTGTCTTATCGAATTAACACAGAAACCTAAGGAAAGAGGGAGAGGTGAGGGGATGCAGGGAAGCTGCTGGGAGGATGCTGCCCCAAGGCACAGGCAGGAGTCACTTGGCATTCGGTGTTTTCAGCCAGCTGAACCCAAGCAGGCACCACAGAGTGAGGAAAGGGCTATTTTCCAGGAATCTAACCCATTTGCTATCAGATTGAACACCCTGGAACCACCATGCTGCGTGTGGACACTGCAAACAGAGCGTTTCCCAAAAAGGATCCTGCTGCAATCAGAGCAAAAATCCCATTTTCTCAACTCTTTCCCAGTGACAGAGATGTCAGCAAATAGGAGACATGAAGTGAAGGGGGAGAGGGTGCAGGATTCTGTTCTGGGCTGCCACGTATTTGCCACACACCACTCGTTTCTCAGAGGCTGCAGTGCTGTCCCCATGTCACCAGGGATGATGTGACACTTGATTTGTTGCTGTTTCCAGAGCATTTTGAGGTCTTTGTTTGAAAGGAGCTTTTATTAAACTTCCTGCGTGCTAAAAGCTGCCTAGAACTAATAAACAGGGTTTAAGGAAAGTAATTTGGGGACATGACAGCAGCTTGGTTCTGTGTGTAACCATGCCTCTGTGTGTGTACAAGTGCCTGTAGCTCACAAACTCTCTTGAGAGCCCCCTCCTTTTGGAAGCAAAAGACTCCCACATGAACATAAGTCTTGAAATGGCAATATTTTATATGCAAGTATTAATCCCCTCTTCAAGCAGCCCGTTTATTAAAGCTGGGCAAGTTTCATTTTTGAAGCTGGTTTCTCAAGATGTCATTATCCTCCTGCTGCAGCAGATTAGCGGATTGCTAGGAGGATGCAATTTGAGCTCAATTAATTCTGCTTCAAGTCCCAATTCCGTGTTGCTAAATAGCTCTCAGCCCTCTCATCAGGCTCTCCAGCACTGCACTCCTCGGGAATGCTGCCTTGGGACTGGGTTTCTACCCACCCAGCCACTGCTCCTGCTTGCACCATCACTCCCTCTTTTCTAGAGGACTTCTGCAGGATTTTTTGCTTAGTTACTCAACCTTGTGTCCAGGGAGCAAACACTGAGCTGGTCTTGCAAAACACCAGCCTCAGCATTCAGTTTTTCTTTTTTATTTCTGTATCCCTTCCCTTAAGTCAGTTAAACTGTTGGCACAGTCATTTCCATGTCTGCTCCATGAGAAGGAATGGCAGAGTTAAGCAGATAAACTATAAAGCACTGAAATAGAAGTAGGCACTTCACAAGCAGGGTTGGGTTTGTTGTTTTTTATTCCCTGGGTAAGACTTTACTTGACTGACGTGAGTAGGATTAAACCAGAGGTTGACTTAACCTGCTGTGCCCAGAGCCTGTGAATCCTCCCTTGTGTGGTTGGGTTTGTGTGAGTAGAAATTGGGGTCCTGGCATGTGTGAAGTGAGGAGTGTGTAAATAACAGCTCATTCTTCCAGGCAGGAATTGTCATTTCTTTATATGTCTTTACAAAACCTGTAAAACTGGGCCTGGAGCCAAGACTACCCAAACCATTATTAATCTTGACCTAATTTACAAACAGGTAGCAAGTCCATTTCCTCCACTCCTGTCCTTCCTCTCTCCTCCTTCCTTGTTCTCCCTCTTGTGCTCACAAATACATACTGCACATCCTCGCTCCTGCTTCCAGCCAGCCTCTCCTACAATGAGCCCACCTTGTTTATTTGTTTCATATGAACTCAGACCTCACCAGGATATTCTGCAGCCTCCCAACCTGATGCATCTATTTTCACTGGATGCTTAAGAGAGGAGAGTTTGGGTACCAGAAAGCAAATTAACACATCACCATCAGCATGGATGTGGAGTAGGGGACTCTTGTCACCTCCCTTCATTTTTGAACAGGGAGGATTTCTGGAATGCAGGCCATCTGAAGGGAAAGAGCTGGGGCAGGTGTGGGGGATGGAGCTGTTTTCAGACATGCAGTGGTCAGAGACAGCTAAGGAGCCATGGCAGCTGCAGACTCATCACCCTCCTCTCTCCAGCTGCCCCAGCTGCATCGTGGCAGATCCAGAGTGGAGAAACACTGGCACTGGCTGCCTGGGAAAGCTGTGGCTGCCCCATTGCTGGAAGTGCCCAATGCCAGGTTGGACCTGGAGCAACCTGGTCTAAAGGAAGGTGTCCCAGACCAGGGCAGGGGGGGCACTGGATGATCTTTAAAAGTTCTTTTTCGACTCAAACTATTCTGTGATTGTATAAATTCTGAATTTTCAGGTAGGACCACAGAGCCCAAACAACAAAAATACTTGCCCTGAGCTCAAAGGCCAGTTGAAATGCCTGTGTTGCTCTCTTCTTCCTTGCAGGCTTCTGGATGTCTCAGGGCTTTGCTTCTCTGTTACCACACACCTGCCCATGTCCTGTGGTATCACAAAATCCTGTGGCAGCACAAAAATGCGGATGCTGAGACTTCCATGCCCCAAGCTTGATGCTGTCATTGAGAACTGTGCCAAACAAACCTTTGGAGCTGCTAATGTTTTGCACATGAGCCAAGGACTTTATTAACAAGATTAGATATCAAAATTTTTCACACAGAGGGTGGAAAATTCCTGTTTCAGGCACTGGAACAGGCTCCCTAGGGCAGTAGTCACAACACCATGCCTGACAGGGTTCAGAAGCATTTGGACACCAATCTCAGGCACATGGTGTGCCCTGCATACCTACATAGGGCCAGGAGTTGGATTTGATGGTCCCTTCCAACTCAGCATTTTGTGATTCTGTGATTTTGTGATTCTGTGACTGTTCAAAGCACTGACATTGCAGAGGAGCCTTTCTGAACACATCTCACCAGCAAAAGGCAGAAAAAGCAGCTCAGTGAGAAAGTTAGCTTCACAGGGATCCCCCTGGCACATTCCAGACCTTTAGCCCATCAGACAGCAGGCTGAAAAAATACTTGGTCCTAAAGGTCAGCACATGTCACAGCAGTGGCCAGCTGGGGAGTGAAGGGCACAGCTGAAGGATGTGGCCCAGCCACAGGTGCCACAAACCAGCAGTGTCCCAAAACACCTGTGCTGCCTCAGTGTGCTTGGTTTTAGTCCCTTTGTGCTTGAGCTGGGACAGAAAGCCTTGTCCTTGTCCCTGGCAGTGAGAGCCAGCCTGTGGAGCAGAGTGCAGCAGTGCTGGTGGCAGCGGGACCTTGATCCCTGGGAGGCACAGGGTGACCTTGGCACAGATGCCCCCGCCTTTGGGGAGGGTGTCTGGGTGCCACGGACCTGCTGCCCTGAGCCTGGAGGGGTGGAGCACAGCCAAGCCCTGTCTGCCCTGGATGGGCCCTGCTGTGACAGGGAGGTGACCTTCACCCTGTGCTGTCCCCTCTCCCTTGCACAGCCAGAGCACATGCTCTCTTCTGGAATTTTCTCATTCCCTGCATCCAGCCTTGTGTTTGAGCACACGTGTGGATTGCTTGGCTTTCCTGAAGCTGTCCTTCAGACACGGGGGTTAAAGTGTGGGGTGCCCCAGGGATGTGCTCTCATTCTCACTGTGCCCTGGGGAGGTGATACCCAGGCAGGAAACCTCACCTGCCATGTCCTGCAGCACATCCCTGCTGGGTCTGTGCAGCCTGGCAGCGCTGGGCAGCTCTGCCTGATGGCAGGGAAGCTGAGCCTGTGCTCCATCCCCTCTGCCACAGCCCTGCTGCTGGAGACACTTCAGGGGTGCTGAGGGCACCTGAACAGGCAGGGGCTGGGGCTGGCTGTGCTCTGCTCACTGCCCTGCCCCAGGGCATCACCCAGGGCTGCTGGGGCTGGCTGTGCTCTGCTCACTGCCCTGCCCCAGGGCATCACCCAGGGCTGCTGGGGAGGACAAGGGAGCAGCACAGGACCAGTCTCCAGCTGCCGCTTGTTCTATCCCTGGTGTGCAGGGGGATAAACAAGGCTGAGGTGGGCACACAGTGGGCTCAGTCAGGCCAGCTGCTCCAGGCCACCCAGATGGGGTGAATTACCACACAGCTTGTGGCACATGGTATCTCATGGGCTTTGCTGTCCCTCTGGGGCAGCTGCAGCCCAGCCCAGCCCCTCTCCAAGGCACTGAGCAGCCTGCAAGGTGCTTGCCATGGCTGGGCTGGTTTGTAGCTATCGACTGGAGGCACTGGATCAATACACAATCTGTCTCGCCTTTGTGGCTGGGAATCCTTCAAAAAACAGTGAAATGCTTGGACAGGCCCAAAGGAGGATGTTGCAGCTGGGGTTCATGACCCTGGCAGATGCCTGCTCCTGTGAGGCCACCCTGCTTTCCCAAATAACCCCACGGGTGATTCCCAGCTCAGGGGAGGATTGAAGGGCACAGGCAGGGCTGGGATGCCAGCACAGGGATATCAATTTACCATCCTGAGGCAAGACAGCCCCGTGCACAGAGCCAGCAGCCACCACCTGGAATAATCTTCATTTTGCAGCTGATCCCAACCTTAGGCCTTTCAGATGCACCCAGGAGAGATGAAAGAACCAAACCATCCCACATCCTGCATGCCAGGGCTGTGCAGAGCTGCTTGAAGCTCAGAACCACAGCCTCTAATGTGAGAGGCTCTGTAGTCCATGATGCTTTTAAAATATTTCTTTACAAGTTAATTTTCCTAGGAGAACCTGGTGGCTTGGAAAGTTCATAAGAGCATCCACTGAATGGGGAGGTGAATGGCACAGATGGGTTTCAGTGCTACAGCTTCCAGCTGGAATTTCCAAGGCATTTTGGTCAGATTATGTGGACAGCTTAAATCTTTCAGCCATTCTTGTGTCAATCTGCAGCTCATAATGCCCAGCCTGAGTGGAAAGAGAAAAAGCAACTTCCAAAAATTGCAGCTCTGAGTCTCACTGCCAGCTTGGGGCAAGGGCAGGAGCTGAAGAGACTCAGAGAAAGGGCAGGTGTGGGATACAGGGGAAGAGCAGGTGGGGAGGAAGATGGTTTTGGCAAGGAGGAAAAAAAGCAGAATAATAGGTATTTTTCTGTGGTTATTTGTTTTGTTTTGTTTTGTTTTTTAATGAGAATTCACTGTCAAACATGGGCATATTCCTCAAGGATCTTTCCCAGTGGTGCCAATATCACTGGAGATGCTCTACCATTAAAATGACCTTTACTGATCTACAA
The DNA here is from genome assembly GCF_009819885.2 of Catharus ustulatus. Lineage (NCBI taxonomy): Eukaryota > Metazoa > Chordata > Aves > Passeriformes > Turdidae > Catharus > Catharus ustulatus. The sequence goes on from NC_046240.1 coordinate 2,617,066, forward strand.
ACAAAACACATCCTTGCCTCAAGCCTGGCTGGTGCTCCAACCTTCTCTTCATGATGCTGATGCTGGAATAGCAGAACACCACCAACCCCCTTAAACAGGAGATACCAAAGGATTGACCCAAGAGTGAGGATCAGCTGCACAGCACCACTCAGAAGGAAAAATTACCTGGCATATCTCTAGAGAGATTAGATCCCAAAAAGAAGGTGATTTCCTGATGCCGTGGGTCTGTCTGTTTTCATCTGGTAGAAGCATGAGGGGCAGTGGTGGCCAGCTCTGTCCCCAGTGCTGGCCAGTGAGCTGTGCTCAGTGAAACACTGACCACGATTCTCATGCAAATGGCCAGACTGCAAGAACAGATGTGAAACGTTTGTTTCTGTTCTTGCTGGCTTGTAAAGAAATAATGCAACTGGAATGGGGTTAAAAAGGGGGCCAAGCAGGGTGTGGGGGAGAAAGTTTATAACAATGGCTCTCCCTTGGTGGCCCAAAGTGATGGAGTTTATGTCAGGCTGTGCCAAATTCCTATCTCTAAGTGAATTGGACCAGCCCAGTCAGGCTTTGAGGTAGGGGCAATACACAAATATTATAAATATAGGGAAGTGTAGAAGCTGTGTCATGTCCAGTGTGGAGCCATCCATCATCCCCTTCCCGTCCTCAGTTTATAAAGTGGTTTTTGGTGGTACTGAGGCAGTTTATGCTGGCTGTGTGGACGGGCTGGAAAAGCTGACTGCATGCTCCAAGTATGTCGTGTCTGCTCTTGGGGAGCAGCAGGGATGAGGTGCCCTGGCAGGTTTTGTTGATATTAGCACTCAGAAAGAAGCAAAATCCATTGAAGCAAAGACAGGCAACTGGAAAGCACAGCTGGCCTGATGGCATGGGTGCCCATCACCTCCCTCTCCACTGCATTGTTCAGTGCAGGGGATGGGGAACCAGGCTGGTAGGAGAAAATCCCAGGGACACAGCGTGTGATGATGCTTCATCTTATCTGAGAGATTCCTCATCATGGCTCTGGAGTTGTAGTCTCTGGGATGCCCACTCAGATACAGGAGTGATTTAAATGAGTGTGAGGCCCTTTTTCTGGGAACATCCCTGCAGAGAAACCCTTGAAGGAACAGAGCCCTCAATGAGAACATGCCTGACATGCAGAGGCACACAGTGCAACCACTGTCCCCACAGCAAAACACACACCCACACCTCTGCCTGTGCTCCTCAGTGCACTGGAACACAAATATTTACACAGAGACAAGAGCATCCCTTGGCAGCACACACAGGATCCTGAGCTCCACTTTTCCCTTCTGTATCTATGTGGATACCTCTGAGCTCAGACAGTGAAGGGGAACCTCAAAGCTGAGGTTTTCCCACCCTCAGTAGTGCCTGAGCCCTCCCATCATACTTCTGCAGGTGCCTCTGGAAGGTCCCAAGGGGGAGAGAAGGGCTCCTGGGAAAATGTGGAGGCCGGGAAGGGAATAGAGTGAGTGGGGAGGGGAAGCCTGATGACTGGGGGTGGACAAAGAGGGCACGTCTAATTAGTGCCTGGCAGATGCCAAGGTCCTGAATCATGGAATCAATCCCTGAATCCCAGAGTCACAGAATCACAGAATCACAGAATCCCTGAATCACACAATGAACTAGGTTAGAACAGATCTTTGAGACCATCAAGTCTAAACTGTGACCTCACACCTCCTCATCAACCAAACCATGGCCCTGAGTGCCATGTCCAGGCTTTTTTAAACACATCCAGGGACAGTGATTCCAGCACCTCCCTGGGCACACAATTCCAGTGCCCAATCACTCTTTCAGTGAAGAGGTTTTTTCTGTCAGCTAACCTAAATTTCCCCTGGCATAGCCAGTGTCCTCTGGATAACAAGAAGTGCCCTGTCCTCCCCTGAGCCCTCTTCCCCAGCTGGAGGAGTGCCCACATCCCCCAGTGTGTCCCCTGCTTCCCTCGGCCAAACCTCAGGGCAGCTGCACTGAGAGGTGTCTGCTTGTGTTCCGTGCAGCTCTAAAGATGATGTTTGGAAACAGCCGAGCTGAGGGCTGCTGAGCACTCGGTAATTACACACCCGGCGCCGTGCTGAACATGCAAATTAGCCCGGAATTACCGCGGGGATGTTGCGCTCCCAAAGTGACAAATGCTCAGCCCTGGGATGCCTCCAGCACCTGGGACACTCTGGAATTGGCTCCCAGGGCCTGAGCTGCACCTTGCTCTGTATGCAGACCCTGCCAGTGAGGCACGGGCTCACACAGGGCGCTGTGAATCCCTGCAGAGATGAGGACACGCGGTGTGACACACAGACATGGGGTGTGACACACAGACACGGGGTGTGACACACAGACACGGGGTGTGACACACAGACACACTGCCAGACACACAGTGTGACACACAGACACACGGTGTGACACACAGACACAGGGTGTGACACACAGACACACTGCCAGACACACAGTGTGACACACAGACACAGGGTGTGACACACAGACACAGGGTGTGACACACAGACACGGTGTGACACACAGTGTGACACACAGACACAGGGTGTGACACACAGACACACTGCCAGACACACAGTGTGACACACAGACACACGGTGTGACACACAGACACACGGTGTGACACACAGACACAGGGTGTGACAGACAGACACACTGTCAGACACACAGTGTGGCACACAGACACGGGGTGTGACACACAGACACGGGGTGTGACACACAGACATGCGGTGTGACACACAGACACGGTGTGACACACAGACACAGGGGGGACACACAGACACAGTGTGACACACAGACACGGTGTGACACACAGACACAGGGGGGACACACAGACACGGGGTGTGACACACAGACACACAGTGTGACACACAGACACGGTGTGACACACAGACACGGTGTGACACACAGACACACGGTGTGACACACAGACACGGTGTGACACACAGTGTGACACACAGACACAGGGTGTGACACACAGACACACTGCCAGACACACAGTGTGACACACAGACACACAGTGTGACACACAGACACGGTGTGACACACAGACACACTGCCAGACACACAGACACACGGTGTGACACACAGACACACGGTGTGACACACAGACACGGGGTGTGACACACGGTGTGACACACAGACACACCACAGACACACGGCAGAGCAGTTCTCCCCTCCCTGGGGGATTTGAGGTGTGTTCAGCCTGGCCCTTGCTGCTCAGCCTCAGTGAGTGCCCAGCTCTGTGCTCAGCCCCTGCTGAAGCCCAGCCATGTCAGGGCTGTGTTTGGAGCAGTGATTGCCCCACAGGAGCAGGGCTGGCTCCGGGTGGATGCTAAGAACACAGTGTTCAGCCCAAACCCTCGGGGTGATGCAGGAAGGCCAAATTTCCCATACAAGGCAGGAATGTGCATCACTTGTTCCCCCTTCCAGCAAGAAGTAAGGCTGTGTTGCTGCTTTGCTTCCTTTTAAAGAGCTCTGTTCAGCCCAGCAAAGCCCCAGAGCAGAGCTGTCACCAGCTCAGCCAGGGTGGAACAGGGGGAGCAGGGGCACTCAGGGATCTGCCAGCTCTGCTGCTGTGCATCACTGCCCCTCTCCTGTGCTTGGTGTGCTCTGGGTGCTGCAAACCCCAGGAGCTCTGGGCTTGGATCTTCTTGCTGGGCCAGGTGTTCCCAGCTGTGGTTTCATCCTTCCTGAGGAGAGTGGGGTGTTCCAAAGGTATTTCACAAAAAGAGTAAGGCACAAGTGACTCCACATTCAACCTCCACATGTACCACTGCTGTACAAAGGGCAAATTATCCCTAAAACCTACTGGGAAGAGTTTTACACCCAGGCCCTCATTGGTGACCCTCTAGCTGCTTTTTCCAGCTTTTTGGAAGACCGATTCAGCCCTGAGTGCTCTCCAAGCATTGCCTGATACCAATTAAGTTCATTAAGAGACTGCCCTTAATTTCAGAGCTGCTTGGTTGAGCCTTCACAGAGAGATAAGGCATTTTATGGAGCAGCAAAGTGAAGCTGGGAGTGAGCAACCCTCACCCCCATGTAGGGCACATCTTTTCCCCAGTCCAGTTGTTGGGGTCATTTTTTCCAGCTGAAATGTCCATTCTGGACTGGGGAAACCTTACCAAGTATAGGTCTTCATCAGAGCCAACCCTACTCCACAAAACACACCACTTTCCCCAAAAGCACATTTTTAATAGAACCAAAACATTTTATCAACAGTTAGTAGCCAGCCTTCCCTGTGTGTTTAATGAAGAACCATAAATGCAGATTTAGGGTTTAATTTTCCCTGTATTGTTTTCATTGCCTGGCTTGGCTCTTTTTTTTTTTTTTTTTTTTTTTTTAATGGAGAATAATATTAAAAAGCACAAAAGGCCTGGAAGGTATTTACTGTTGTTCCAACCCATAGCCACTCACAAGTGCATCAAGCCCAGCACAAGGAAGCACGCAGCGCACAAATAAAACGAGGCACAAACAAAGGTAATAAAAGAGACAAGTATCTGTTTCAAAAGCACTGGGAGAGCAGCAGGAGTGTAACTACTTCATGTTCCAGATAATATAGCTGTCTGGAGTCATCCTCAGGAAGCTATACCAGGGAGCAGTTTATAGGTTCCCCTTGGAGAGCTCTTGTAAATATTTGCCTGCAGTGGCCGAGGGCTGCTGGAACGCCAGGGAGGTGTTGGGAACATCCCAGGCTGCCAGCCCCACAACACAGCCACTGCCTGGGGTGTCCAGAGAGCATCCCCAGCAGCCTGCAGGTGTGGATGAGCAGACAGGGCACCACAGCCCAGCTCAGGGTGTGCTGCCATACTCCACAGTGGCTTTTCCACGGCTGAGAGCTGCTGATGCAGAAGCACTGGGGTGTAACAGGTTGTTTCAGAGGCTTCCCTGCGTGTGGCTTTGTGTCAGCACAGTGTCCCCATCCCTGCTGCCTGTCCTGGCTCTCCAGCTGCCAATCCATTGTTTCCCACAGCCAGGGAGGGGTGGATGTCATTCCAGCCAATACAGGATGACACGATGCCTTTTCCTTTGATAAAAGCCAAGAGGAGAGCTGGCTCAGCACCCAGATCCCACAGTGCAGCTCCTTGAGCTCTCAGTGTAGTTCTCAGCCCCCAGGGCAGCACACAGAGCTCTCAATGCAGCACCCAGCTCCCTTTCCAGTAGCTCCAGACCTTCCCATGCAGTTGCTCTCCAGGCTCCCAGCCCTCTGCAGCCAAGCAAGTCCCACCAGTGCCCCATGGAGCCAGCCCAGCCTGCCTGGGGAAGGAGCTCTCTGCCCACTCCTGGGTGTACAGGGCACATCCACGGTGCAGAAAGCCTCCCTTATGTGCCCAGGATGGCTGCTTGTTTGCCTGTGGGGTATGTTGAGGCAGCTAACTTTGTGTTTCAGCTGTTTCATCTCCCAGATGTGGTGCCAGTCCCCTGAGGGCACTGCCTGCACTAAGTGCCTCTGCCTGAGGCCCATGGGCTGCTCCTCCTCTGGCTGGGCACCAGTGGTGGGCTGGGTGCCCTGGGGAGCTCCCTGCTCACCTGGTGGGCTGCAGAAGGAGCTAGGGTGAGCAGGCACCAGTGAGTATCACAGCCAGGCACCAAGACTGCCCTGCCTGGCTCTGCACGTGCCAGCCTGTCCCACCATCACAGCTGGGAGCTGTGGCTTCAGCCAAGATGGTCCTGCTGGCCCCAGGGTCCCCTCCAGCCTTTGGGAAGCACTGCAGCAGCTGCTGGTGTGGCAGGCTGAGCCATCCACGAGCTGACAGCAGGCTCTGCCCTCCTGCCCTCCTCCTGAGCAGGATGGCCACCTTGGGAAGGGCAGGAGCCCATTTCCAGCAGCCAGGCACCATGGCTGGCAGCATGGAGCTCCTGTCATGGCTCTGAGTCCCATTCAGTCTCCTCCTCTTTCTGGTTCTTATTAATTCATGCTCCTGATCCGAGGCCTCCCAGATGTCCTCATGGCTTGTGCCAGCTCTCTAATCAAGTTGGCCCAATCCCAGCTGGGCAGGAGGTATCAGAAACAAGGTGCATTCACTCAGTGCCATGGCCAGGCATCAGGTACAGAGATCTGTGGCCTCCAGCCCCAGCCAAAGCAGGACTCAGATTTCACCACCTTTCTGCTCACAGCTCTGCTTGCTTTTGGGCACAGGCATGGCAAATTATACAATAGACCAAGTAATTTTGTCAGGTCAAGAGAGCGCAGAATATAGTCTCTCCAAACTTTCACTTTTTTGTCTTTTTTCCTGGTCTACATGGTATTTCCTGTGAATACTTTTGTCCTTCCAAAAGAAAAAAATAATATCAAAACCCAAAGCAAAATCTCATCCCTATATTTTTAATGTCTCTGGCTCAATATTTCAAGATACCTTTTCAACAAAGTTGATGATCAGGTTTCCAACATCTCTCCATCACCTGTCCTGTCTGCTTGGACTCTGTTGATGCTCCATGGGGATGCAGCTCCTGTTCCCAGTGCCCTCATGGCCCTGCTGCTGCCCTGAACACCCTCAACATGTGCTGTGCCTAAGGAGGCCCTGCTGGCCCCTAACAGAAAGACCATGATTCCTTTTTTTAATAATTTGACAGTATTTGACTCTGCCAGGCTCTGGGCATCCACACATACTCTGCCCAAAAAATCTCAGTGGATTTGTGTCAGGAAAATTAATCCACAAACACCAGAGGTTTATGTCCAAAACGGAGACAGAGGAGTCCTTTTACTCTATTTGAATAAAGGGAGAGGCCATGGAGCATTCCCCTGGGATCTGTCAGATTTTTGGAGGACACAGCTTCCCTTTTTATCCTGATTTCCCTGCCACATTTCCCTCTCTCTTTCCCCATGGGTTGAGGTACTTCAGAGGCACAGACTTCCCAAACACCTGATACCTGAGATTCCCCTCCAATGTATAACCTTTCCTTTTCATTTTAAATTCTTATGGAATTCATGGTTTTCCCCATTGCTTCTTTCATCTTTCAGTATCCAGTTTCATTTATCAGCAAACCTACAGTTTGTCTGTAAAGGCAAACATCTTTTTCCATTCATCAATCAGTGCAATCAATCCCATTGTTTCTTTTATCTCTCAGTGCTGGTCTTACCTACCAGCAGACCCACAGCTTCTTTGTAAAGACAAATCCAACATTCTTCTCATGTGGAAGCTCCCTTGGGAGTGCTGGGACAAGGGCAGTAGCCAGGGTGCTCCTGCCACCACTGGGGACATCCTGGGGCACAGCAGCAGCTCCCCCCTGGCCTCTCAGGCTGCCCCAGCACACCTCAATGGCTCTCAGAACAATGCGTGTTCCTACAGTCTGAAGGGAAAAAGTCCTTGAACTTTCTGTCTGATTTCAAGGGGGGAAAGCCCAGGAGATTATTGAGATCAATAGAGGATTTGGGTAGAACAGGAGCTGTCATTGCCTCCTCCCTCTCCCCTGGCTCTCAGATCCTTGGCCACTGCTGGCCTGTCCCCATTAGCCATTGTTCCTATTCATTTTAGATGAAGGGGCTTTTGTTGTAGGAGCCTATGTGGGGTCACATCACCCCTGGGTTATCAATCTGTTTCACTCTGCTCTGTCCCATACTCCATCTCCCCAGTACAATGGGATGTTTTCTTCAGCAGCAGCTTCCTGACAGGCAGGGGTTCCCTTTCCCTTCAGACCTTATAATCACTTGTTAAGTTGTGCTAGCCTCGGGCTCCCGGTCCCTTTTCCACCATACTCCCAGTTTAACCCCTGATCCCATCTGTGCTACGGGTCACTGGGAAAGGGGGGAAAATACATCCATAAATACAGCCAAAAATACAGCCAAAATACAGCCATAAATACAGCCAAAAATACAGCCATAAATACAGCAAAAAAAATACATCCATAAATACAGCCAAAAATACAGCCATAAATACAGCCATAAATACAATCCCAGTGGGGCTGGCACGGGTTGTGTATGCACAAAGCATCCGGGGTGAAGCCTTCCCCTTTCCCAGTTGTATGAAAGCACCTGGAAATATCAGATGGTGGAAGAAAAGCCTTCTGCTCTGGTTTGCAGGGGCAGAAGATCTTGGTTGCTCAGTTAAAGCCTCACATGCCAAAGGTCTCTCCTGGTAAGCAGGTCTGTTTCTTCAGTGCCCCCTCGAAGGGCATCCCAAGTCAGCCCATTTGGAGTAGGAAACTTTGCTGCTGAAATGAGGATTTTGGTACCAGCCATGCCAGGAGAGGAGCCCCACTCACCCTCAACAGGAGCACCCAGAATGACTGGAGCAGTGGAGCATTCCTGGGGGGAGGCAGGAGTGCAGTGAGCAATAAAACTTTAAATAGATAAAAGGAGAAAGGAAGGGAGCAGAGGAAGGAGCAAGGGCAAACAGGAGCACAGAGGAGCCTGCCAGCAGCATCCCAGGGCTGAGCCCATGGCAGCAGGGCTGGTGCCAGGTCAGTCACAGCCATGGTGCTCAGCCCTGGGGGTGGCCACAGCGCCCTGCACCTGCCAGCACAGTGGGGACAGTGACAGAGACAGTGACAGTGACAGTGCCCATGGGCCCAGCATGGTGTGCAGAGTTGCCCTGGGCCCCCAGGGATCCAAGAACCCCTGCTGCTGCCAGGTTCCAGGAGATCCATGCTGGATCTGTGCTGGGTGAAATGAAAAGCTCTGGATGGGCAGACAGAAATTTAAGGGGAAAAGAAAGAGGCCGCACTGAAAATGTTAAGTCAGTTGTGCAAGAGACTGAGTAAAGTGAAAAAAGCAACTTTTGCTCCAAGCTCTAAGTCATTAAAAACCCCTTAAGTTATCCCTGAGAAGGGATATTTTTGCAGCAGGGCTTAAATAGATAACAGGAGTAAGTTCTCAGCACTTGATGCCATGATGTCAGCCACATAATTTTTCTGGCTTTATAGTACAGTGTTCATCAAATGGTCTCTGTAGCAAGAAAAACTCATCCAAAAATAAGGTCCAAACCAGTCTGCTGCTAATAAAGAATCTCAAATTTGCAGCTGTACTAACAGAGTCCACAGCAATATGGGTGAAACTATTTCTCTGTATTGCCCTTTCTAAAGCATTAAGACACCTTCCTTCTTGGAGAGCTGCTCCTGGCTCCAGAATTACTGGTGCCTTCAGCCCCAGGAGGCAGAAACCATGAGTCAGGGTCTGTAAAAATATCACAAGTTTGCCTTAAATATCATAGGGCTCTTTTAAATATAGATATATTTAGCTTATTGCTTTCTAGACACTGAAACTTTTTATACAGGCTCTGGTCATATTTTCCCTAGTTAGCTAGTGACTCTTTAAAGGAAAGCTGAGATTCACACAAATATTTCCAGGAAAAATGCTGCAAACATGTCTTGCAATGCAATCCCAGCAGATACAGAAAAGAGCAGATACAGAAAGAGCTCTACACTCTTTCGCACCAATTTCACTTTTCTGTCTTTCTCCACTTGAAACGATCATTTTTTTTTTCAAACAGAAAGTGTAGCACTGCTCTAAGTGTCCAGGAAAAAACTATCATAATGACAATAATAAGAAGTCAAACCACTTTTGCCCTTCTGCAGGGCCCAGTCCAAAGCCCTTTGATGTCAGCAAAGTCTTTTCATTGACTTCAATGAGCTGGATCAGAGCACAGATTTATAAAAGCATTTAGGTTCCTAATGATGTAAGTATTTGCCCAGAGGTGTTGGTGGCCTAACCTGCTTATAGCATTTTGTAAATCTACTTATATATTGGAGCATTGAAATACCTAAAACACTACAGTATCCTGAAGTCACCAAACACACCAAGATCTAGTAGAGTAATTCTATGCAAATAGCATTTGTTATTAATTTTGGTCCATTTACTATTTGGAAACACGTTTTTATTAGCCAGCCAGCTCTGCAGATGGCTGATTGTAATTCAGTGCAATTTTTCTCCCTCCTTTTCATTACATAATTTGTGGATACACCAGCTTTATTTCCAAATAGTAGTTGAAGTTTAAGTCCTCAGCTAGGTCCACACCAAACAGAAGGAAAAAAAAATGTAAGTCAAGTGTTTCATGCGCAAGTTTGTTTGAAAATTCTGTAATCTATGACAAACATTTCAAATTAAGAGGGCATTCCCACAGGCAATGAAATAACGAAGCCCTTACAATCAGGCAGCCGAGCCATGAAGCTGAGAGCTATTTCCACATTTTATGTACTCTCAAAGGACAAGAGCAAATTCCAAGAGCAATATCGTGTTGTGTTTGTAGATATTTCTTACCAACCGTGGGCCAGATTCTGCAGCCAGCCTAGGGGCAGCTTGTGCAAGTTAGAGGGGAAAAGTCAGGTTTTGGCAGTTTCTGAGCTGTGTTCAGCTCGGTGGAACTGTTGTTGTGATGCTGTGAGTGTGCTTTACACCCCTGCCAGGGGCTTCGCTGAGATTAAGGGGACTGTTCTTCCGTGCAAAGGCATTTGTATCTGTCAGGGTGGATTACTGGGCATATCAGGAATTTGTGCTCAGGTCCGGAGGGATGCGGGGGGGTTCAAAAACCTGAGTGCACGGGCAGGCAGGTGGACAGCGCAGTCAGACAAACACCAAAATCGCCCCGCACATGCTGGACATAAAAGTCCTGTGGAGTTGGGCTGCCAAGAGAGGCTCCCCGCGGACAACGGGATGTCCCACGGCGGCTGGACAGCTGTCAGCACCGAGAGAAAAGCTAGGAAAGTGTTCCCAGACCTCCTCCGTGCCCTGCGGGACAGACTCGGGGCATGCCTGCAACCTCCGCGACAGCTCCCGGGGCACCTCCGCACCTCCGGGCACAGCCTCGGGCATTCCCGCATCCTTCTGCTCCGGAACAACCTCCGGCTGCACAGCCCCCGGCGGGTTCCCGCACCTCGGGCACATCCCCGAGCATCCCCGGCACAGCCCCCGGGACAGCTTCCCGTACACCCCGCTCCCCCCGCAGAGCTCGGCAGAGGATCCCGGCTCCCCAGCGGGGTCCGCCCGCTCCGGGGGCGGCTTTGCCCCCCGCCCCCGCCGCGCCATTGGTCCCGCCGCCGCCAGCGCTCCGCCCCGCGCCCGGCGATGCCTCCGCCGAAGTTTTCCGCGGCGGGCTCCGCACGTGGGAGCCCCGCGTCGAGCCCCGGCTCCGCATCCCCTCCGAGCCCGCAGCGGCCGCGGGGGCGGCTCCCCGCTGCCCCCAGCCCTGCCCCCGTCCCCCGCGGGGGATGCCCCCCTGAAGCGCCGGGGATGCGGCAGCGCGCAGCCCCCCGGCACGGCGGAGCGCAGCGCGGAGGGGCCGCGCCGGGGGGCGGCCGCGGAGCATGGCCAGGGCGCCCGGCCGCGCTCTCGGGCTAGCATGGCCGTGAGCGCGGCGGCCGCCCCCGCCGCCGAGCCGCTGCCCCGCAGCATCTTCAAGAAGTTCCTGGTGATGCTCTGCTCCCTGCTCATGTCCCTCTACGTCTTCTACTGCCTGGCCGACCGCTGCCAGACGTTGCCCGGACCCATCATCGCCGCCGGCGCCGCATCCGAGGAGGACGAGGGTGGCGGCGGCGAGTTCCTGGGCGGCTCGGCCGAGCTGCCCCCCTGGCAGGCGGCGGCGGCGCGGCGCAAGCGGCTCCTGCAGCGGCTGAAGCAGCGGCGGCGGCGGCAGGAGGAGGCGCCGGCCGGGGGCGGCGGGAGCCGGGCCGGCGGCTCGGGCGGCGGGGGCGGCTCGGCGGGCACGGCCGGCACCCTGGCCCTGCTGCTGGGCGAGGGCAGCAAGCGGCTGCCGCAGGCCATCATCATCGGCGTGAAGAAGGGGGGCACGCGGGCGCTGCTGGAGTTCCTGCGGGTGCACCCCGACGTGCGCGCCGTCGGCGCCGAGCCCCACTTCTTCGACCGCAACTACGAGCGGGGACTCGCCTGGTACAGGTACGGGGACGGGGATGGGGACGGAGCGGTGCCGAGCCGCCAGTGCCCCCCGCTGGCCGCTGCTCCCCGTCCTGGCTGCCCGAAGCACCCTCCGAGCCTTTCCTCGCCCGCCCCGCCAGCCCTGCCTTCATCGAGCGCTCTGCCCCCAGCCCCTCGCTGCACCCGACCTTCCATCCCCGCTCGCAGCTCCTCCAGCCCTGCTCTCCCCGCTCCCCTCCTGGCTCTCCCGTCCCAGTCCCCGCAGCCCGTGTCCCCAGCGCTGCCCGCGCGGTCCCCAAGCGGTGCCGCCGCTGTCCCCGCGGGCGGGTGGCACACGGAGAGCCAGCGCTGCGTGCCCCGCTGGCCTGAGCGCTGCGCGGGGCTGCTGAGGCACAGCCGAACCCTGCCGTGACAACCCCAGGGCACAATGTCCCGATACTCCCCCAGCTCTTGGCAAAACCTGCGGCTGACCGCTGACTCTCAGCCGAGCTCCCCGCAGCCCCGGCTGCCTCCCCATCGGATATTCACCTCCCGCAGCTCCAGCCGGCGCTGCAGCCGCTAGAATCCACTTTTCCAGTGCGGACAAACCCCCCCAATTCACACCTAGATGTTCCAGCATCCCGGTAAATGACTAACTAAAAATGTCACTTACAGGGGCACACCCCGCGTGCTCACCTTGCCTACAAAATACTAACAAGAGGTCGATCGGGTGCTTCTTTTAATGAATTCGTGTTTTGTTAAGCCAGTAAACGTTAAAGCCGAGAGGGTTCTCGCTGAAGTTGTTCAGGTCTTTTTTCGTTGTGTGTTTTAAAGTTGGTACAGGAGCGCCTTTCCGGCAGATTCCTATAGGAGGGCTCGGTTAGGGCGAGAGTGAAACTGCTGGCTCGAGAATTGTGTCTTGTGTTTGTGGCTTTCTTGAATGAACAAGCAAACGGGAGAGGATTTTGGGTACCCCTGGAGCTTGTTTTAGCCCGGCTATTAGCAGAGAGAAGAGGATTTTGGCTCAGCTTGTGGTGACAGCATTGAAATGTGGAGTAGGGTAGTACTGACAGTCCGAGTGTTTATGTAAAAGTCTTAACACGTGGAAGGGATGAGCTTCCTTGTGTATCCGCCAATCTCAGAAACACGCTGGGTTTCTGCAGGCTGCAAAGTGTGGGTTCTCTTGAGAAGAACGATTTCCTTTTGTGTGGGCTGAAGCTGTCTACAAAATTGTATTTTTAGTCTGTGCTTATCCGATTTCCACATGCTGACCCTGTAGCAGAAAGGAAACGTTAAAAATGAATCTGAAAAACCTCAAGAACTCTAATCAAGTCTTGACTTTGAGAAATAAACACATGGCTGTGGGGTGGCATCTACTGAAATTTATGGTGGATATGCAGAAAAGCTCATTTATCAAAGATGCTCTCAAAGCTTTGAGGAGCAGATGGCAGTGGGATAGACCTGCTTCTGGAAGCAGTCCCTGAGCGAGGAGCGCAGACCTAGACAGAGGAGGAGCCACAGGCATTTAGGGCACGGTGCAGCCCTTGGTGTTGGGGATATAATTTTCCAGAGGTTTGGTCTTGCAGCTCCTACTCATTGGAGGCGCTGCCCTGTGCGCTGTTTGTGTATTCATTATGTTTTAGCAGTTGGCACACGAGCGCTCCCATTAATTGCTGCAGTTTGTTTGTTCTGTTATTTGATGTACTGAGTTGAGTTTCATCTTTTTTTCCTTTCCTTTTTTAAAAAAAAATTTATTAGCCCTGTGGAGACTGAGGTACAGTGAATTCTTTGTGTGGGATTATTCCTTTGAGACCTAATCTTGCTGGCTTTGCTTGTATGAGTAATCTTTAGCTAGCACACGGAGTCCCGGCGTGATGGCAGAGCTGCGGTGCCAGCGTGCTGGTCACCAGCTACCAGCCTGTTACAAATACTCATTTCACAAACTACCTGTCTCTCTGCACGCTTGGTTGTAATCTTTGGTGAGGGTTCGGTGCTGGGGAAATGGCCAGATGTTTGCCAGAGGTCCCGATTCCTTATCTTTGGCATCAGAGGGTTGGGTTTCACCGCTGCTGTTTCCCAGCAGTCAGACTAAACAGCGTCATTACAAGGTATAAACACTGGGGTTTGTTTTCAGTGCCCGCAGGAAGGCAGCACAGGCAGCCAGTGCCCTGGCCCCGGCTACAAAAAGCTGGTGGCAGAAATGGACGAGGCAGGCAGCCTTTGCAGCTGATGCTGCTGGCACTGGAGCACAGAGGGGGGCTGTCACAGGGACAGGGTGGCTGTGGGGTTTGGGGCGTGAGGAGAGCCCTGGTTCCCTCTGGAAACACAGGAGTTCTCCCCTGGCAGCGTGGCTGAGCTGTGGCTGCAGCAGTGGGGTGATGCTCCTGGAGCAGCCAGGCTTGGTGGCATGCAGGTCATGGGCATGGAAACATCATCCAGGAAATCAGATGGAATAATGGTGTAGCTCTTGCAGCCCCTGGGTAAGGGACAGCTGTCCCCCCGAGAAGCTGACTTTGTAAAACCCGTCCGTGGGATTCAATTTGGTGAGTGTGACACCTCTGGTGGGCCTGTGTGTGGGTTGAGTATCAAGGGGAGTTGTGTGCCCAAAGGAGCTTTTTCTGTTTTGGGTTGGAGTCCCCTCATCCAGTGGGGACAAAAGGAGGGAGGGGGCAGCCCACAATGCTCGCATTGACTTCAGTGCTGGGATTGCTGCTCCAGCCCTGAACAAGGCTATTGAGCCAACAGAGTTCAATAGCAGGTGAGCATGGGCTTTGATAGAGTTCAACTGCCAACCCCCACCCAGAAACGGCTGTACAGCCTGGGGAAAACTCCCAAGAACAGGGGCTGAGCTAGTCATGTAAAAAAAAAAAAGGCCTGGGTTAAAAGAAAATATCTGTGTTTGCGGGTGATACTGCGGATCTGCCTCTTTCCCTCTGATCTTTTGTTAGTCTCGCACTGATTGAGCTGCCTGTTGGAATTCCATTATACTGTCAGTCACCCCAGGAACATTTATTTCATATGTTTTAATCTCCCTGCCTCTGTAGCACCAGTGCCACTTTCACTAGAGTGAAGCCACGTTAATGTCATTAGATTACATCTGATCCAGGGGAAGATGAAAGATAATTCAAAGTTCCTCCGTCAGCTTGGGAGTTTAAGTATGGCTCCTCCTCGGTGCTTCCAGAGCTGGGGAGTTCAGACTCCTAATTAATGTCCTCTTGGGATTTCTTTCCAAGGTTTGTTTTCTTTTTTTTTGTTTTTTTTTTTTTCTCCTTTGTAATCTAGGCAACCACTGATATTTCTGAGTGAAAGGGAAGAGAGAAATCTCAGATGCTGGAGAGGTCTGGGATGGAGGAAAAGCAGGATTGTTGGGAGGGGATGTGCTCACAGCAGCTGTGAGCAGCTGCACCCCGCCTCGAGCTGTGTCCCATCCTGTGTGCCTCGAGCAGGGTGAAATCAGAGCCTGGAGGAGGCAGGCTGCTCCTGCAGCAGGGCTTTGAGGTGTTTGAATCCAGCAGTGCATGCTGTGAGTGAGGGTGGGAGGCAGGCTGGGAGTGTGTGGATGATGTCAGGGGACATCAGGGCACTGAATACAATTTATAGAAGGTGGAGCAGGACTGGGGTGGCCTTTAGGAGCACAGACCTTGTTGCAAACCCTCCTGCATGAGGGAGATGCTGTAGTAGTAGTTGCCCACTTTTCTTCAGCCACCCTTGCTGCTTCTACAACAAACACCAGCTCTTTGACTGAGTTCAGGGTGTGCCCAGCCCAGAGCATGGCTTGTTATTGGGCACTGAGTTTAGTTGGGTTTTCCACTCCCTGCTGCATGTGGGAAGGGCTGGTTTAGCAGTACCTTCTTCTTGTCCTGGGAACATCTCGTCTCCCAAACACATTTGAATCACTAATAGCATCAAGCACAGCCTACAGCAGTTTCTCTGGTAATTGCAGCCTTGGACAGCCACATGCTGAAGAGATCAAGGTCCTTGTTTATTTATTAGCTGTGTAATCAAACACCTCCTGTACTGAGCTCACAGGCCAGGTACTGCATAAAAAGGGAACAAAAGGTGGTCTTGGCCCCAACGTGCAGCAAATGCACTGTAAACAACAGGTGGAGATGGGCTGAGCCTGGCTCAGACAGTGCCTGTGGTGGCTGGGCAGTGAGCAGTCCCTGCAGATGGAGGATGAGGAGGGTCTGTGGCTGGCTGAAGGGACCTTTCTTTACTGGGGAAAAGGAAAGCAAGGGGGGAAAGGAGCTGCAATTGCTGGGGAAATCAGGGCTGGAGTCATTGAATCTCTATAAGACAGTAACTGGTTCTGGTGCTCTGATGTTTTGCCACTGCCTGGGCTTGGATACTCCAAGGATTTTCAGTAGAGATGTGAAACAGTCTGGGAGTTGGCACTGACTGCTGGGGAGATGTCATGGTGTGCCTCAGTTTGCCCATGTGCAAAGGGGAAGTCACTGCCCTGTGCAGCAGGGATGGACCCAGCAGGGCTGGGGAGTGACACCTCTGTCCAGCACAGACACCAGGGGTTACATGGAGTCTGGGGGGTTAAATACCACCCCAAGAAGGTGAACCCCAGAGAGTTGCTGGCAGAGCAGCTGTAGCCTTGACACAGCTTTGACTGGCTGCTGTTTCTCACATCTTGCACCTGGATGGACTGTCCAGGGATGGCACTGGACAAACACTCCACGAGATCTCCCTGCAGAGAACCAGGGCTGGACTCTTTCCACTCTTACTCCTCAAATAGTCCTCAAAGGGTTATTACTTTTTGGTGGTTTTTTTTCCCAAGCATTTTATATCTCTACATATCCCTTCTGTTTTCTGTTAATGGAGAAGTTCATGTCTGGGGTTTGTGTCTGTTCCTCATGATAGAGTGAGCTCCTGAGCTGGCATATTAGGAGAAATCAACCACATACCTATCAGAAAGCATCAAAATAAATACCTAAGATTTTACCGGACTCTTCTTTCCATATGCTGTGGTCTGCATAGGGATAAACTGGGGAGGTTCAGAAGTCTGTAGACCCATTCTTCTCTTCAGTACTGCTTCACACCTCAGTTCTGGAGAGAACAGCACCTTTCTCACCCACCTTGTGGCTCTGTCTCAGCCTGAGATGCTTGGAAAGAGAGCTCCCCTGGCCCTGTCTGCTGGTGCTGAGCAACTGTGAAAATATGGCCTTGGCTGTCCAAGATGTTGTCAGTAAAATTCTCAGAGCCAGCTCTCGTGGAGAGCAGCACAAAGCTGCAGCTGGCTGGGGTGAGAGCTCATTTATGGCAAAAATTGGGATAAACTTTAGAGAAGCAGCAGATTGACCTGCTTTAAGCACTCTGGTTGGATTCAGTGAGTCTCCCTCTCTGCACATAGCCTGTCCTGCTGCCTGAGGGGGCTCCTGGAGTCATTCCATCGAGTCTGGGTCCAGGGCCATGCTCTGGCCACCCCATCACCACCAGGATGTCTTTACCACAGCCCAGCTTGGGTTTCACCCTGACCTTTTGAAGTTTATAATAGGAGCAGTGAGGGCTGGGGAGGGGGAAGGGAGCTGGTGCATTTCCAAAGAATTCAGAGCAAACAAGCAGTGATCAGAAAACCTGAGAATAACCCCCCAGGAGCCCCCTGTGTGACGCAGGCATTGAAACTCCTGAGCTGCTAATTATGCTTTTTCCCTGGAGGATTCTGAGGTAACCCAAACTGCTTTCACAGGGAAACAGCAGATGCTGGCCAGGGGCAGCAGGGGCGGGCGTTGTAGCCATAAATCTTTGCAAATTCTCATTACATGCAGGTATTGTGGGAGGGAAGTGAATTAGGTTGCAGTTCAGTCTGTGTTGCTGGGCTTGGATAGTGGGATTTACCCCGTTACAAACCCCAGGTGGGGCAGTGAGGGTGTTCAGGCAAGGTCTGGGGTCATCCCAGGGATTGTGACAGTGGCTGGTGTTTCTGCCTTTCTCCTGCATTACCCACCTCCCAGGAAATTCACTTTTTCATGGTTTGGGGTTAAACGTGTTCAGCTCCCACCTGAGCCCCGTGCCAGGAGCTACATGAGCAGGACAGTGCCCGCAGTGAGAGTATAAATAGAGTTGCTTGAGGAAGTGAATTATTCCTGGCATTTCTTCCATTGAATAATGTGATTCTGCAGGAGGAAATCTTTCAGCAGAAGAAATTGCCGGTTCCCTTCGTGCGTGACAAGACCATCCTTCTTGCTTCCTGGAAGTGAGGAGACTTGTTATGGGCTCTTTCTCTTGCAACACCATCTGTTGCAGGATATGAAGATCCCTGCTCAAACTCCCCCAGGCTGCTGAGTGCGTCTCTGGTGGGAGATGGAGGAGGAACTTCTCTTGCTGCCCCAGGGGAGCTTTGGAAGCCTCGTGTGGTTGCTTTCCCCATGGCCAAGCAGCTGTGCCCAAATGTCCCGTAAGAAACTCCCACTGGGGCAATTTCAGGCATCTGGAGACCTTTCTTGCACCAAACTCCTGCAGATTCAGTGAGATCCTGCCTGGCTCCCAGCTCTAGCCCTGGACTCCAGTTCCTGAGCACAGCTGGTGGCTGCAAGCTGGGATATTAGCAGTTGGATCATTTCTTTCCACAGCCACCCTTCTCATATCATCCCCTGGGGAGAGATGTTCAGGTTCAAGTGCAACACTGTGATGGGAAGCTGGCTATTTATTGATTTAATTATTTATTTCTCTTTCAAGTGAGGTCTTTTTTTGTTAAAAATTGCAAAAAGCCAGGGTGACTTGTTCTGCCATTGCCCGTTGGAAGAGGGCTCCCTGCCATAAACCGAGCTGTCTGGGGAAGCCTTTTATGGAAAATCACCCTATCAATAGTTTTGCCTTCTGTGTTTTTCCATGTGTGGCTCTGTGTGTTCATATCTGCTCTCAGTGTTGCATTTTGTCATTACTATCATTGCATTTCTGCCTTCATGGTCTTGTATTGTAACATAGAGCATCTTTTGACATCGTTTAAACACTTCTGCACAGTCTGAACTGGACTTTATGGGAAGCCTAATTACAGGGAGAAATCTCAAGCATTGGCTCAGTAGAAGAAGTGATGAAACATCTGGATTTTCCCCCTGGGTGATGCTCTGTGTCCTGACTCCTCCAGCACAGAGTTAGTGAATGGAAGGCTGGGGCTGTGATGCCCAGGACAGGTGTTGTGCCAAGGAGGTGCCTGGCTCAGCTGGGACACCCAAAACACCGTGCAGGTCAGTGACCCCACAGTGCTGACATGCTTCAAGCCCCTGTAGCCAGCAGGACATGTTGCTTTTCGCATTTTGGAGCTGCACTTTGGCTCCAGAACTGTTCCCTCTGCTGGAAACTTGCTCCTTAAATCCCATTGGTTTCCAGCATCGCTGGACTCCAGGTTGTACCTTGCCAAGTTTTGGGCTGGGGGAGGTCCCTGGATCTCCAGGTGCAGCAAGGCACAGCTTTCCCTGGCTCCTGGGGAACCTGAGGCCATGGCAGGGTCCCCATGCCTGGATGGGGGAAGCAATTAGTGGGTGCAGTTAGTATGGTGCCATTAACGTGCTGTGACTTGCACAGGTAACAGTGATGGCAGGAGGAGCATGGGTGATGTGCCAGCGCCACAGGTGAGGGGGATCTCCCTTCTGTGAGACACAAGCACTGGGTCCAGTGGCTTCATCTGGGGCGTTTTTCACCTGCCCAAACCTTGCTGGTAGAAAATATTGGCAAAGCCACAGCTCATCCCATCCCAAATCCCATCCCATCCCCTGTGGTTGGCAGATTGGTGCCATACCATGCCCATCAGCAGCACTGGTGGAGTGGAGGATGAGGAAATTTCTCCCCTCTGCCCATGGGGAGAGAGGCAGGAAAGCACCCAGAGCCTCTGGCAGAGTAAGGCTGAGCACATGGGACCTCTTGGCACGTGTTCCCTGATGTCCCCTGGCCATGGTGGGAGGGGAGTTTGGCTGGGACAGGCATCACCCATGGGTGTTCAGCATGTGCTGAGCTTCCCTCGGCACCAGCCACATCCTCCAGGCTGCTTCTCAAGCTGCTGCTTGTGCTCAAGGTCAGGAAAAGTTCCCCTGATACCTCTCACAAAGGTTTAGGGTGCTAATCCCTACGTCTGGGCTAACTTCCATCTTGGGTAATTCTGGTCTCTGCCCCTAAAAATGAACTCTGCTATTTCAGTTGGCTCCAGTTGCCTTTGTTCCCTGTGCATGGACCTGTTGGGCAGAGCCCCACCAGAGGGCTTGGGGTGTTTGGCTTTTAACTGCTGCAAAGTAGTTGTTCTAAAGGACAAAATGGGTTTTTCTGCATGCAAAAGCTGCGTGTCACAGCAAGGCATAAAGTGAATATTGTGCAATAATCCTGTCCTCTTGCACTGAGCTCTGCTGTGTGAATATGAATATTTGTAAATATTTGCCTGGTATTCAGCATTCTTGTAAGTGTGTGGCAAAGGTTGTTACAGCCTTCATCACCTCTAAAGGAGGATAAAGACACAAAAGGGAAATCCCATTGCCTGCAGCAAGCAGAGCTCAGGCAGTGACATGCAGAGCTGGGCCAGAGGAGCCTGGTTTGGGGTTGACAGCTGGGACAGCCACGTCCTGTGCAGGGCTTGGGGAGTGATGGTCATTCCAGGGGTCCCGAAGCCTCTGCGAGGAGATTTCATGGCGTGGTTACTGAGGCAGTGGCTGTCCCTCCTCCCCCTCTCGTGTCTCCATCTGTGCTATCAGCAACAGGTTGGAAAGAAGCAGAATTAGAGACTTTCTCAAACAGTGTGAGATTAAGCTGTGAAATTGGCTGCCACAGGAGGTTTTTAGCTCAGAGTTTAAAAAGGGTTCTGGAAGTGCTTGGCAAAGAACAATGCACCAAGAGCTGCTAAGTGTGATGGACCAGAAACAAAGTCCAGCTGAGAGGGTTGCCAAATCTCATCTGGGAGGGACTCAGGGCTCTGCTCCTGCTGCTGGCACAGGAATTATCTTGTGGATCCCAGGGTGATCCAGGGAGGCTCATCTTCCCATGACTGCCACTGGAGGGGGATTATTGTTGGTGTAGTTTTGTTAAAAATCCAGCTGGTGTGCAGGGATGAATTTTCCGGTTGGCATCACGTGATTGGTAGCAGAGAGGGGAGCATTTGCACTTTGCACCATGGTCTGGGTAATTTGGGTAGACATGACCATCAAACCCCTGCTCCCTGTCAGCTCTTGGGCTGCCTGGAGGTCATTAGCCCAACTCCTCTGCCCTGTGCAGACCTGCCTGGGCTTAAGGGCTGCCAGAGGTTTCTGAGCAGGCACAAAAACCCCAAAACAGTCTGTGGGTGGGTGTGAATGGCTGAGAGTCAATGAGTGTCCTGCAGAGCACCAAATGTTTCTTGTCCAGCTGCTCGGTTGGACCCTCCTGGGGACCAGGGATGGGGTTTTGTTGGGCACCTGCAGGGAGAGAGGTCCAGGGGCCGGCAGGGGCATTGCCATGGCATGGACAGCACATTCTGTGTCATGTCCAGAGCAGCTGAGGAGGCTTTGGGACGCTCTCAGCTGGCTGGTGCTGAGCAAGGGCGTGATGGACTCACAAAACACTGAGCTCATTGCTGAAGGCCCAGCTGGGAGGGCTTGGACTGGGTTTCCTGCAGCCAGTGAGCATGGAACAGAGCCATGATCTGTCCCTCCAGCATTGCCCTGCCCGGCTGTGTTTGCTCTGACCATAGGCAGGCACAGAAAATGCCCAGAGGCTCGGACACAGGCATCACCCTGAGCTGAAACCTTGTTTTTATGTGCCCAGGGTGTGATCCCTGCTCAGCCCAGCACAGGCTGGGGGCTGCCTTTGTCACAAGAGATGCTCTCTGCCTGCTCCTGGCCCTGCACCCTTCCTCCAGGCCGAGCAGGGCAGGCAGGGCTGCCCCAGATGCAGCTCACTCAGCTAATTGAGTTTGACCATTGCCGGTGCCCGGGTCGGGGTCAGGCCCAGCCGGCCCCGCAGCCCCAGCTGTTTGTTGGGTGTGGGACAGGTTGAGCTCTGCCCTGCCTGCACGGGGGGTCGTGGCCCCTGTCACATCCTGGGGACCTGCTGTCCCCACGGGGTGGTGTGACAGGGTCAGGGAGCTGTGAGCTGTGCCCACAGGGGCTGGAATGGAGCTCACAGCTCCATCTGTTCCAGCCCTCCCAGTTGCACTGCAGGGGTTTGGCCCAGTGGCAGCACACCCCTGGCTCACAGCTGGTGCCTGGCTGTGTCCCGTTCTGGTGCTCCCATCCCTGCTGTCAGGCTGTGGGGGATGCAATTTGGAGTTGTTTGTCCCCTCAGCTTCCCCAGGTGCATCAGCCAAGATGTGCAGAGGAAGCTCTGTCCTGGCTGCTCTCCCAGGCACACACTGGGAGGAGGGTGCTCTGTGCACTGGAAGCCATCCCGTGCTCTGTGCACTGGAAGCCATCCCATTCCTGTGCTGTCATCAGGGACAGGGCACTTGCCACCCCTCCAGATGTGGGAGTGGAACCCTGAGATGATCTCACTCCTGCCCTGACCTGCTTTTCCAGCCCACTCCAGCCCAGAGCTGTAAAACAGATTGCAGCAGGGTGCTGGAGATGAGGAGCAGGGAGAGGCCTGGGCACTGTCCTGCTCTGCTCCCCTGGCAGCACCAGTGTGGCAGTGCCAGAGGCTCCGGGCACATCCCGTGCTGGGAGTTACAAGCCATGGTACCTGGGGAAAAGGGCCAGGAGGGAACTTTGGGGAGTGAAAAACAGCCTCAGCTGAGGCAGGGCTGTGGTCAGAGAGGCCGAGTTATTTCCTGGTGGTATTCCTGCTGAGGGACATGGCAGATACAGCTCTACCTGCTCCCCCAGCTGGGGAGCAGAGCAAGGACAGTGGGGACATCCCTGAGCCCTGCTCTGCAGAAGCACTTTCAGGCACAAGCCCGTGGGTCACCCTGACATTGCTGACTCAGCCACGGGCCCTTCCCTCAGCAGAGACTTCCAGGAATGCCGTCCTTAACATCTCCCACTAGGCAAATCATAGCCAGCATATGGTTAGGGAGAAATTTGATTTACCCTGCAATCTAATCAATGTTAAATAACAGTAATTCCAACTCCAAGCTCCGTGTTTAAAGTGCTGTTGGTCTCTGGGGTTCATTGGAGTTATTTAATCTAATGAAATCCCATTACTGTCTCATGAGGGTGCACCACAGGGATGCCTTTCCTAGGAAGGAAAGCAATGGTTAAAGAATTGGCAGCCAGGGACAAATATCCAGTAGGGGAAGGGAGCTGAGTGCAGTATGTTGGGAGTTTCTCCTGGCAGGACCTCAGAGCATTTTGGCTGCATCATTCCAGGGGTGGCTGCCATTGCTCAGGACATGTGGTGGTGGGAAGTACATCACAGTTCCTCCTGTCACCTCCTTGGGCAGGCTGTACCATCTGGGGCCACCTTCTCCTGTTTCCTGGCCCAAACAGGAGTTGTGTTTCTGAACCCATCTCAATACCCAGCATCACCCTTGCTGTGGTTCCTGCAGTGGGTTGTTCTCAGCACTGCCTCTCCCTGTGCTGGTCCTGGCTGTGCTGGCTGCTGGGGTTCCACAGAGTCAGAGAATCACCCATGGTTTGCCTTGGAAGGGGCCTTACAGAGCAGCTCATTCCAAGCCCCCTGCTGTAGCAGGCACTCCTTCCACTAGCCCAGGTTACTGCAACCCCATCCAACCTAACCTTGAACACTTCCAGGGATTTAAGATGGTTTCCCCTAAACCTGCTGTACTTTTCCTGTTTGCATTAAGCAGTTTTTCCTAATCTGCTTTACAGAGGGAGATAGGAACTCTTCCGGGTCGCATTTCCTTCGCTGACTTTGTGACAATTTCTAAACCTTCAATCAATCACATCACAACAGAATCAAGCTGAGCCTATTGCACCAGTTGCTTTCCTACATGCTGAGCATATTGTATTCAAATATCTTGGAATTCTGTCAGCAGAAGGCAGAGACTCTGCTGCTGTCAAATACCAGCAGGGCAGCATCCTGTGTACTGGGGGAGTGTTCCTTCCCCTGGAGTGTGTGCTCCAGTTTCCCATTATTACTTCTTTAATAAGACTGATACTCTGCATCACTCATTTGCTGCTAAAATTGGAACCATTACAGCAGTAAGTGACAATTACCTTTTGAGCAGTGTGGGGTGGGAGCCCAGTGTGGTGCTGCCCCAAAGGAGAGGGATCAAACGTGCCTTTCAGGTGTGAATTCCTGGCTCACACTGGACCAGTTTTCTTGGGACAGTTGGGATGACTGTCAGGGGTGCCCAGCATCCTCTAGAGGAAGGACTGCACCCATAGGTGCTGGGAGAGAGCACATCTGGCTCAATGTCTGTGGATGTGATGGGAGTGAGGGCTTGTGGCTCTGCTGCTGAGTTATCTTGGGACATCTCTGAGCTGCCCATCCCCAAGGAGCAGCTTCTTTCCTCAAAAACCATCTCGGTGCTGAAAAAAACCCAAAACAAACATTAAAAAGGAGTATGTCTGGTAATTTAATCATGTTAAGTGCTCCTAAAATCACGTTTGTGCTGCACAGCAGCACGCCAGAGCTCTCTGGAGGAGCAGATGTGGAAAGGTTAGGTGCAGAGAGATGGGGCAAAGGAGAGATTTCTGCAGGAGGGAGGGCAAGACATGCCTGGTCAAAAACTGCAGGGCCAGCCCTTGCCCCCTGAGGGGTGGCAGTGTGTCCTGAGCAGGCCTGGGTGATGCTGGCAGGGTCCCTGGGTGGCAGTGAGAGCAGGGCTGGGTGATGCTGACAGTCCCTGGGGTGGCAGTGAGAGCAGGGCTGGGTGATGCTAGCAGCCCCTGGGTGCTGTGGAGCAGGGCTGGGTGAGGCTGGCAGGGTCCCTGGGCAGGGCTGGGTGATGCTGGCAGCCCCTGGGGTGGCAGTGGGAGCAGGGCTGGGTGATGCTGGCAGTCCCTGGGCAGGGCTGGGTGAGGCTGGCAGGATCTCTGGGGTGGCAGTGTGTCCTGGGCAGGGCTGGATGATGCTGACAGACCTTGGGTGCCATGGAAGCAGGGCTGGGCAGGCTGGCAGCCCCTGGGGTGGCAGTGGGAGCAGCGCTGGGTGATGCTGGCAGCCCCTGGGTGCTGTGGAGCAGGGCTGGGTGAGGCTGGCAGGCTCCCTGGGCAGGGCTGGGTGGGCTGGCCGCCCCTCAGTGCTGTGGGAGCAGGGCTGATGCTGGCTGTGCTAACGAGAGCCTGCTCATTATGCACGTCCCTTTCACACCGCCTTCATTATTCCCCGGCTATCTAGTGTCATTAAGATATCAAGTTCATTTAGGTACATCCACATTGGCAGTTTAATTATGTCTGGGTACTACTCTGTATTTTATTCATGGACTATCTGGGGGCGGTTGTCAAACACAAGACCGGGAGATAAAGGTTGGGTGGCTGCAGAATGCTAATGTCCTGCTGGCTCCCTTTTGGCAAGTGCACATGCCAGTTATTACCAAACTGATTATTTCATTCATTAACACAACATACATCAGCTCCCTTCACCCACTATTATTGTGAACATTCATCTTTTCATAAACAATTACCTGACAAAGTTGAGAAAGGCAAGTATTGGGAATTAATGCTCTGCTGGGAAGTTGCTGGTGTGGGTTAGTCACAAGGTGCTGGGGGTGTGTAGAACGCTCTGTTAGTGTGATGGCTTCATTAATCACATTAGGGACAATAGCGTGTCACATGTGTGCTGTGGCTCCCAACAACACTGGTGCTGTGCTGGGGCTCGGTGGCTGGGGCTGCCTGGCCACTCTGTGGGGACATGAAATCCAGGGGACCCTGTGGGAAGGCTTGGGAAGCAGCCAGGCCATGATCTCATTCCTCTTTATTATTGTTTTTAGTATTATTATCATTATTATGATGAGGAATATTTGCGTGAAGTCAGGTTCTTTCTGTGCTGTTTCTGTCTTTTTTGCAGCTTGCTCACACTGCTTTTCCCAAGTTGGAACCCAGTGCAATAGGATTAGAAGTGGTGGTAGCAATGATTAGGAGATCACTCATGTAACAGAGGCCCCACCTGTTCTTTTCTACCAGTTTTGACTGTAAAAGCTGGTGATGGAGGGAAAAAAAAAAAAAAAACAGCAGGGAGATGTGAGAAGTGAAGAGTAACCAAAATCATGAAATAAGTGATTCCTGCAGCTTTTCTCGAGATGGTGGTGAGAGCCAGCAGGAAGGACTGGGATGCTGCTTGCCCAGAGGGAGATCATTCTTTGCATTCTCCACACAAACCCCAACACAAACCCCTGTGGAAGGGATCAGAGCTGGGGCTGCTCCCAGCCATCCCCTGCAACGCACAGCCCACGTGTGGTGTCTGGTTTTGTTTCTGCAGGTACTTTGTACCCTCAGCTGTTTCCCCAGGCAGACTCTCCCTGGGATGTGGAGAAGGAGCAGCTGCAGGAGGCCACCAGGACAGCCAGAATCAATTCAGCTTTTCACTCAAGCAGACACACTCCAAAAGTAATGCTTCAGGGGTCACACTGCTGCACTGCTCCAGTGCAGGATTTGCAAACTAAATAAAGGAGCTGAGTGAGTTTTAAGTGCCTAACTCCCTTAGGCCCCTTTGGAAAAAACCTCACTGGAATAACTAAGAAGCTTTCACTGTGCCTTTGCAGAAACATTAATCCTCCTTGCTATGTCAAGTTCTCTTTGATCACACTTCAAAATCTTCATCTCCAGGGGTCCTGCCTGGGCTTTCCAAAGTGGCTTAAGAGCAGAAGACCCAAGACTCAGAATCCTTTTCCAAATCCCTCTGTGGCTCTCCATGTTAGCATGGAGAGATGACACCATGCCAGGGGTCCCTGGTCCCACTCACCATGGGTGAGGGTGACTGTTGTGGTGGGATTTAAATCCCTGCTGCTCTAAAGAGTGTCAGCCTGGGCTTAGCCAGTTCTTCCTGTGGTTCCTTATGTGTTCCCAGGGAATTGTGGTGAAAGAGGAATCACATTGAGCCTGGGTTTTCTCCTCAGGGATGCTGAGAAATGAATGGTGAAGGAGGGTTGGTATTGCTAAGGAAGGCAGCCCTAGCAATGGAGAGGCTGGGAGTCATCATCTGAAGCCTCCAGCCCTTGCTAGTTCAGTGCTGAGTGAGGAAGAGCAGTGTTTATTGACCTGGATCTAAATTACTCAAGTTGACTTATGAACCTGAGGGTTTTTTCCATCCATCCATATTCTGGAGAACAGTTCATCTTTCCTTTTTTTTCTTTTTTTTTTTTCTTTTTTCCCCACGTTATTGAGCTGTATTCACTCTGAACAAGCTCAGTGTCACACTAATGCCCAAGCCCCAGCCTCCACATCCCTTCCCTGTGACCTGGAGGTGAGCATGGCACAAACCTAGAGACCAGCCAGAGCTGAGCAGGCTGCTGTGTCATTTACCCATGAAATACAGACCTGCTGAAAACTAAAACTCCCTGAAATATGTCAGGTACTGGATTAGACAGTGCTGCATTCCCTGGGAGAAGGTGGAATTGCTGAGCACAGGGAAGAGCTCTTGTGAGCAGGGCTAAACTCCCTGCCTTGATGGAGTGTCCATCACTGTGGAGCTCCCTCTGCACTGGCCCTTGCCTTGCCCAGAACTTGCAAATTAGGCCAGGAAGAATCTTTTTCAGCTTTCTGTTTTCTGGAGACTTTTGCACACTTTGCACTTGACTGCTTTGCTCTGGGAATGAAAGTACTGAGCCCTTTCCCAGCCATTAAAGTTTCATTTAACAAAAGGGCAAAGAATTGCCACAGGAAGGATGAAGAAGCACTGCAAGAGTAAACCTGTGTGACTCTATATATTTTAGATCATAGCCTGAGGTCAGGCTTCCTTTTTTGTAATACAGATGGAAGATTTTTTGGCCATGCAGCAGGAGATGTGTAGTGATACATAAAGAAGTCACTTCTCAGCATAATTTAAGGAACAACCTCTGTTCTCAACAGTGAGGGCCTTTGAGGTGTCTGGGGCTTTCATAAAACTCTGCATGCACACATACACACACCAGTGTGCACACACCATCTCCAGCAGTACTGGGATGCCACAGGAATTCCCAAAACTTTATCATAATCTCTGATGAACTGTTTAGGACTCCACAAACAGATCCTTTTACCTCTGCAGATAAGGGAGAAAATCCATCTCCTTGCTCCCAAAACCCTGGCAGCCAGTTCATAATCTCCAGAGACACAAAGGTGTCCAGAACTCCCCAGGTGTGGCTGTAGAGCCCAGTGGGTCCCAGGCTGCCACATCCACTGCCCATTTCCAGTACTGCTCCCTACCTCCAGCTTCAGCTGCCTTAATTTAGCTGATTTTCAGTCTCTGAGATTTGGTGGCAGAGGGAAGGAGAATGGAGGAACACTGTTGGATTTTTTGGTTGGTTTTGTTGTTTGTTTGTTGGTTTTTTGGGTGGTTTTTTTTTTGTTGTTTCACAAATCACCTCCATTCAGTGTTTTTTTCTGTGTCCTTCCAATTTTCAGACAAAATTTTCTTCCTCTTTGTGTTGTCTGCAGCTTCCCCTCTGTCCAGCTGCAGTTCCCATCCTAACTCCTCTCCCATCCTTCTCTTCCCCAGGAGGAGCACATGCACTGCAGTGAGTGTGCATGGCCTTGCACCAGGGGAAAATGAGGCAGCCATGGAAAACGAGCAAATTGCATTATGTATTGCAGGCAATAATGGAGCTCCCAGGAGACAGAGATAATGTAGTGAGAGACAAAGGAACAATAGTTTTTGCTGGCCTGAGCACTCACTTGATTGTGGCCTTTCAGGAATTAGTCCTGATTTCTGTGTGATTGTTTGTGTCACTTTTGACTTTTCACTTTTGTCTGGCTTCTGAATTGAGCCTCAGATCAGGATGTGGGCAGAGGGATCCCCAGCACCAGGGATGGGGATTATGTTCAAGCTGGCTGTGATTTTTGGGGTTTGTCTGTCTGGGGGACTTTATCAGTAGAACTGATGGTTTGGGTTCCCATTTTCCGGTGGGGGTGGATGTGCCATTGGCAGTGGGAGGCAAGCAGGGGAGATTCCCTGAGTTTCAGGTGCAGAAAGAGGCACTAGGATGAAACTGCTGGCAGAGTGTGTGCCCCAGGCCACATCAGGATTTGGGGCTCCTGCAGGAACAAGGGGCTGGTGATCCATGGATTTGCAGGACACTGAACTGTCCCTGGGATGGGGATGGATTTCCTCAGCAGCCTAGGTGGTGAGAAGCTGTCCAAATCAAAGCTCCACCAGCTTTTGGAAAACTCCCACCTGGGATGTTTGCCTGGGGGCTCCCCACGGTCCCTCTAGAGAGACAGACAAGGCTCTAAGATGTGCTTTGGATTCTCTTCTCTCCTCCTCTTCTCTTCTCTCCTC
This sequence comes from Catharus ustulatus, assembly GCF_009819885.2. Taxonomy (NCBI): domain Eukaryota; kingdom Metazoa; phylum Chordata; class Aves; order Passeriformes; family Turdidae; genus Catharus; species Catharus ustulatus. The sequence goes on from NC_046240.1 coordinate 2,646,116, forward strand.
CTCTTCTCTTCTCTTCTCTTCTCTTCTCTTCTCTTCTCTTCTCTTCTCTTCTCTTCTCTTCTCTTCTCTTCTCTTCTCTTCTCTTCTCTTCTCTTCTCTTCTCTTCTCTTCTCTTCTCTTCTCTTCTCTTCTCTTCTCTTCTCTTCTCTTCTCTTCTCTTCTCTTCTCTTCTCTTCTCTTCTCTTCTCTTCTCTTCTCTTCTCTTCTCTTCTCTTCTCTTCTCTTCTCTTCCCTTCCCTTCCCTTCCCTTCCCTTCCCTTCCCTTCCCTTCCCTCCTCTCCTCTCCTCTCCTCTCCTCTCCTCTCCTCTCCTCTCCTCTCCTCTCCTCTCCTCTCCTCTCCTCTCCTCTCCTCTCCTCTCCTCTCCTCTCCTCTCCTCTCCTCTCCTCTCCTCTCCTCTCCCTCTGTCTCATTTTCTTTCTCTCTTCTGCTTTTCCTGTCTTTTCTCTCCATCTTTCTGAGACGTAAGCAAATTCCAGGAAGGCATCAGTTGTCTTTAACACCCAGAGGAAAAATCGAAGGGAAGGGTTCAATTACTCCCATGAAAAATGAGTCTCCTAACGGAGGTCTATCCATTTGCTAGTTGTGCTTGTTTTAAAACTGAATTATAGAGACTGCACATTTTTCCAGAGACAAATGCATTAATTTTTCTCCAAACAGACAAGAGAGAAGCAGAGGGAAAATAAGATAATAAGAGTTTCCACAGTGATTTATATGCCTTTGTGAAAAATAATGGGGGCAGACAGCAGTGTGCTCCAGCAGCTGGAGGAAGGGGCAGGGGGGTGGCAGGGACAACTGCAAGGAAAACTGCCAGAAGTCCAAGTCTGCTTGTTGGTTTTAGATGATATAAGATCACTTTATGTCTCTGACTGGCTTGAAAAATCTCTTTCTCTCTCTCTCTCTATATACACATATAAAATATAGACCATATGATGCACTTAAAACCAGCACAGACTGTGGTGTTTATACAGGAAAGGATTGTGTTTCTGGCCGACCTCTCCCCAGCCCTGCTTCTTCTGACGAAGGATAAACTGGGACCTTTAGAAAACAAAGTGGTGGCTGCAGTTTTTAACAGATTTGCTCTTGTATATATTTATACAGGGCAGGCAAGCCCTTCCCCAGGGCTGTCTGCTTGTGCCTGTGGGCAGAAACCAGGGGGGTTAAGTTTATTTTTTTTTAATCTGTTCACTTTGGTTTGATTTATATGGTAAAAGAGATATTTTTATTATAGTGCATAGTAAATTGGGTTTCTTTATTGCTCATGAGAGCTGTTGCCCAAAATTGGACTATTTATATAGTACACTGATTGCAGTGTATTTCTGATCTTGATGTCTAACTGTAGAAAATAAAAAAAAATTACAGAAAATCAGATGTTTTTTAAGAAAACTTGCAACTTCTCTTGAAATAAGATGGAATGGGTAACTTTTTCTCAAGATGATGATGTGACACTCAGCAGCTCCTAGGAAATCATCTTGGTTTGGTGACTAAAGACTTTTGGTGGGAATTGGAGGCTCTGGGAGGTTTTGAAGCAGTTTTGTGGTTTGTCCATTGATGTAATCCACAGGAAACACATCCGTGGGGCCAAAGGCCACCAGGGCTGTGCTACCTACACTGATGTTTCTCTCCAATTATGGGAATCATTCAATGAATTAATTCCCAGTTGGTTTCCCAGCAGAAAATCCTGCAGGATTCAGATGGATGTGAGAGTGGAGGGAGGCTGGAAGTGATGCTTTAAAGCAAAACTTAAATCTGTTCCAGGGCAGATGGTTAATTGTGTAGTAAAATTTATTTGCCTAATGCAAATCACGTCCCATTTGCCCATGGCACCAGGAGAAGCAGATTCCTGTTTGTTTTGCTAAAAGCTGATGTTTCAGGGGATGTTGTGCAGCTCCCTCCTGCCTGTGCTCCCAGAGGAGGATGCCTTGCACACAGGACAGAAGTGGTTCCCATGGAAAGGTGCTGGCATGGGGACAAACTGCTAACACCACGTTGCTTTGCAGGATACAACCTCTCATGGCTCCAGACCTGAGGTGCTTTAGCATCCTCTTTTCCCCTTCCCAAACACCAGGAAGTGTCTGTGGGGCTGGATTCCTGCCTTGGGCCAGGAGGGTGTTTCTCAGGGACCTTCCCAACTTCCCAAAAGGGCCTAATTGAAGCCTGTAGAGATTTTTCACAGATTCATGGCTTTTCAAAGGAGGAATTTGCATATTAATAAGAAGCTGTTCAGACTGATTGGCTTAATGTGTTTGGGGTAAGTATAATTAAATGTCAAGGGAAATATATCATGAAGTAATGACGCTGGAGTTAATTTATCAAAAAACGAATCCTAAAGAGGGAGACACTTCCAATAACAAACAGTTCTTTAACCCTCCTTAAGATGATTTGCTTAGTCAGGGCTAAAATGTGTGGTCTTGAAGATCCTCGAGTGAGAGAGACATGAGGTTTGGGGATGGAGGTTTTTCCATATTTCCATGTTATAGACCCTTGTGTCCTGGCTGAGCCCATCAGGAGGGTTCCCCCAGGTCCAGGTGGGGAAGGAGCAGTCCTGCTCCCTCCAAGACCAGCAGCAGTTTCTGGGAGGGTTTCTGGGAGGATGTACCCATGTAAGACCTCAGGGATGCCCTTAGGGAGAAAGAATGAGATTGAGATTTATTTGTATCAGGTGCTGGGCCATTTGTGCCCATTATTTTCTCATCCCTCAGTCTTTACTCTTTGAACTTTTCAGAACATTTCCTGCTCTGTTCACATCCTAGCATAAACCCCAGCCCACACAGGCCCATCTTTAAAACAAACAAAAACTGCAATGCAGGTGTTGAAACTGGATGGTTTAAGATGGTAGTTGAGGAAGGTGAGGTCCAGGCTGAAGGCTGTGCTGATCCCTGTCAAGGCTGTGGCTCCTGGCTTCCTTCTGAGGTTGGGAGCCTCCTTTCCTTGGTGCAGAGTGGACACACAGGCCAGGACTTCCAGCAAAACTGTGCTTTAGGTGAGTGCTGGGTTCTGGGGATTCGTGTCCAGCTGTGTGCTCTGCTGTCCTCTTCCAGCAGTGACTGACCCTGTGTGCAGGGATGGCAAGAGGGAGCTCGTGGTTTGCACGTGCAGGGGAGAAGGGCAGGGTGCAGGGATGTGAAGGGATCATGTCCATTGTCTCAGCTGGAAAATCCTCCATTGGCATTAGTGACATAGAGGGGAGTCAGCAGGTTGTAATAAAGAATCGCTTTTCATTTGGGAACTACAATGGAAATAGGAAGAAATCACTGTCAGCCCGATTTTCTCTCTTGTAAGAACCAGCTGGTGCTGCAGGAATTTGGCACAAGGCTCACACCTAACGTGTGGAGCTCTGCTCACTGCTGGGGTCAGGCTGTCACTGGAGAGGTACCTGGTGCTGGGGAGCAGAGGTGATGAGTGCTGGGTCCAGGTCCGTGGGGACAGGAGGAGTTTGTCCTTCCCAGTGCATGGCTTACCCCTCTCACTGGAGCTGCTGGGAGAGGGGCTCTGGGGCTGGGTTAGAGAGCTCATGGCCAGCCCAGCACTGCAGAGATGGCTGATGAACCCAGCCCTTCAGAAGATGCCTAGTGGTGTCTCCATTCCCATACAAAGGATGGACACATGTTGAAGGGGCTGTGACCAAGAGCCCTGGGGCTCTTCATCTGTTCCTGGTAGGCAGAGGGCTGGGATTTACCAGCAATTAGCCATTGGAAAAACAGCTCGGAAACACCCCTTTCCAAAGCCCAGCTGGACAGCCCAGAGGAGGTGGCAGTGCCACCTGTGATTGCCTCAGCTCCAATGAGTTCCTTGTTCCAGCAGAGAAAATCAATGGCTTGCAGAGCTAATGACATCAGGGAGTTTCTACCTGTCAATAGCACTTAGGCACTGCTGGTCTCCAGATGTGCTTTCCAGCCCAGTGGATTTTTGGGAACCCCTTGGCACAGTTTCCTCTCCCAGACTGGTCACAGGATGCTGGGGCATGGGGATCACTGCTGAGCACAAAGGGCCAGGAGGGCCCTGGGCACCTGTGTGAGCACAGTGCTCCCCACGCCCTGCTGCCCTCCCAGCAGCAGCTCAGCCCGTCAATAATTAATCAGAGCAATTAGACAGAGGGTTTGCGTGCTGTAATTAGCTCTGATCCACACAATCTCCATCCCAGGAGAGCAGTGGGACAGGAGCTGAGCACGGGAAGCACAGCAGGGGCATGGGGCTGGTGAGCAGAGCCCCTCTTTGCGTGCAGATGCTCCCCTCACCCTCCCTCTGCTGCCAGGGGGACTGGCAGGAGGGGGGCTGAGATGAAGTCACACTGTGCTGCTCTGACTGGGGGCTCTCCTGGGGGTGTGTGACCCCCTTACCTGGGGACACTGCTGCTTCCTGAGCTCACCTTGGCTTGGCTGCCCTGCCTTCAGCCCAGGATTGGGGCTGCTCCTCCTGAGATCACAGCCTGAGGTCCAGGAAGGGTCTTCACCTCTGGAGTTTTCCAGGACATTCCTTAGATGGGTTTCCCAGCTCCTCAGGAAGGGACGAGGCTTCCTGGCTGTGACCTTGGGCCAGGGTGATTCCAGCTGTGACCTCCACAGTGCTGCACTGGAGCTTGGTGTCCCAGCCCATTTTGGAGTCAGGGAGATTCCTGGAGTGGCTTTTTCTTTAATGCTGAGGTGGTGAAGGGAGCACAGGGTGCCCGTGGCACTGGAGGCTCTGCTGAGATCCCCTGGCACAGCCCTGGGTGGACACACGGACACCAGGATGGGATGGGCACGGATGGGCATGGCTGCCTGCCCTGGCCCCTGTCAGGGTTTGGGGCTGGGTTTGGGGCTGGCACCGTGGCTGTGGTCAGTGCTGGAGGTTTGGATGGGGCAGAGGAGACGCCTCAGGAGCCGTGGGGGCTGTGTTTGAGGTGGAGGATTGCACCCACGTCAGTCAGACTTAAACTTCAGAGGGAGCTTAACTGGCAGGAGAGGAGGGAGGGCCAGGAATGCATTTCTGCTGAGATGCTGCTTGACAGACTGGGTGTGGAGACAGCTGCTGCTGGCTGGAGACGTAATGAGATCCATAAATACTGAGAGTGCTCAAGCCAGCACCGGTTTGCTCCGTCAGGACGAGCTCTGGGGCTGCTCCCGAGTGCCAGCAGCCCCCACAGAGCTGCAGAGCTGGGGCTGGCCAGGACAGCTCTGCCTCTTGGAGAGCTCTGCTTGGGAAGGTGGCACAGAATGGGTGCTGTATTTGTCAACAGTGGCTGTGAGCAGGGCAGGGACTGGCCCTGCTGCCTGGGCTCTGGCACAGGGGAGGTGGCTGCTTGCCACCAGGCCTGGTTTTTGGGGTACTTTGGTGAGTTCCTGCAAGTGTCAGTGTGTCCCATTTCTGTGAGAACTGTCCCTTCCATCCCAGCACCTCATTCACAGAAGCCCAGAACTGTTTGGGTTGCAAGGGGCACTAAAGCTCCTCTCATTCCAAGCCCCACTGCCATGGGCAGGGACACCTTTCACTAGCCCAGGTTGCTCCAGGCCCTGTAAAAAATTATTTTAAAATAATTTTTAACATGCTAATCTTTCATTATGTCTGTGGGTCTCTACCTGCCAATGAAAATAATGTTCTTCTCAATAATGTACAGTAAAAACAAGAAAAAAAACTTCCTTTGAGATTTCAGTGATTAAGATTTATTCTACTTTCTAACATTTTTCAGTAAAGTTTTCTCTTTGCTTACTTGGACTTAATTGAGATCAACAATCAGATATTTCCCATGTTCAGGTCTACCTTGGATATTCACCTTTAATGTGAAGTTTTATCCCCTTGACCTGTCATAGTTGACTGAAGACATCACTGCCTTTGAACCCTTCCCTGGGCAACCTGTGACAGGACCTCACCACTCATAGCAAAGAATTTCTTCTTAATACCTGATCTCTTTTCTTCACACTGCAACTCTTCTGGAATACTGGAGATGTAAAAACCTGTGTGCTGGGAGGGACCTCACTGCACTGGGCACAGGGGCCATGCCATGGGGGCAGGACAGCCACCCCAGCACGTCCTGTGCTGCAAAATACTGCAGGGATGGTTTCCTGCTGCTGGGAATGAAGCAGTCCTGCCAGACACCTTTCTGACCACAGCCAGGGGAGGGAACCACCAGTACTTCAGCAGGTGATACACTCATCCTGCATGGTCTGCACTGCTTCCCTGGGGATGGAAGAGTGAGACAAAGGAAATTCCAAGCCCCCTGACTTGTTTTATCGTCTGAGAGATGACAGTTGTATCACAGATTTCTCCAATAGCACCAGAATTTCCCTGAGCATTATCTTTCTGCAGAGAGAATGCCTCTACAGCAGGATGGGTAAGGGTAGGACAGACCCAGGGCTCCTTGTCCTCTCCTAGGACTATTCCTGCCTCTTATTTTGCTCCAAGCTCAGCTTAATGCGTCCTCATTAAAATCAGTGGCAAGGGTGTCCTTTTGCTGTTAATGCCAGTTGGGTTTGATTTTACATCCAACAACACAATGAGTGATTTTCTTTTTTTCCTTGCAGACCTCTCTGATCTTTTGCCTCTCTCTTTTCAGCTTCCTCAGTCTCACAGCTTTTCTTGGAGGTTGTTTTTTTTCCAGTTTTTCTCAGTTTCCTGAAATGCATCTTTCCATGTATCGATTTCACCTGAGATCTAAAGGAAGGCAGAGCAGGAGGCTCAGCTAACTCCCATGTACACTCACAGCTCATCAAAGCAAACACAGAGCCTTGTGAGAGCTGCTGGGGCAGCACAGCCCCTGGGCTTAGCAGCTGGCCTCATGGGAGGGAGGAATTAATCTCTTTAGGCAGCATTTTTGAATTTATATATCCATGCACGCTCCTGGTTACATCAAGTTATCACTCTTGCTCTAGAGCATCTTTCTTTTCAATCATCTCCTGCACATGCTGTAATGGTACTTCTGGGAGTGTGGGCTGCAGCTGGGGGAAGGGAGTGCTGCTGAGAGCGAGTTTTGGGCTTTTTATAAATTCCTGTTGCAGAGTCACGGCTTGAAACGATTTGGAGCAAAAAGAGAGATGGTGGGGGAAGAAGGAGAAGAAGAGGGGTGGCAGCAGTGATCAGGGAGCAGCACACACCCCCCTGGGGTGTGAGGCTCACCTGGCCATGATGCTGGCTGTGCCTCAGTTTCTCTGTCCTTGTTTGGTAGCTGCATGGTGCAGAAGGCTCTGTGCTTCCCCAGCTCTGTCCCATGCCTGTCACCACGCTCTGGCTCCTTGCTGGACACAGGAATGCTGCCACTGTTTCTGTGGAGAAGTCAGAGATGAAGTAAACCCCCTCAGACTGTTCATTTTCCCTCTCTGCCCTGCTGCTCCACCCTGTCTAGAGGGTCCCATCCACCCTGGGACCGTGTTGCATTTCTGGGAGCAGATTTGGCCCTTCCTGACCCTTTTCCACTGGACCCAAGCTGACTGCAGTGCTGTGGGGCTCTTTCAGACAGAGCACTTTTCCCTGCAAGGATGCCTTCAGTGACACTTCCTCAAAAACAGCCCTTGCCACCACACAGGCTTCCTTTCCCACCACTGCCTCAGGCTGGGGTGTCCAAATCCCAGCCAGACCCTGGACACTTCTTAAGTCAAGCTGGAGCAAAGCTGCTGAGCAGGGAAAAGCTAACAGGGGACAGCTCTCCCCTTTGCAGTTTGCTTTGAGGTGTTTTTTACCACATCCATTGACAGCTCATCCCCAGGCAGGAAAGCAGGGAGGGTCCTTGGATGCTCTAACTCCTACCAGGGGTTTTTCCTTCCCCACCATTTCTTTGTGTGTATCTCACTGGTTGGACCAGTACCTCAGGCTAGTGGCAAAGATGGAGAAAGCAGCTGGAGCAAGGTGCCCCCAGCCCAAAGTGTTTGGGGTGCAGGGTTGGGGTCAGCAGTGCCTGCCTGCTTCTGCCGTGTCTCATAACCCTCACAGGAAGATCCTGATTGCCAAAGTCACCACCAGCACCTCTGGGAAAGCCCAGCACTGTGTCCACAGGCTCTCTGGGACTTCTTTATCCCACAGGTGGAAAGACCTGACACCCTTTTGGGGCTGCAGCCAGGGCCGTGGGAATGCAGCCAAAGGACACAAACAAGTCTGTGCCATTCTCCTGCCCTTCTCCTGGTTGTTCAGTGTCTCCTGCTCTTGCTCAGCAGTGGAAGGTTGTTCCAGGGGCAGGACCAGAGGGGATGGAGCTGGCAGGCAGTGGGGAAGGGGGTATGAATTGGTTTCTTCACCTTTCCAAGGGTTCAGGTGCTCCCAGATGTCTCAGTAGCTGCAGGGCAGCACCCTCACATCAGAGAAATGTGGGCTTGGTGCCCAAGGGGGAAAAGGGTAATTCCTAGAATAACCAGAGACTGGTTTGGATTAGAAGGGTCCTTAAAGCCCATCCTATTCCAATCCCCTGCCATGGCAGGGACACCTCCCACTGTCCCAGGCTGCTCCAAGCCCCAGAGTCCAACCTGGCCTTGGGCACTGCCAGGGATCCAGGGGCAGCCACAGCTGCTCTGGGCACCCTGTGCCAGCCCTGCCCACCCTCACAGGGAACAATTTCTTCCTAACAGCCAATCTAAATCTGCCCTCTTTCAGCTTAAAGCTATCATCCCCTGTCTCTGCCTGCCATTGTCAAAAGTGACTGCCCTGAGCAGAACCCACAGAACCAGCTGCACTGGTCCAGAGCAAAGAGAGGTCCAGCCCAGTACCTCCTTCCAGATGGTATCAGGCACATCACACCCACAGAGAAATGTCTAAAAGCTGGGGATTGTGGGTGTCCTCCTGTTACCTCCCCCTAGCTGAGGGCAGTCAGGTTTGGGGGCTTCCCACAGCTGAAGGGGCACTGGGTCTCTGGTGCTTCATTGCCACCCCTTTATTTCAGCCACCATGAATTTGGCCGGTTTCTAAACCATTTACACTTTTGTCTTTTGCAGCATCAGGTAAATTGGCAAAAAAACCTGGGAAGTTCCACTGTAGAATTATGTGCCTGCTCAGCAAATGCCACATTTATTGTCAGCAGTGATTCCCTTCATCTTCACGTCCTTCAGGATGCTGAGGGCTCTTTCACACTCCTCAGCCTGCTTATTCCCCAAATGAATATCCAAATTCTGGAGACAGAAACCCTCAGCTAAGGTTTGCCTTCTCTGGGACCATGTCTTTGCTCAGCCTCTGTGTAAGGTGGTTGCAAAGGGAATTGTTTTAGGAAGGGCCATTCCTTGCTCTGTCATTTGTAACATAACAGCCTGGGGTTTGGTTATTATTGCTGTTTTTAGCTGCTGTTGGCTTTCCATTGTTGCTTTTTTGATAGATGAGTTCAATTTTGCTGGCATATTGCACAGGTTTGCAAGCCAGATGTTGCTGCTGCAGGAGGGGAGCAGCTCACCTCAGCCAGGGGTCGGAGCCAGGGGCTCAGGGTGTGGGGCTGCCCTCAGAGCTGTGCTGGCAGGGTGCTGAACCTCACCAGCCATCCCATCCATCCCCCATTCCCTGGGGGACAGGGCTGTGGGAAGAGCAGGGGAGCTGCTGAGGGCTGGGAGGCAGGATGGATTTGTGTGTAAGCAAATGATGGGGCTGGGAACCTGGCTTTTTGTGGGTGCTCCTGTCTGGGTGTGGTAGGAGTGGTGTGTGTGAGGGCTGGGATGTGGGGTGGCATCAAAGCGGGATCAGGAGGAGAGGGAGAGGAGCTGGGAGTCACCTGTGGCTCCTGAACCTTCCTGGTGTGCCTGGTTTAACATCGAGGAGCTCAGGGTACCCAGACACCAAACCCTGGGGCTCTTCAGCAAATCACAGCCAGTGCTAGCCCAGGAGGGATCTGAACTCTCAAGAGGAGCAGGATGAGCCCTGGCCCCAAGCCCCTTCCCCCTGCACTGAGAGAGCTTCCCCAGCAGCAGTGTGGGGGATGTCTGTGGGTGAAAGAAGGAAATTGCTGAGGTCAGGGGGCTGATGTTCTGCATTTTTATTTGCTGCCTCCTACCAAAAAATAAAGTCTTGCCTCCTGGCCCTTGAAAATTCCTGTGTCCTCCAGGAAGGGAGTGTTGTTACGGCAGGAATTCGCTGTTATTCCAGGGAGTTGAAGCCTCTGTGCAGGAAACCCCAATGTGGGCAGGAGGAATTTAAAAGCATTGGGCATTAGGGTGGTTGGGATGTGCTGTGTTCCTACCATTGCAAGGATCTGGTGGGATCCCACCCCGAGGGCAGGGCTTGAACAGGCAAAATGAATTCAGGTCCAATTCCAGGTTAATGGGAAGAAAAAAGAAATTAAAAAAAAAAAAGAGGAAGTGGGAAGTCAAGGATGAGTTCAGAATCAGAGCTTTAGGGACCTCCTGACAATAAATGCAGGGAGGGAGGGGCTGGGCCGGGGCAGGTGTGGCCGGTGGTGTCTCTGTTGAACCTGAGCCGACCACCTGTGTGTGTTTTAGAGTCTCTGTGTTCCAGCCTGAGCACCGGAGAGAGAGTCAGGAGACTCTTCTGTTGTTTCCAGAGTTGTTTATTTTATCTCATCTAAAAGTTCTTTTCCTGCCCAGCCCAGGTCCGTTCAGCAGCTCAGCCCCAGGCACACTGCCCACCCTGGGGTGGGATTATCTTTTTGTACTATAAACTATGTAAACATTATTTACAATTATCTTCCAATACCTATCACTTATATTGTACAGTCTGGTTCTGCTCTAAACCAATCTAAAAGTGACAACATCACCTAAAAGATGGATGCTAGGAGGAAGGAGAAAGAAGGACAGAACACACCCAGGTTCCTCCATCTTGACCCCAGACCCTTATTATAAACAATCTTAAAAACCTACTTTTCACCTTATAATAATCTAACTTACACTCTACTTATTTTTTGTGACTTGTAATTCTTCAAGTAAGGGTGGTAGTTTTTCCCAGGGAGAGAACTCAAAGGCACAGGGGTTTTGGGCACTGTGCCAAGGTTGCTGAGCCCCCTGACTGGGTCTCAAACCATCCAGGGAAGCCAGAGGGATGTGCTGGGTTCCCACAGGAGAGAGGCTCAGGACCACCTGCCCTTGGTCCCCAGGCCATCCCCAGAGCCCTGCCCCTCCAGGGGATGCTGGCACTAACGTGTCCCTCGTTCCCCCTCGGCAGGGAGCTGATGCCCAAGACGCTGGAGGGACAGATCACCATGGAGAAGACCCCCAGCTACTTCGTCACTAAGGAGGCCCCAGCCCGCATCTCCTCCATGTCCAAGGGCACCAAGCTCATCGTGGTGGTGCGAGACCCTGTGACCAGAGCCATCTCGGACTACACCCAGACGCTCTCCAAGAAGCCTGACATCCCCACCTTTGAGAGCCTGACCTTCAAAAACAGGACTACAGGTCTGATCGACACCTCCTGGAGCGCCATCCAGATTGGCATCTACGCCAAGCACCTGGAGAACTGGCTCCTCTACTTCCCTATCGGGCAGATCCTCTTTGTCAGTGGGGAGAGGCTCATCAGTGATCCTGCAGGGGAGCTAGGCAGGGTCCAGGACTTTCTGGGCCTCAAGAGGATCATCACTGACAAACACTTCTATTTTAACAAAACCAAGGGCTTCCCATGCCTGAAGAAGGCTGAGGGCAGCAGCAAACCCCACTGCCTGGGGAAGACAAAAGGCAGGACCCACCCTGACATCGACCAGGAGGTGGTGCAGAGGCTGCGGGACTTCTACCGGCCCTTCAACATGAAGTTCTACCAGATGACAGGCCAGGACTTTGGCTGGGACTGAGGCTGAAAGAAATAATTTAAGAAAAGGAAAATATAATATAATATATATATTTTTTTTACGTATCAGTAGAGAGGGGGAAAATACAGAAAAAAATAATAGCTGTGCTGAAACATGATTTGCTCTGATTTGTTTTTTTTCTTTTTTCACACTGCTTTGTTTCCTTTCTTCTCTCAGAGAAGAGGTGCTGTGCACATCCAGGAAAGGGGGCTGGGAGCAGCAGCCTGGTCCTATTGATACGAGCAGCTTCCCTCAATGGGCCCAAGGTTGAGCACTGCCTCTGTAAAAAAACACAGGTGCAAAGTTTTTCAAGTGGCAGGGGTGCTTGGGGTAGCTCAGAGTCTTCCTGAAAGTTAGCCAGGTTTTGGCTTGCAAGTGCCATTTTGGCCAGATCTCACCACTTTTGACAATAAAACAAAGGTGGCTTAGTACCTAATTTGGCTTGTCAAATGTTACCTTAGGGGATTTTTTTATTGCATGAAACATTTGGTGAATTTTGCTTCCACTTATCCAATTTTTTGTTTAACTTTTACCCCCCTTAAATCAAGCTCTTTTCATCAGCCAAACTTATTTTTCCTCTTAAGGCAGCCAAAACCAATAATCCTTTGTTTTGTTTTGAGACAAAACAATTTCGGTAGCCAAAAGTGAAAGAACACAAATGATTCTTTTGACTCTATAATGAAAATTGCCAGGTAGTCAAAAGGCCTCATTCACAGGAGCTGGCTCGAAACCAGAGTTCCCTCTTGCATCCCTTTTGCTACTCTGACACCAAAATGGTTTTCTAAGGGTTTTTTTCTCAGGTGGCCCATCTGAAGGGATTTTGGGGGTTGGAAGGGAAGTCCACACTGAGGTGATGCTTGTGGCACACCCTGAAGGTGTTGGGGGATCCACCATCCCTGCAGGAATGTGCAGGAAACTTCTCAGTGTCCAGTGGGCATGGTTTGAGCCTTAATGATGGATGGTTCAAGTTGGGTCAATCTTAAATGGACTGGAGGGAGGGTTGGTTGTGAAAAAGTGAGCAATGATCATGTCCAGAAAGAGGAATGAGAAAACAATAGTTCTTTCCTGAAGGTGAACTGAGGGGGAAGCTGGAAGGTTGTGAAGAGCTTTAAAAACTGTCAGGCAAAACAAATCTCCTTTACCACGTTTTTTAGCTGGTGGAAATGTTTCAGTGACAGAAGTTTGTTAATGAAGCAGAGTCTTTTATTACCATGGGCTCATTTATCTGCTGGCTGTTGATCTTCAGCATTTCTGAGCCATGGGAGTACCCAGGTATTCCTGCTGCTGCATAAACAGTGTGGTAGGGCTCCCTCTCCTGAGCACAACTTTGAAGAGTACCTGAGGGGTCAAACAGCCCAAGCGAGCATCCCCAGCAGTGTGGTGAGGAAGAAGCCTGGGGATGGTCACTGGCTGTCTGCAAAGGATCTGAATAAAATCCCAGCAGAGCAGAGATTGCAGAGCCCAAAGAGAATTGTATCAGAAGTTACAATTTCACCTGAGAGGGAGGCATTTCCACCTTGGGAGGTTAGGAAAGGAGTTTGGTGACCCCCTGAGGCTCATGGCACTGAGTTCCTCTGCTGGTGGTGAGCCACACCTTCTCCTGGTGCCCTAAACCTTTCCACTCAACCCTCCACACCTCCTTGTCCCCAAAGACGCTGACTCCTGGAACCTTCCTATCCCCTGAAAACACAAACCCTCGGGGTTTTGCATGCCAGGCCCATTTCCCAAGGGAATGAAAATAGCTTTGTTCAACTCATGATTCCCCAGGAGCTTCTCCCACAATTCTCACTGCAAAGCTCTGCCTGAGCCCAGCTTTCCATGCCCCAGCTGGGAAGTGCTGATGGGTTGGTGGCACCAAAGGCAGCCTGAGCTCAGCACTCTGTCCTGGTGTGGCACCAGTGCCATGTTCACTGCTCCACTGATGCTCTCACCCCTTCCCCCATTTATGTCCCATTGTAAGGCCTTTTTTGGCAATGTCCCATGCCAGATCTGCACAAACACTTTACAGCAGAAAGGAGGCACCACACAGACCCCCAGCAGTCCCTTCTCCTGCCTCACCTCAGCCCCTCAATATTCATGCAAGACAGGACTTGAGAAGATCAGAGATGGGCACAGAGACCATGGTCCCTCCCAGCCCCTGCAGTTCACATCAGGAGCTGGGAGAATGAATGCTGGGCTCTCTGGTCTCTTCAGTGTGTCACAGGAGCAATCTTTTTGGGGCAGGAATGGGGGATGGACACTCTTCCATGGCATCAGTCACTCACAGGCACAACCAAACAGCAAAGCAAAGCACCCACAGGCGTAACCAGCACCAACAGGGCACAAAATCTGAGGTCTTCCCAGCTGAAGAGGAGATTTAAGCGTGCCATTTCTTTGGTACTTCAAGGAGAGTTAAGGTTGGGATAATACAGACATGCCTTTGACAAATCCTTGTGGTTTAAGCCCTGCTGGGATCTCAGCCCCACTCACTCACTCCCCAGGTAGGACTGGGGAGAAAACTGGAAGAGTAAATCTAAGGAAACCTGTAAGTAAAGCAAAAGCTACACATACAAGCAGAGCAAACCAAGTAATTAATTCCAGACTTCCCATGAGTGTTCAGATGCTCATCCCCAGGATGAGCTCATCCCTCACATTTGGAATGGTGACTTGAGAGGATAAACACCATCACTCCAAAAATTTCCTGCTTCCTTCTTTCCCCGCTTTTACATGTTGATCATGATGCTGTATGCTCTGGAATATCCCTTGCAGTAGTCAGGGTCCTGGCTGTGTCCCCTCCCAGCTCCTTGTGCATCCCCAGCCTCCTCACTGGAGGAGCAGGAAAAGCCTTGGTGCTGTGTCAGAACTGCTCAGCCACAATGAAAACATCCCTGGGTTATCAACACTGTTCCCAGCACAAATCCAAACCACAGTCCTATGAACAAAATAAACTCTACCCCAGCCAAAACCAGCAGACAGGTATAAATACCCCTCATGAGTATGATGTTTTAAAAAACCAATATAGTTATATTGCCATTTTCTCCCATACAATCACATTTAGACTACTATAAAGCAGCTTTATAGGGCCACAGGCTGGTCTCCCCATTTGGACAAGCACAGCAATACCAAGCATTTCTTAGAGCTGAGTGTCTGCACCTGCCACCAAATGCCTGCCATTAAATCAGCAGAGCCTTGATGTGTACACAGCCCATCTCATGTGCCTTTAAAAACTCTTCCCAGCACATCAAGCTCAGCCACTTAGGAATACTTTCCCCTAAAAACTTCAGTGTTTTATTCCCCCTCATTTCCAAGGGTTTGAATACCTTGTTGCACACCTTGTAAAGCTATTTAGGGATCTGAGGCTGTGATTGATTGGTTTTGATCTGGGCCATAAGTAGTTTTGAAAATCCCTCCACATGTGAACAATGGCTTTTAAAAAGAGGTCATGCAACCAAATTGCTTTGAACTCTAATAGCATTTAAGCCTCTAAACTCTTCAGGCTTATTTGAAAATCCAGTCATGAAGTTTAGATTATTTTAACCTAAGAAGAACTGGAGGTAAACTATTGAAAACCGCATCTCTCCTGGGCCTGCAGTGCTGAGCACGTGTACTGGAGGGAAATCAGAAGTAGCTATAAATAAAAAAGTGACCTGTATAGAATTTTTCTTTAAAAAAAAAAAAAAGGCAGAAAAATCAAAACATTAACCATGAGAAAATAATTAGCTAATTAAAATGCTTCTGGTCTCAATGATCAAATCTGCCATTAGGCACTGATGAAGCTTAGGCTTATATGCAATGCAACATTTGGGTTTTAGAACAAATCCAAATTTTGGATCTGTTTTAAGAACAAAGAAACCAACCCACACCAACTTTTACAAGGCATCCTATCAGCATCAAGCACCAGATTGATCACAGGGAGGTTCTGCACAATGAGGGTGGTGAGGCCTGGGTTGCCCAGAGTGGGTGGATTCCCCATCCCTAGGAGTGTCCAAGGGCAGATTGGACTTGCAGCAACCTGGGATGGTGGAAGGGAATGGAGTGGGATGAGTTTTAGGGTCCCTTCCAACCCAAACCACTCCCTGGTTCCATGATCTTGGAGGAGACAGACACTCCCACAAATGGCACCACAGTGTGGGCTCAGGTGTGCCGAGCACAAGGATTGCCCCAAAGTCCTCAAACATTATTTTTCCCACTGCTGCTGCCATGCTTTGGCACAGGCTCGTGGAGCCCAGTTCAGAAAGGTCACTGAAAGTGAGAGCTCCCTTTAACCCAGAGCAGCAGCAGCCTTCACCAAACCTGCGTGTGGGGAAGCTCTCTGCTGTCTGTCTCAGCTGAGAAACTCAGGGACATGGGGATTTCTTCAGCAGTGCAGTTAGGCAAGGCAGTACCAGCTCTGTCTGCTGTGAAATCCATCACTGCCATTCCTGGAAGGGCAAGGATGGGGCTGCTGTGCCCATGGTACCCTTGGTGCTGATTTTGTGCCACAGGGAATTTGATCAGCTCCCGTGGGAATGCTGGCACTGATCTACACAGTTAAAAGGAGTTCATGGAGATCAGTGTGAGACTCCTCTGCCTGATGTCAGGGTCGCCTTTGGGTGCAGCACTAAGTCAAATTTCCAGCAATAATTTGGCCTTTCCTACCCTGGTTTTGACTTGCACTGATTCTCAGTTCTCCCACATACACACTTCACACACAGCAGTGAGTCTCCCGATGAAGGGGGAAAATTGCCCATTTTCCTCACCATTAAAAAATGCCTTGATTGTGTACAACAGTTTCTGGGTTTTCTCTCCTCCCTCCCCTTCACTTGGTGATACTGTCATCCTTCTCCCTTTGGTGCTATTTCAGTATGAAAAAAAACTGATTTTAATTTAATTTAAGAGTGAAAAAGCACACATTTAATAAAGTTTACGGGTACTGGGAGGCTGTGCTCTCGTTTTGCTGTGGCAGCAAACTGCAAAAAGGGGGCAGGTTTATGAAAAAAGGGGGAAAACCACAAAATTACCCATTTGTGTCTGATTTTAGTCTCCTATCCCTGACTGACTCCATGGCTGTGCCTTCTGTGAACTCCCCAGTGGCATCACTGGCATTGTTCCCATGATCTCTTGTCTTCCACCACATCAAGGTTAATGCCATACTCCTGTCTTTAAATTGCAAAAATCCTCAAACAGCCAAGTCTCCCTGTGTCTCCCTTTGCTGTCCCTGGCCCTGCCACAGCCGCAGCATTTCTCCACCAAGATGGATGAATTCCTGCTTCCCCTGACCTGGGTAGTTCAGGAATGGTCCCAGTTCACAGTGTGAAACCTGAGGGGAAAGGAATTCCTCAAGAAATAAATACAGTGGAGAAGCCCCCCTGAACCAGGTTTGCTGTGTGGTCAAGTAAAGTGATATTCTATTTACTTTTTTAGATGTATAAACAGATTAAGTCCCAGGGAAAATACGCTCCCAAACTTCATAATATTTTATTAAACCACTGAAGTTTAATATAATCTTTTGGCTTCCACAGAAAAATTTTCCATTTCTTTTCTGAGCACCTTTGATTTTATTTTCTTTTAATTAGCGTTATCCGGAGTTAACGATCTGGGGTTTGCACTCCACCCAGAAAGGACTATCCAGATTAGAAGTGGGGAATTTTGCTGAAACACAGAAATATCAATGAGGTGGTGAGAAGTCAACGACACCTGGGCAGAAAACTGGAGAAGCCAATGTGCAGAATTAATTCCACTCACCAGGCAGTAACAAGGCTGCATTCCTCAGCTCACAGCTTTTATTTCCTGCGACATTGGCCAGCCATGGCTCTGTAAAGAGTCACAGCTCCTTCATCTCCTTCCTGGCTCCATCCTGGAGAGCTGCATGGGGAAAGCTCTCCTTGAGCCAGCCCAGCACTGCCCTGGGGCTGGCACTGCTCCATGGACACAGCTCTGCATCCTCATCCAGGGGCTGGGAGCTGCAGGACAAAGCCAACAGCGCCTGAGCCTCCAGCACAGGGCTTGGCCCCTGCTCTCCCCGTCCTGCTGGCCCAGGAGTGCCCTGCAGCCATCTGGGGAAAGCTACTGGAGCCAAGCAAGCCCCTCAGGAAAGACCCAGTGCCTGCATTCCAGCATCATTAATTAGGATTAATAATGGCCATCATCGTGTCATGGTTCTTAAGGGAACTTCGTGATTTCTGGAGGCCAAATTCACTGGTGGGAGCATTTCCTGAGGTTCTCAGCACAGGAACTTCAAATATTGCTTATCAGCCCCACAGACATCTCCCTGCAGCTCAGGTCTGTCCTGGAAGTGGAAGGTCCTTTGTCACAGACACACAGCCTGAGTTTCTCCACTGATGCTGAGGCAGTGGTGAGGTTGCAGGTTAGGCTTGCTTGGCCAGAGTTTCTCCAGCTCATTCCTTTTGTTCTTCCACCAGCTGCTGTGATTTAGGGCAAGTGAGCAACAATCTGAAGGAAATGACTGAGAGGTGTTGGCTGGGAGCACTGACCTTCCCTTGTCAGGCCTTTTGGAGGAGGATCAATGGATGTTCTACCCAGCTCACTGCTGGGGACCCCATCGCTGGGCACGGAGGAGATGGTAACAGTGAAAACATTCTCTGGAGAAGGACAGGTTTGAGAGCACAGAGGAAAGAGAAAAAATGCATCCTATTGACAGGGAAACGCAG
The DNA here is from genome assembly GCF_009819885.2 of Catharus ustulatus. Lineage (NCBI taxonomy): Eukaryota > Metazoa > Chordata > Aves > Passeriformes > Turdidae > Catharus > Catharus ustulatus. Next base: position 2,664,418 of record NC_046240.1, read on the forward strand.
TCACCAATCTAATTACCTCTAATTACTCACCTTTCTGCACACTCACAGCCCTGCAGGGCTCTGCCAGTGCTCAGTGACCACCAGTGGTTTCCTGGGATCTGCTTTGGGATGTGCAGGGCTGTCTGTGCCCTGAGCACAGCCCTGCAGTTTGGCTCCAGAGGGGAGCAGGGCTGGTGGAGGCACAGGGAACATCCCAGCTGGGCATCACCACATCTCGTGGGATGCCAGGGGCCATTTCCCTACTGGGTTTTAATCAGCTCTGTTAATTCAGGGAGGGTCTGTTGGCCAAAGTGAAGCTCCAGGCCAAGGACTGCAATTCAAGGGCACATCCTGTCCCCCAGGCACATTCTACCCACTGCCAAGGGGATTAAAAGACAAAACCAATGGCAATGATACACCGCCACTTAAACCCCCTCACTGTTACCCTTTCCTTTGACTCAAACCTCTCAGTGTTGTCCTGAGACCAAACTCCTTCACTTTCCGCAATGGGAAGATTCAGGGTTAAATGAAGAAATTATTTGTATGACTTCTCCTGGGAGCTGCTGGGGCTCAGGGCATGGCCAGCCCTGCCTGTATAAATTGGATATTAACCCTGTGCATCTGAGTGAGCAAGATGTGAGCTCTCCCTGACCTGCAGTGACCCTGGTGTCTGGAACATGCTGCTGATGCAGTGAAGGACTGCACATACACGTCTGGGATCACAGCTGGGCTCTCACCAGCTTAGAAAAGCTTGTAAATAACAGAATTGACCTTTTTCCAGCAGAGCCTGCTCCTGGATGCAGCACTGCACACCAGATCCCAGAATGGTTTGGGCTGGAAGGGACCTCAAAGCTCATCTCATTCCACCCTCCTGCCATGGGCAGGGACATTTTCCACTGTCCCAGGTTGCTCCAAGTCCTGTCCAACATGGCCTTGGACACTTCCAGGGATGGGGCAGCCACAGCTTCTCTGGGATCCCAAGGAATGGGCATCCAGTCAGAGTTTTATGTTGGAGCCACCTGAACCCCTCTCAGACACGATGTGCCCTGGATGGGGAGGGCGTGGGGACAGGGAGGGGTCCGTGGTGCCCTGACCATTGTCACTGCACAGGGCAATGCCACCGAGGAGCCTGCAACCACTGCCTGGACAGCCAAACTACCCCCTATCCTGGGAAATTCATCCTGCTTTGACACCCCATATTTTACCAGCTTTACTGAAGAGAAAATTGTCATATGCTTCCACTTTTCGAGGAGCTGAGCTGTCCTTTTGATAGCAGCTGCCAGCATAAATATACATGAGAAACAGGTTTTCAGTTCCTGAGAAATGTCTAAAAATTGTAAACAATCCTCAAGTCATATGGGGATAAACAGTCAGAATTTCAATATTGTTTATAGTTTAAAAAAGCAACAGTTGTCTGAGTCGAGTCAAGCCAAGTCCTTCTGAATAGATAATTTTCAAACATTTGGTTTCAATTCTCCCAAACCTTCAGCAGAGAAGTCCCATTCATGGAATATTTAGCTTACAATTCAAAATGAAAAGTATTACGGAGTAGAAAACTGGATCTTTCTATTTCAAAAAATAAATGGCCCCAGATACTGAACCATCTTGAAAACCCTTTTTAGAAAAAAAAAGGAGAAACAAACCCACTCAGCCAAGAAGTTTATCCAGGCTGTTCTCCTGCTGAAAATTCCAGTTTTGCTGAGTTAGTTGTTTGTTTCATTTAACAAACAAGAATATTCCATCAAAAATACAGCCCTGCTTGTCAGGCTGAGAGCAGACATGTCCCTCCCTGCCCCCCCCAGCTTTCCCCCACTTCAGCCCCCACTCCAGCACAGAGGTTCTGCAACCAGGGAGAGTGGAAAAGAGAGTTCTTTAATTTCCTCTTTGCATTAAGAGTTCATTAGGAAAAATCCAGAGGCCCCTCATTGTGCCTGCATTTGCATGTCTTCTGTGGATGTTTAAATTATATTTTCCTGTGGTTTTTTTCCCCCCTTTTCATGTGTCTTTCCTGGATCATTGACACTGGATTGCTTTCCTGCTCACAATTAATTCCTGAAATAATTTATTTCACTTCTGTCACTGTTACTCAGCTGGATGGCTCACACAAACAGGATTTGCTAGTTCTGTTGGTAGGAAATTATTTATTTAAGCTATTTGTTGGTATTAGGGAGTAATCAGTCAAGTTACATGGCAGGACTTCTTTTCCCAGGCTGGATAAGACATCTCTCAGGAAGAAAGGAAAAGTTACTAAAAAGCTTTACTGGATGCATTTTGGATGCTTCCCCTCCTAAAATCATAGAATAACTAAGTTTGGAAAAGCCCTCTAGGATCATCAAATCCAACCATTAACCCAGAACTGCCAGGTCCACCACTAAACCATGTCCCCCAGGGGCCACATTTGCACATTTTTAACACTTCCAGGGATGGTGATTCCACCACTTCCCTGGGCAAAAACGCACCAGATTTGATTTTTTTTTAAACCAGAATTTAGTTCTTTACTCTGAGGGTGGGCAGGCCCTGGCACAGGGTGCCCAGAGCAGCTGTGGCTGCCCCTGGATCCTGGCAGTGTCCAAGGCCAGGCTGGACACTGGGGCTTGGAGCAGCCTGGGACAGGGGAAGGTGTCCCTGCCATGGAGGGGTGGCACTGGATGGGCTTTAAGGACCCTTGCAACAAAACCCATTCTGTGATTCTATAAATCAATTGACATTTTGGCTTGGATTATTGTTGCTGCCCTCTGACCCAGATTTCCTAGATGGACATGGGTGTGAGTTTATTGCTGTGGGACACGGGAGCATTTGGAGCTCTGGCAAACCCTCTGTGCAGAGGACCAGAGAGTTCCTGCCCTGAAACACAGTGGAGGCAGCAGAAAATAAAAATGAAAAGGGCTCCCAGATGTTTCACTTGACTTTCTATCAGGCTCTTTGCTACCTGTGTGGCCTTGGCAGAGCCCTGGGGTTTGCTGGATGTGAGCTCCCCTCTCCTGCTGGATCCATCCCAAGGTGGGAGCTGGCTGGTGGTCAGAGAGGAGAGCCAAGCTGCAGCTATTTCCTCCTTCCTCTCCCAACCCGTAGGCTGTGCTCCAGTATCTCTGCTGAGGGAAGAAGTTTTTTGTTAATCAAATGAAATCAAGGTTGGAGGGATGAAAGGGAAGGTTCCAGGGAGCTGCAGGTGGGGAGACCTCACATGACTGGAGTGCAGCAGCTGCCTCTGTAGGACTCAGTCTTGTACAAGTGTCATTTGTGCTTCACCCCCCTGCTCTATTCCATCTATTCCATCTCCACCTGGCCTTGGAGCAGTGAGGCTTTTCCACCTCTCCCCTCCCCAGCCCTCCTCCCCCTCACACACACAGACCCTGGCTGTGGTTTGGGCACTGGCTAGCAGCTGGGCACTGCTCACCCACACACCACTTGCAGAAAACACTGACTAGTTCTGTCAGACACAGGCTTTGAGGATTGCCATGGTAGCCCTTGGCCCTCATCCTTTCACATGCCAACCACCTGAACCCAGAATGCAACAGATGAATGAGCCCCAGGGTGTAAAAATTACTCTTTGCCTTAGTAATCTCAGTTCCAATTCATTGGCATATAAACTACTGGTTTCCTTTGGTTACTCCCTGTTGGAAACTCCTTTCCCAAGCTCTCCTTCCTTTCCAACAGCACCGCACCCATGTCCACCCAGACATGACACCAAGAGCTCCTGCAGCTCTCCGTACACACAGGGTGCAGCTCCATCCTCAGGCTTAGATTCAGGCACTGTGCCCCATTGGAAGCAGAGACACTCAATCATCCTCCTTTCCTTTTATACAACATCCTGCAAGCCCTGAAATCCAGCCAGGTTTGGGAGGTTTTGGTAGATGGGTGGACAGCTGATCTCTGCAAAGTGATCTGTGAGCCAGCTCAGGAGGATTTTGTATTCCAAGACTACTGGAGAAAATTTCTGCTTTGACATCAAATTCCTGGCTACCTTCTGGCAGGAGGCTCCCACTCCTAAGGAGCGTGTGCATAAGGTTCTTGTTTGAGGATTCCTGCACCTGGCATCCTTGCAGTCAGCTTAGGTGCTGCAGAGCTCCTCCAGCTCTCACATCCAGCCCAGAAGGTCCTGGTCCTTCTGACTCCCTCTCTCCATGCTGCCAATCAGGAGGTGAGCTGGTGTCCTGCAGCTGGTTTAAGCTGCAAAGCTCAGACTCCAAAGAGCCAGAGAGACTGTGCATGGAGCTGGCTGGGACTTGGAGGAGGGAAGCTCTCCTGCCAGGGCCCTGAGCTGTGTTTCCACATGAAGTCAGCTCTAATGGGAAATGACAGCTCATGAAAGCTGCCATTCATGGCCCTCTAAAGAGTTCATTACCCCCTACTCATCCCAGCCCTTCTATGAGATCCACTCTGGCTTGGCTCCAGCCCGGAGACAGAAGTGTCTGGAGAATCCGTGGCAGCCCCAGGAGCACAGCCATGAGCTGGGCCCTGCCCCAGAGCAGAGGCCAGGCCCATCCCAGCTCTCTGTCCAGCTCATGATGTGTTTTTGGTGAGACTGATGGTCACAAGGCCTGTCTGTGCAGGTATTTGGGTACCTCCCCAAATCACTCCAGATGTGTTTGTGTCTTGGGGCACACATAGAGCAGGCACAACCACTCTGCTGTTTATCTCTAGCTAGACACTTTTGTCCCTCCAAACCCTGAATGCCTTCTCCAAACCCAGGGGCTCCTAGACATCCCCCTTTTCTCAACTTTGCCAGCTCTAAAAAAACTTTTATTTAAAAGACTTCTCATTTCAAATTCTTGCAGTTTTCACTGTTGGGGTGGCTGGATCTGGAATTTAGGTAGGATCCTGTCTGTAAGGTCCTGGGCAGCTGCACACCTGCAGGTGTAGGCTGAGAAGCTGGAGAAGGATTCAGAGAGAAGACCCATGAGAATGGGTGAAGCTCTGGAAAACCCTGGAAATCCTGCCCTGAATGAAGGAGCCAAGCAAAATCTATCTTGCTTAAAGGCAACCTTTTCTCAGTCTGTAAGAGGAGAGATCCAAGACCTATAACAACCTGAGCTTGGACCAGGACTTTGGCCACTCATTTTGGTGCTAAGTTGGATCATCTAGGTCTGGATTTAATTGTCCTCTGCTGCAAGCTGGCCAGTTGTGCTATGTAGTGGGAATTAATTCTTTTATTTATACCTCCCAGTTCTGAGACTTAGTGGATGTAAATTATTTTACTCTGCAGAAACCCACCATGTAACTACCAGGAAAATAATCCCTACCCACAGGCCCTGAGACTGTGAGACAGGCAGTCAAGTGAGAGGGTAAATAAAGCTTTTTGAAAAGAAACTCAAAGAGATCAACTCTCACCTCCAAAGGCCCGACTGTGGCATCATTTTATAAGGAAGGGGTTCCTGCACAGGACACTGACAGAGGCATTTCAGCAGGGATGTGTTGGTGGATAATGAGATGGTGGCAGGGGCCAGGCTGAGCTGCCAGGGCCTTTCCTCACAGAGTGCTGGCATGGTGCCACAGCTGTGAGCAGCAGGAAAGGACAGAACTCCTTCATCACAATCGAATGTTTCTCCTGGGACGAGCCCTCCCGTCCCCAGCTTTGCACTCCCTGGAATTGCTGCCCAGAAGGGGCTCCCAGAGCTCTGCATGGTCCATGCCAGCAGCACAGACACACAGGTGCTGTCTGCAGGAGTGCTCCTGCTCCTGCAGCTGCCAAAGCCAAGGGGGTGACCTGAGATGGACCAAACGAGTGTCAGCAGCTTCCTAAAGCCAGCTGCCAAAACTCAGCCACCACCCTGAGGAGGAGCAGGAGTGTTTAAAGGTGCCTTGGGATAACATTCATGGGACAGCATCAATTCCATCCCTGATATCCTGGAACCCAACAAAGCTGCTTTTTGTGTCTGGCTGTCGAACAAGTCCATTCCAGCACTTCTGGCACACAATAACACTCTGTCTTCCATTGTGGGGGGAGAGGAAGGGTTTCCAAAGAGCCCTCACTAATGTATTTAGCCAAATACTACCTCACTGTTTTTGTGCCTGCCCATATCCAGCACCTACTCATCTTCCCTGTAGCTTTTTGCTAAGGACCCACAGCAAGCAGATTTCAGCCATCCCTCTTTGGTGCTGTCACAGTGGAAACCTTCACACCCAGAGGAGCTCAGTGTTCAGCTTCTCCATCAGAGTGGGACTCTCTGTGGCTGGGATTTGGGGAAACCAGAGGGGCTGGGGGAACCTCAAGCTGCTGCTACTGACTCTGAAGAGGAAGGACCAAGGGATGTGTGTCTCCCTGGAAGGATTTACATTTCCACAGCAGACTTTCAACAGCATTAACAGCCAAAGCCTAAGAAGCAAAATGTCTATTTGTGGGTAATAAAGGCAGACAGATGCCCCCTGCATGCAAACTGCCAGTGCCTCTGAGACAGGAGGCTCTAAATAAATAATAACAAATCCTAAAGCTGGATGCACAGTTGCTATTTGCATCATAAATAAATGAGGAGGCTTTTATTTACTCATTCTGGGGGCAGAGCACAAACCAGAGGAAATCCTCAGAGCTCCCATACCAGAGATTTTCATTAGCTCAGCACAACTGCACAGTCTGCTTCAGCTGTTTGCCCCAGGAGATAGACCCAGTGCTCAGCAGTGAGAGGAGAAGCCACAGCAGGTCTCCATCACCACAGAGAGCTCGGGTCCTTGTTGGACAGCAGGAAAAGTGACCTGGGTGTCCTGGCCAGTGGCCATGGACATGAGCCAGCAGTGCCCTGGCAGCCAGAAGGGCCAACCCTGTCCTGGGGGCATCAGGGGCAGCACTGCTGGCCAGGAAAGGGAGGGGATTGTTCTGATTCCCACTCTGCTCTGCTCTGGGGCAGCCTCACCTCAGTGCTGGGGGCAGTTTGGGACACCACAATAAAATAAAGACATTAAGCTATTAGAAAGCATCCAAAGGAGGCCATGGAGATGCTGAAGGGCCTTGAGGAGAAGCCATGTGAGGAGTGGCTGAGGGCACTTGGTCTGTTCATCTGAAAAAGACTGAGGGGAAACCTCAGGCAGTTGCAGCTTCCTGGAGAACAGCTACCATGGGGATGGGTGACAGCTCAGCCAAAGCCCACTGGGTTGGTTTCCCAGTAAAACATTCCTGTTTAGCTCAAACAAAGGTTGGTTCACCTTCTGGGACATGCACATTAGTGTATGGCCTCTTGCTGTAGAAGGAGGGTAGGTTTCCTCTGGGCTCCAGTGGGTCATTTATTCACAGAATTGCAGAATGATTTGGTTTGAAAAGAATAGAATAATTCCACTCCCCAGCCAAGGGCAGGGACACCTTCCACTGTCCCAGGCTGCCCCAAGCCCTGTCCAGCCTGCCCTTGGGCAGCCACAGCTGCTCTGGGCACCCTGTGCCAGGGCCTGCCCGCCTTCCAAGTCAGGAATTTCTTCATAAAATCCTGAATCTGTCCTCCTGCATAAGTTCAGGCCCTCTTATCCCCATTACTGCATGCTATTGTCCCCAGTCCCTCTCCAGCTCTCCTGGAGCCCCTTTAGGCACTGGAAGGGGTTTTAAGGTTCCCCTGGAACCTTCTCTTCCCCAGCCTGGCACAAGGGCTGCTCAGGCAGGAGGAATGCTGGCTTGAACTTCTCCAGGGCACAAGACTTCGTAGCTTTACTGTTTGCTATATTTAAACAGTTGGGGTCTGGGCAGCACCCTAGGTCATAACAAAATTAAGAAAAATAAAACTGCCCCTGTTGGCACTGCCTGTGTCATGGGCAGCACATGGGTGATGCATTTCAACTGAAAAGATTAAAGTTTTGCTGTCCTATAAACAGCTGGAAAGAAGCTCAGATAATAGGAAATGTCAGAATTCTTCCTAAGAGCAGAATTAGTGCCTGCTTGTAGCACATCGTGCTGCCTTCAGCCAGCTTTTTAAATGTCATGTCAGCAGCTACAGACAAGCTGCAAATAGTTTCCTATCTCCTCTAGCCTCCAGTCTCCAGGAACTTGACTGACTGCCCTAGAGCTGTTTTGGATTTACACTGGCTGTGCTGCAACCAGGATTGAGCAGCCAGGACAGACTGAGGCAAGGCAGCTCCAAAACCCGAGGAGACAGGTTTTTTATACAACAGGAGCATGGAGGAAATGCCCTGTGGAGCCCTCCCTGTCCTAGGCAGAAATCTGCATCCCTCTTCCAGCTGGAGTGGAGCTGGGGGGCATTGAGTCCTCTGCCCCTGGTGAGAGCAGAGCCCTGTCCCAGTTCTGACCCCAGCAAGAATTCACTGCCCACTTCCAGAAAGCATCAGGCAGGTTATTCCAGTCTGGATGGAAGGTGAGCACACCACAGGTGATGCCTGGAGAGGCTCCCTGGAGCAGAGGTGGGCAGTGCTAAAGGAATAAAGCAGGGATTTATTCCAAGCCCTTCCAAGGATTCACCTTGGGCACTGCAAGAGCCCGGCCGTGGCTCCAGCCAAGATGGAGCCCAGATGGATCCGAGTCACGAGTTCTCACACTTTGATCACTTTGGGGCCATTTCCAGCTTGGCCTTCATTGTCCAATTCCAGCTGCAGCTTCTGCACTCCCATCCTCCCAGATTCTCTCCTCAATTCGCTGCTGTTTGCACTTTTTGGGGCTGGAGCTGGAGCGGTGTCCTTGGTTCTGGGCTGGAAAAGGATTGTTTTGTGTGCCTGAGCTGGGAGGAGAACTTGTGACACTTTGTATGGAGTTCAGAGTCACACACCAGTGCAGTGCAGAGTCTGGAAATATGAAAAGTAAAACTTAAGGCATCACAGGACAGACTGGGAGCAGCCTCTGCTAACACCCTGCCCATCCCCACCACTCCCTAACTCTGTCCCCATCCCAGTGACAGCAGGGCAGGTGCACAAACCCCAACTGCATCACTGCCCCTTCCCCTCCCCACCAACCACACATCTCACCCCTGCCCTTGCCTCCTGAGCCCAGCTCTCCCCATCAGATGCAGCATTCCTGAAGGCTTCTCAGGCCACTCCCCAATCTCTGCTAATGGATGGGATTTTGTCATGATCATCCCCTTAATGTCCTCAAAATCATCTTCCAGGGTGTTTAGGGTCTATTAGAGATACTGTGTGCAAAAACTGCTCTTTGGCACACATCTCTAAAAATACACCAAGAAATGAAAGAAATTAGCTCCCCACATTTTTTAAACCAGAAAAATAAATGATTTGATTAATTATTGTGAAAAAGAGTGTTTGTAGTTCGGACTCTATAAAATAGAATGCCTGATTAATTGAACTATCCAAGAATGTGTTGTTTTTCATTTCAGCACAATCAAGACCTAAATCTGTGTCTCACTCTCCCTCCTCTGAGCTGGAAATGGTTTTATGTTCCCTCTTGCCTTAAATTATGCACATCAAATTTATAATAAGACACAGTCTATTTTGTTGCCAAAACCTGCTCCATAAGATCACCAATTAAACTGTATTTCTTTTTTTATGACAAACAAGAAAAATGACAAAACAGCTACTGAGCACCTGCTAATGAGGACCAAATGACTCCCAAGCACCGTTTCTGTTGTTCAGGGCTGTGTTATTGCCCCCCACTTACCAGATACTCAAAGGAAGAACTCCCTAAAAAGAGATTCATAAAACCCAATGTCAGCCCCTGAGAGGTCACAGCTCTTGCTGGGTAGGAGATCCTGGTCAGGAGTTGTATCCTGCTGGGGTCCAAGCAGAGAAATTCAGCCCTTACATGAAACAAGGTGATGGGAGAGACCCTGGCTGCTGTTCAGCCTCTAGCCTGGGATGAGGGTGTGGGAAAGCAAGGCTGGTGTGAGAGGGATTAAAGCTGAGCTTTGGAGCTGTCAGGAGGGAGAGGAGAGGAGATCCTCAGGCAGTTCCACCCTCCTGCCAGCACCTCCAGCCCTGGGGAGGAGACTCCTCCTAGTCCTGAGGGATGCTCAGCTGGAACAAGCCATGAATCCTGACTCCCCTAGGAAAGACTGGCCTAAAAAAAATAATTTTAAGGAATCCGCTAAGTTTGTAGGTGAGCACAGGGCATAGAAAAATTTCCTTCACTGCCTGGAGCCACTCCAAAGTCTTCCAGCACCACAGACTGTAGAAAACACCTTCTGCTACCCCACAAGGCCACCCAGGCTGGGTGGAACTCATATGTACCTCAGGATGTAGATAACCCCCAGGATCCACAGGTAATGGAGACAGGAGAGCAGTGTCCAACCTGCCCCAGGGCCTGAGGAGCAGCTTTAGAAACCAGGGCCCAGGCAGTGATGGGGGAGCACCTCTGGTCTGGGGGGACCCCACCCTGGCCCAGCCCCTGAGGGCTCCCCTCTGCCAGCAGCACCACCCCAGGAATGCCAGGAATGCAGCCCAGCAATGGCAAGCCATCTGAGCCAGGAGGGGCATAGACAGCCCGCTGGGAAACTACAGAATTTCAAGGTCTGGGGCTTTGTCAGAATTCTGGAGCTTTCCTGGGGCTGTGCAGGGCTGTGCTGGGCCATGGATCACTCTTTCCTCTGACACACCACATCATCCCTTCTCCTAACTCCCCATGCTCAAAAGTGGTTTTATTTTTCTGCTTAGCAGAGGAGATGCACCACGGTCCCTCTGTACCCACCCACCCCTCCTCTGTGCCAGCTCCCCCTGCCCAGCCCCACAGCTGCTCCCAGAGCATGGCAGGGCCAGGACCACCCCAGGATATTCCCCCCTTCCTTGGGAAAAGGAAAGAAAAAGCAGGGAGATGCTGTAAATGCAAAGCAGTCTCCATCAGCTGCTCCTGCTCTAACCCTGCTCCCCCTGACCCTGGGTCTGAACCAGCCAGGACTGGGGCAGGCTGGGGCACATCCATTGCTGCTGCCCACGTTTCACCCCTGGGAATGGTGGCAAGGGGAGAGCCTCCAGTGACCAATTCAAACTGGCAGTGTGGGCTGTGCTGTATGGGTGACAAGCTTTTCAGCTTCAGAGGGAGAAAGCCAACACTGTGGAGAGTGGGAGAGCTCTCACAGAAATCCCTTCAGCCTGGTGTTTCTTGTACTCTGCCAGACACCAAAACAGCCCTGGGGTTTTCCTTATGAGCGTTGACTTTGGAGGTTTCCTTTAGCTGAATCATTACTGATTATGGCACTGAACCACAGCTCTGCCTGGCTCTGTGCCCCCACCATGGCAGTGGCCACATTCTGTAATGCTTTGGGTTTCCCCATTAGAGGAGAGCAAGCCTGCCCACGTTTCCTTGGCAGAAAAGCAGGCTATGACAGGAGAGCTGTGGCCAAAAATCACCATAAAGGCAATGCTATTTCATTTGAAATGACAGCTCCATTTACACTGCGGTGGGAATGAAGAAAGGCCTTCCCCTACAATCCTATTTGTTTATTTTTCCATGCTCATTACTAACGAGCACAACAGTAAGTTTTTAACACTGGGCATGTCAGCCCATCCCATTACAATAAACTCTTTCTGTACTGCATGAGTAGCTAGACACATGAATAATTTAACCATGGTTTAATCAACATTAAACTAAAAGTTTAATCAAGAGCAACTATGACATCGTTCCCTGTAAGAATTACAGACCAAGGCTCTGGGTCTGGTTTCACTGCACTGGAAGTACCTCACACATCCTCAAGGTTTCAAACAAACCAGGAACATCACCTGGCTGCAGCAGGAAGAGCAAGGGGAGAGCCAGGCAGGAGCTTGGTGCTCCTGTGCTGTGCTTGCTACAAAGATGGAAATACCATGGGAAATGCAAGGAAAAGGGGCAGAGCCACTCAGCCAGTGGATATGAAAAGAGTATAAACACTTGGGCTAAGCAGAGACCACTGGGAGGAGCAACCCTGTGCAGGAGGCAGGAAAATCACAGCCCTGGGTAATTCCCCAGCTAGGGGAAGAAAACAGTGCAGAAAGGATCATCCATGAACAAACACACAAAAGATCATCCATGAAGAAAACACAGAGAGGGCCCTCCATGAACAATCACACAAAGGACCATCCATGAACACCTGCTGGTCTCACAAAAGGACCAGAGACCTTCCATTCTCTGCTGGAGCCCTCAGACACTGGCAGAGCTCTGGCTGCTGCTCAGCCCATGGGAGCTGGTCCTGGTGGTTTTGGGGCAGGTCCCTCCTGTCCCTCTGAGCCATGGCAAGGGCGTTCTGGTGCTCAGCCTGCACTCCCCAGGCACACAGCTGGGGACTCAGGAGGCTCCTTTCACTGACAGGGAACATTTCTGGCCTCAGCCAGAGCATCTGGGATAACACCATGAAGCTGCAATATTTTGTGTTTCCATTTTCAGAGAGGAACTAGAAGTCACCACACTGATAAATTTTCATCTTTTACCATTGCACTTCCAACACCTGAGGTGCAATGGGGCACACACTGGCACATTTCTAATGCCATCAACAGCAGGGAAAGCAGATGCTGACATCCAGCTCCCCTCAAGCAGCATCAGCCTCTTCAGCATCCACATTTCACCAGAGGATTTTGAAGGAGAAAATTCACTAGTTACAAGCTGAAAGTCAATGGCAGCCAGGCAAATCCTCCCTCTCTGGACCTTTCAAACACTTTCTGAAGCCCTTGTCCAGCCCAGGCCTCACTCTGCCCACGACCTCTGATTTATTAACTGTTTTAAAGGACTTTATGGCTGTTTCTGCAGTGGGAGATCACCACAAAGGCCCAGGCCACACTGCTGGCTCAGGGTTGCATGTTTGTTCCTCTCCAAAATTCACAGCCACGCTGATTTTATTCCAAGCAGCCAGGGCATCTTACAGTCCAAATGGTTCATTATCTCTGGCTTTCTTTAAAAGGTCAAGAAATACTCTCTTCTTGGCAAATGGACTAGGGCAGGAGTCGTGGAGTCTCAGGATTTGTAACATAACAAGGTTATTAAATTGCAAACCCTGAGGAGAGGCAACAGCAAAAATTTGCCTGAAGATTTTAAAGAAAGAAAAAAAGTGGTATTTTAAGAAAATTATTTTCCCCCTTTTTTACCAAAATAATAATAATAATTTTAAAAAGTTGTCTCTCAAAGCAAGTAACTGCTTTCCAAAAAACTTCACTTCTCATTCTTTATTTATTTTATACCTGTTGCCTCCAGGCCCTTCTTCCCTTTTCCTATATTTTTTTCCCTGCTGCAGCTACTGAAGGAAAGAAGGAAAAGACAAGAAAAGAGCAGGAACTCCCTCTTCCAAAAGTTACATATTCAACAGCTCCCACTGCCTCTGTGTCAGGTTGAGAAGTTCAAGGCTCATAAGGACCAAGTACAGGCATCAGCTGCAGGTGCAGGAGAAGCTCCAGGTGCTGCAAGTGAGCATCTTTGGGTCCATGGCTATTTTGGGATGGATTGGCATCCACACCCTGCCCTAATGTCCCCCCTGGGCACCAGGAATGGGAGCCCAAAACCAGAAATAACAGCCCAGCATTAAAAACCCGCATCCCCTCTTCACCTCTTTGCTACTGAGTCTTGCTGACTGTTTAAGCTAGAAGAGACCAAATGAAGACAGATGCACTTAATAATGATGAGTCCCCAAAACAGAAAACCCCAGGGAGTTCGTGGTGCTTTCACAAAGCACGGATCTGGCTGCTGTGAAATCCAGCAACAAAACTCCTTGGCTGGCAAACAAACAGTTTGGCTCCAGCTCTCACGGGCTGGGATGCTCAGGAGCTGTTCCCGTACAACCCCGAGTCCTCATTACCCTTTGTACCCCCACAGCTCTCCATGGAGTATTGGACAGGAGTCATGAATGCCAGCCCCAAATTCCCAGCCTGGCAACACTCAGCAGAACTCAGACTTTAACCTCTACAGAGCTTTATGGAGCCCAAACTGAGTTTTATTGACTCCAGTAGCTGCTTGGACAAAGCATTCTTTGTAAACCCCATTAAGTTCCTGCTTTCAGCAAACACTTTTCCCTTCCACATTGGAATTATCTGCCAACAAAGCAGAAACCGCTAGACTGACAGGATCCACTCCCAGGGCTTGTAACACCCATTTCTCTGTCACAGGTACCAGTCACACTGGCACAACTGTTCTATTTTTGCAGTCATGGGAGGAGGAGCAGAGGGAAGGTGGGTGCAGGGGGAGGTTGCAAGCTGGAGGAAGAGGCAAAAGGGAAGAGAAGATCTCTGGGATGTTCTTGCCCAGATTCTCTGCTTCACCTGCTGCTGAAGTAGCACAAAGGGTGAAGATGGTGGCTGCAGATCCAGAGGTGCTGCTGCAGGAGGGAAGGAGAGCTGGGTTTTCCAGCCTGGGCTGTGCAGCCTTAGCAGCCCTGTGCCTGTCTGCAAAGAGCTCTCCTGCCACAGGCCCAGCTGCAATCTCAGCTGGGCTATTCAACCTCAGGCTTCCAGCTCCCAAAATGGCGAGAGTTGCTCAGGGACAATACCCACAGCTGGTGAATCTGCACAGCAGGAATGCACGTCAAGCTCCAGGCATCCTGGGCTTCAGGGGGCTCCAGGAGTGGGAGTTTCTTCCTGAATGAAAAAGTGATGCTCCAGAGGATCCCCAGGCCCCACTGATCCTCCCCACATCCTGACACACTGTGCCTCATACAGACTGTATGGTCCCAGGAGCAGACACACACACAGACCTGTACTATTCCTTGAGGGAAAAACCCCATGGGATGGATCCTAATGGATCCCAGCTGCCAGGGTGTCTGGGGCATGCAGAGGTGGCAGCAGATCTCTCCAGGTTTTACCTGTCCTGGGGGCTGAAGTCTGACCATGAGTACAAATTTCAGCACCTGACTTCCCTTCTTTTCAGCTGAGTCAGGACCTCTGAGGTGACAGGTGTTAGTCTTCCACAACTCAAAACCTCAGCTGTCCTCAAACTCAGTGGTGTCCTCAAGGCTCCTGCCTTGCTGTCAGGGCTTGGGCAGGGCCACACAAGGCTCTCAACCCTGCACACACCACTTTGCTGTTGTAGGATTTTCCAAGGCATGGTGTTGTTCTCTACCCACATCAAGAGAGCACTTCCCCTCCTCCAGCTGAGGTGTCCATCCTTCCTCTGCCTGAATCCCAGGGGAGATCTGATCTCAGCACTCCATCACCTCCAAAAGGCCACTGTAATGGTTTGAAAGCAAAACCAGGGAGAGATTCCAAGTCAGAAATACAATTTAATAGGAACAAAAAAGAAAAAAGAAAAAAAGAGAGAAAAATAAAATACATGCAATAGTACAAAAGAAAACCACTGACAGAATCAGAATACAACCTGACATCCCACTAGTAGGGGGGTGGTAGCAGTCCAGATGAAGTAGTCCTGTTGAAGTAGTGATCCTGTAGAAAGATCTGACAGCTCTTATCCTCTGGAAACCAGTGGGTAAGGGCTACTTTGATGTTCCAAATCTCAGTTTTTATCTAGGTGGGAAATATTTGGCTCCTCCCCCTGGCTGGAGCATCTCCCAATGGGATGATGGGATTTTATCAGTCATGCACTGGGACTCAATGGCCATTAACAGGAGATATCACCTGGAGGAAGGATGGGAAAGATAAAGAGCACTGCCCCAGCTGGTTTAACAGCTGGCCCATTAACAGGAGATATCTCCCAGGGAGATAGGGAACACTGCCCCTCCTGGTTTAACAGATGGTGATAGAATAGAACTTTTGGGCACATTTTTACATCGTAACCTAGGACAGCCATGCAGCTCCATCACTCAGAGCAATATTGCCCCAAGAATTTATTTACAGGCGGCACAAATACCTTTACACACTTCAGAGCAGTTGCCCTGGGAGCTGACATCCTTGTTCCCATGACCCTGTGGAATTTACCCTCTTGTATCTGCCCCTCAGATTCCCTGGCACCCACACATTGCCCAGCAGACCCCAGTGCTGGCTGGACGGGATGTGCATCCCCACCCTGAACCAAATGTACTTGTGCCTTTTCCATTGCACTCATTCCTCTCCAAGATGGGTGTCTGTGCTCCCCATCAGCTCAGAGAACACTTTCCCCTGGGAGCAAGGGCTGGTGGAATCCAGGGAAGCAGCCCTGGGAACATCCAACCTTGCTCAGGGTGTTCCTGGCTCCTTTAACTTGTGGCCCAACCTAAACAGCTCTTAAATACCATCTTCTTGCTCCCTGCTCACTTTCTTTTTGTCACCTGCAAATTTAGATTAACAAGGAGGTTTGACAAAGTGCTACTGTATATGTTAATAAACCCATTAGTGTCGGCCTGCCTGACATATAACCTGCAGAGCCTCCAGTGTTTACTAATATGATTGTCAAAGCAGAGGAACATTACTTTTTAATGACATTTCATATCACTTCAGTTGAAGTAATATCCTGGGACACGATAATCAGAAAGCCATTTAGCCACAAAACTATGTGCTGGATCGAGGCTGGTGCATGAAAAAATGCTCATTTTGTCAGAATTAAAACATTTGTGTTTGCTTCATAAGTTGTAAGTGCACTTGTGGAGGAGAAACATGTTGTGAAATATTTATTGGAAGCAGCCAGGCTCAGGTAAATGGGGCTTCAAAATGAAATGCTGGGAGAGGTTATTATTCTAGTCGCTGTCTCTTTTGCATGTGATACATCAACTGACAATCCAAATGTATGAAATGCTTAATAAAGCAACAAGATTTCAGGACTTCTCTTTAAAGAACAGTTCTGAAGTGGTGTGAGTGGCCATAACCAGCCCAGCTGAATTTATTGCTGCTTTCAGAGTCAGGGAATGGCTGCAAGACAGACTGAGAGGGAGTTTGATTTTATGGTGCACCTCACATGCTCCAGGTGATTCCAAAATGCTTTATAAAGCAATGAGTGTGGTACAAAGACAGCAGTGGCACAGGGACTGCAGTCCTGCTGCTCTAAATAATGATTCTCTCCCCAGCTTGGCTGTCCAGGGCCATCTCTGAGCTTTGCACTGAGCTTCAGATGCAGCAGATTGTGGAGCAAAGAATGCTCATCCAGGGGAAAGCGAACTGGGAAACTCCCTGAAACATCTTCAGAGCTGCACTGGAGTAATTGAATAAAACAAAGAAATTATCCTGGTTTAGATAAACATATGTAAATTAATGATAAATTAAGAATTTCTCTTTTCTTTTTTTTCTTTTTTTTTTAATAAAGAACCAAGGGGATCCCTCTTCCAATCTGGTCAGAACAACCCTTGTGATAGAAATCAGCAATTGATTTAGTTGAAGCCTCCTGTTAGATGGTGGAGAGAGCTGATTAAAGCTATGCATGTATTCCTAATAGGAGCAGGATGCCTTTCTGTCATTATTATTAATTATGCTACTGTGATTACTGTCTGTTCATCCATCCCAGCACTGGCCACATATGTATGGATACAAATCCTTACTATCTTTTTGTTCCAGGTTTTCCAGGGAGGGGAAAAAAAAAAAAAAAGGACAACAAACCAGACCAAATCCCTGAATTTACAGGATTTCTTAATAGAATGTATGAGAGTGTGAGTGTGTCTGTGTGTGAGAAAGTGGTGGGAGATGTGTGGGTGTGATGTACGTGGGAGCCTTCGGCTGAGACAAATGCACAAAGGGAAGGTTAAGCCAAAAAAAAGAGACTTTGTGTTTCATGTTGGACCCACTGGGCTCTTACAACCTCCCCCAGCCACAGAAGCATCTGGGTCTGAGCCCTGGGAACCCCTCTCCCATGCTCACAAGCACATCCCTACCTGGAGTCAGGTTTTCTGGAACTCTTGGCCACTGGCCCCAAGATAGAAATTTTCCTTCTCTAAATAATTAGACTGTGATAAGAGGAAACAAAGGGCCCTCGGAGCAGTGAGGGCTGCAATAAGAGATGAATTATTGGGCCAAGATGGAAATCTCTGTTGATAAATGACTGGCCCCAAGCAAGGAAGGACTCAGCAAAACACAACATCCTTGTTGTGACACAAGGAAAGGGAAGGAGCATTGTAAGGCACAACAAACACCCTGTGCTGCCACCTCCACCAGCTGATTAATCAAGTGATATCAATATTTTTCCCTGTTTCTTTGCATCAGTTACAGTGTGGTGAGCAGGATGTTGTGTCCATTTCTGGACCTGGTTTGAAACCATGGAGAGGACCCTGACAAATACCACCATGGGGAAGGAGGGCAGAGTGAAGCTGCCAACACATCCCAAGGATGGGCGCCAAAATCCAGTGGATCCTCACTGCACTTCAAAGTTAAAGCTCCAGCACTGAGCCACAGCAGTCTGGGAACAAAAAAAGGAGAGAAAAAACAGGTTCTTCCCTTTCTCCCCTTCTGTGGGAGTCTGGCTCAGTAGGGTGGGCAATGCCTCAGCCTCCAAGTGGAAGAGCTGCCATTTATTAATGCCCAGTTCCTGGGATTTTTAAATCCTGGTTCAGAGAGGGGGAAACATCCACTGATGTCACTGGAAATAAACCTGGCAATGAGGCATTGGGTAAAGCACTGAAACCAGCAGGTTTTAACACTGCAGCTCCTCCTGGGCTTTGGGAGTGGAGGGTCAGAATTTTTAATGTCAACAAGGTGCAAGAAGAGCCCTGAGTCCTCTGTGGATTTGTACCCAGCCAATGACACTGTTGGGGTTCCCTAGCCTGGAATGCAGTTATCCCTGGGGGCTGGCACTTGGGGCCTCTGGTACCACTATTTTTTAGTGGAAGAATTAAGTAGAAACAACTAGCAGGATGTACATATATGTTGTGAATATCTATGTACGCACACCTTTAAAAAACTGAAATGGCTTGATCTGGAATTGCTAAACTTTCCTTTCTTTCTTTCTTTCTTTCTTTCTTTCTTTCTTTCTTTCTTTCTTTCTTTCTTTCTTTCTTTCTTTCTTTCTTTCTTTCTTTCTTTCTTTCTTTCTTTCTTTCTTTCTTTCTTTCTTCCTTTCTTCCTTTCTTCCTTTCTTCCTTTCTTCCTTTCCTTCTTTCCTTCTTTCCTTCTTTCCTTCTTTCCTTCCTTTCTTTTTCCTCCAGCAACCCCTACCCAAACATACCCCTCCATCTAATGAGATTAGCAAGGTACCACGCTAGATCTTTATTAGTTAAAGCTGACCATACTGCCAAACTTAGCCTGAATTGTAATGAGCTGACTGCCAGAGTGAGGAGTGCAGCCAGCAAGCAGATTTATTCCAAATGGGTCTCTGCCTTCGGGAATATGCTTCTTTCTCTTTAACTCCCTGAAAGCTGGTAGCCCAAGTGCAGCTCTCCTTGCCTGTGGTGCCACTGCTTGCTGCTCACACGGGCCTTACAAGGGCTTGGTTCCACTGCTTTGCTGATTTGCATGAACACAAGGTAACAGAGTAATGAATTTATTTGCTCTGGTGGCTCACATTGAGGACAACTATTCATGGCAAATCCTGCCTTCTCTGCTTTACTTGACTGGCAGATTGGAGAGACCAAAACATCAAATATTAATACTGTTGGGTGTTGATATCAGCAGTACTTATTTTTACAGCCATCTTCTGCCCTCAAACAAGTTAGATTTGATCCCAATGTTTTATTTTGTAAAATGGGGGCAGGGAGGAACAAGAGAGAGAGAGACGCTCTGCTATCAAATAGACGATGCTGGCCTGTCCTTACGGGTTGATGTGGCCCATCAGAAACCTCTCAGATCACATGGCTTTCCCAGGTCATGCCCAGAACTTCCTTTAAAGGTCTCAGGAGGACCAGCACGTGCCCTGGGGAGGGAGCAGAGGCCAAAGCATGGCCAGGGATGAGCGTTTCACTGCAAACGAGTTTCTTGCTTTGGAGCAGAAATGGCAAGCACATGCAGAAGAGATCTGGTTTCCATCAGCCTGTTATTTATAGCACAGCTTTCACACCATGGATTATATCCATTCATGCTTGTTCTTTGGGGCTCTCTCAGTGCTCTGCTGCACTTCCTCCTCACCTGAGCCATGAATCTGAGCGTTTCACCCTGCCACCATCAGGCTGTTCACGTCTCATTTAGCTCTGTGTTCACTAAATGCAGAGCTTGGCTGCTCCTGGAAAGGAGGTTTGCAAGCAGAGTATCTCCAAAACATCCCTCTGAGCCTTGGACCAGGGTGGGGAAGACAGACTGGTTTATCAGCTGTGCACAAGGGAGAGATCTGCTGGAGCCTTTGGCTCATGGGCCCAGAGGACAAACCCCCTCTCTGCAGCTGGATCACCTGAAAATTGGCATGGAGGAGAACCCAGTCTGGTGGAACAGCCAGGCACCCTGCTCTGCTGCTGCACTCTGACAGCAAGGACTTCACATCAGGTCCCACCCAACTTGTTGGACACTGAAAAACCTCCTGTGCTCAAACCATTCCAGACAGCAGAACTCTCTAGCTGGGCCTGAAACCAGCTCCTACCCAGCACAACTGGTGAGGGAATCTGCAGCCCATCCACGTGCTGGTTGCTCACATCGAGCAGAGGGAGGGTGGTAGGTCCCATCTGGCATGCCTGGAGTCATCCAACACTGCTCTAAGCATTGAGGTTCAACAATGGCTGTTTGGTCTCTGCTGTTGATTGAATGCGATTTGTTGTCCATAATAAAACTCCTGGCACATGATCAGTCACTCTATATAAAACCAAATTACACTACAAACAGCCATGGTACTGTAAAACAGCTCTAAAACACCATGAAAACAGGGGCCATCCCAAGTCCAGGCATTCTGAAGAGCCATGAGAAATCTGGCAGTGCTCTTTAGGGCCTCCCCAGTTAAAGGTGGAGAACATGACTGATGATTGTCCTTCAAAGTTCCTGGCCAAAGTCTGAATCCCAGCACAAAGGCCAGGACAATTTCTTAGGAACCTGGAAAGAAGGTGACACAACGCTCTGTCGTTGAGGCCACAATAAACAGCAGCACACAGTTTAACTCTGCTGGATTTTACTGGCAAAGCAAGGCATGGGTCTGCATCAGCAGCATGTCTTGCTCCCAAACCCAGAGAGAAAAAGCTGACAGAAGCCCAAACCTCTCAGCCATACCAGTGGCTCCATAAGCACAACAGATGTGTCAGTCACCTTCTGAACACTGGCACCTTAAATCAATGTTGACTTCATTACCAAAAAACCACTTCAGAGCTTTGACTGAGCAAGATGTCCTCGGGAGAGGAGGTGAAGGGTTTGCTCCAGTGCTGCACTGTTGGTGGTTCAGTCTGGGGGAGATGGATCTTACATCCTTTTCCTGGAATCTGAGGGCTTGATTCAGGTGCCTAAATGCAGATAGCTGCATCTGGTGCCTGTGCAGATGGGACAGTTCTGCCAGTTCCACACAGAGGTCTCATGATGGCATGATGGCTTATTGGGCAACCAAAGAGTATCCAAGCAGGAATTCAGGAGGAAAATGAAGGTCCAGACTGGGGGCTGTGGGGTGGAGCAGAGCTGCTCACACTGAGATACTGAAGGTGATCAAAAGGAGAGGAAGGAGTATCCTATTAAAGATGAAGAGCACCTACTAAAGATGAGATCTCTTATAACAGAACTCTCTTTATCCTAACAGACAAAGCCATATCAATATCCAGTGGCTGGAACAAAAATTAGACAAATTCAGAGTGCAAGTAAAGTGCCAGTTTGTAATTGAAAGAGTAATGAGCCATTGGAATTACTCACCCTGGGCTGTGATGAATTCCCCACCATCTGAGGGATGCTGTTCTGAAAAGCACCACACTGCAGACACATATTTCTGTGTTTGGGAAATAATGGTAAAACCTTTCCAGCTTGCATGAGTTTTTTTGTGCAGTAAAACACAAACAAAAGAAGCAGCAGACTGCTCAGTTACAGATGGAGAAGGAAAGCAGAGTGAATGTGAGTGGACTTTCTGTTGGCCCTGGGAAAGAGGTAAACCCTGGAAGTAGATGAATAAATCAAAGATCAATTCACCCCACTCAAAGTAAAAATAAATTTTAAAGATGCATAGAAAACAAATAAAATATTTCACCAGTTTTGTCTAGTTTCTTTTGGGGGCTGTGAAAAGGCTCTTGGGAAATGAAATGTAGAAATTAAATTCTAAGACATCTGCTTTGAAATAACCAAGGCAAGTATGGCAGCTTGGGAATGACAAAATGAAGCTGTTTGAGGTAGAGCCATTAGAGATAGAGATTGGGGGGTAAATTTTTTAAACCCCTGTAAGTTTTTATAAACCCCTGTAGAAGCACAGGTAAGATTTTACATAGACCAAAACCAGGACAGACTCTGACACAGCAGCTTGGAAGAGCCCAGACAAACTCTGTTCCTCCTGCTTTCCCCAGCCTTTGATGGCAAACACATCACTGCAATTAAAACAAAACACCACTCATGACAGGCAGGATCCAGGAGCACAAAGTTGCCTCTTACACCAAGGCTGGGATCAGAATGGAACCAAAACCTTAAAAAGCAAGCATGAAATAGGGAGCCCTCTGAAAGTTCAGACAGAAAGAAATATTTCTGCTTCTCAGGCAAATAGAACAACATTATAAAAGTATTTTTAGCTTTATTCACTTGAATTTATTCATTCACCAGCAGAGTGGCTCAAGGCAGAATTCAGCCCTTGGTGGTGATATTTTGGGTTCATATGACCACATTCAGGCTCATTCTGACTTTTGTTTTGGGAAGCAAGTCTTTGGTTCAGAGCTTTCCTTCCTGACGTTCATATGGGTCTCCTGACCATCTACAGGGCTCCTAGACGTATTCCAAAACCTCAGTGTATTTTCAGGAGTAGTTATGGCTCCAAGTGAACAGCTTCCAGAAGCTGCTGGAAATGCCCAGATCTTTGTTGAGAAATTGCATAGCTACAATTTACCCAGGTTGCTGTGGACATGAGAAGGATTGTTATTACAGTAATCTCATTTTTCAGGTGGAAACCTGACACAGAAAGATTGAAACCACCATGCAAAGGCACACAGGATGTCAATACATCCTGTGAAAAAGGAAAATTCACACAAGTTGGTTTCTTGAGTACTTGGAAAAAAAAAAAAAAAAAAAAAAAAAGATTTATTTTGAATTCTCTGTTAAGAAGAGCAGCAAGGCTACTGAGAATTACCTCCTGAACGGGTCAATCCCAATCAATGGGATTCATGAAGAAACAAACTAAAAATAAAACATCAGAAAGTTTTAATCACTAGTCTGTGCATCCTGCCTGCTCCCAAACTTCAGACCTGACTGCTTTCTGAAATGATTGCCCAGGTTTGGATCAGCTGTGAGGTTTGAGGAAGCTGGATACACTCACTCCTTTCCTTGGAGCAGTGGGTACAACACTGCCTGAACCACAGGAAACACAGGATGCAGGAGTAATTCTTCCCTCACTTTGGGAAGTACAGCAGTCAGGATACCAAGAGGGTGGTCTGCCTGTTGATTCAGGATACAGAATTCAAACTGAAAGCTCCATGTGGAGCAAATTAGCAAAAACTAATTCTAATCCATCCCACATTGGCAGAGAGGCATGTCAGCTCTGCTTAAAATTGCACCTCCCTTCAGATCATGGAGAAAAAAAGGATGGGGAGAAGCTGCCTGGCAGTGGGAGTGGAGATGGTGTGTGCCACTGAGCCTCGGGAGGATCAGCCACTGCCCCAGGATAAATCACAGCCACTCCCAGAGTGCCCAGGGAAGAGCAGTGCTCTCCCAGACTCTGGTAGGGTTTAGAGACTGACTGGGCAAGGAGATGTAAATACTGAGCCCCTATCAGCCTGTGATCACCATCACCATCATCATCTTCACCATCAACATCATCATCATCGTCCTGTTTAGGGAGCTACTCACATCTTTGAGCAGTTACTCCATGTCTCCTCCACCTGTGATGCCTTAAGTTTTAGCTTTCATATTTCCAGACTCTGCACTGCACTGGTGTGTGACTCTGAACTCCATACAAAGTGTCACAAGCTCTCCTCCCAGCTCAGGCACACAAAACAATCCTTTTCCAGCCCAGAACCAAGGACACCGCTGCAGCTCCAGCCCCAAAAAGTGCAAACAGCAGCGAATTGAGGAGAGAATCTGGGAGGATGGGAGTGCAGAAGCTGCAGCTGGAATTGGACAATGAAGGCCAAGCTGGAAATGGCCCCAAAGTGATCAAAGTGTGAGAACTCGTGACTCGGATCCATCTGGGCTCCATCTTGGCTGGAGCCACGGCCGGGCTCTTGCAGTGCCCAAGGTGAATCCTTGGAAGGGCTTGGAATAAATCCCTGCTTTATTCCTTTAGCACTGCCCACCTCTGCTCCAGGGAGCCTCTCCAGGCATCACCTGAGGAGAAAGTCTGGAGCCCATTTCCAGCAGCCAGCAGAGCCCTGGTTTTCTTTAGTTGACACAGAGTTTGTCAGCTTGTGCATTCTTGATTTTGGCCTGGTTTAAAGTTGCTGCTGATCCTTGGGAGCAGCTCAGCAACTGGGAACGGAGAACTGGCAACCCTCAGCACAAAAGTGCTCATTGAGCTGCCCCAGGTCCTGCCCAACAAGAGCATCCTCTGTGCAGTGGCTCTCAGGACACGTCCTCAGTCCCTGCTTGCCGGGGGGAGGTGACACTTGTGGTGACTCTTGTGCAAGGCAGAGCCAAAATGCGTGCACCCACTTTCTTCTGCAGACAGAAAACTGAAGAAACACCCAGCCAGGCCAAAATAAATATGTTTGGCATCTTTCCTGCTTCTGCACTGGCACGTTTGTGGTGCTGGAACTGAAAACAGGCCTGAGCCTTATTTACACTAAAGTCTCTTTCCATCACTTTGGCAGTAGAAAGAGGCTTAGTCGTGGTACATATTATATTTTCTTTTCAACATGTGTAAATGAGGATCAGGCTTTTACATGGCTTAAAATAGATGTAAATGACCCTTTAGGCTGTCAAAACAGTGTTGAGAGGCCTTTGTGCAATTAAGAAATCAGCCCCTTTATGCTTTTCTATCATGCTCCATTCATATGGCTTTAGTATCCCAGCCCTGAGCAAGTCCCCTTGACCTTGGCAACCTGTTCTGAGATTTTACACACTTTGGGACTAAAATCAGGGGGCTGAGGAAGGTGCATGAGCTCAGACAGAACCACATCAAAACCTTCAATTTAAACTGAGCTTGAAGACCCACCTGGAAGACTCCCTGTCCCCAAAGGCCATCTGAGATAGGTTCAATGTCTATTAGTTGCTCTGATGACTCCTTTTAAAAATGTGTATATTTTACACATCTTTATAAAACCACGAAAGGAGAAAAAGAGGCAGAGAGAGAATAACAAGACCTGCTAGGTTGCCATCAGGGTTGAGAGGGTTCACAGATGGACTTGGCATGCCTCCTGTTCAGACCCAGGAGAATCCCCCAGCACAGGCTTGGGCAGACTCTGGTTTTGCCCAGTGACCAGTTTGTCTGTGCACATCAAAAGATGGGCACCCTGATGGCAAAGGAACTGGCTTCCTTGGACCTCTGCTATTAGAAGCTTTGATTTTCCTTGTAGAGGTGTTCTGTGAACACTGAGCACCCAGGCCAATACACAAACAGCAGTCTGAGCTACTTGAGGCTTTGGTGGCTAAGATCAGTGATACAACACCCATCCCTCCTGTCTGATAAATGCAGAGGAAATCCAGCAGGCAGCAGGAGCTGCCCAAGGAGCAGACCCCAGACAGCCTGGCAGCCAGGGCAGCATCTCTGTGGCTAGGGCAGCTCGTGTCCTTAGGCACAGTGCTGTAGGGAGTGTCCCCAGGTACCTCAGGGATGCAGAACTCGACTTTTCCTACTTTTTGTCACACTGTATAGCAAGTAAATTACCAGGGACCTTAAAACAAGGCGACCTATGTCCATATTGGTGTCTTTTGGCTGTGAGAAACTCTGGAGCCAGGAAGGGGATGGCTTTGCACTGACTGATTTCTGTGGGTACTCCTTGCTGACCAAAATGCCTTCAGCGTGAACCCTTTCAGCTCCTGCTGCTGGTGTGGACTCCTGAAAGAGAAAGGGTTTTCATTCTGCTTTCTGGACTATTAAATCCAGCTGCTATCCACCTTACTGCTCCACCAGATCATGTCTGTGGGTAGACTGGTCTGTTCCTTTGGCATGGCCATCACATGCAGGGACAGCCTGGCAGGTCACCAGAGCCATCACCCCTGAGAGCAGGAGCAAGTGGTGCTCAACCCAGCTGCAAAGGAATTTGGGATTTGCTGAGGCTGTGTCAGCCTCTTCCATCCCCAAACCAGAGCCACTCTGGGCACTGCCCCCTCTGGATAACTTAGCTGAAGGGCAGAACTTTTACAGGAACTATCATTTTATTTTCCTTTCAGGAGAATGCATGAGGGATTGTCAATGCTTCTCTTACCCCCTCCTCTTCTCCTCCATTAAATAACCCTCTCTCCAGCTTTGCCTCTGAATGCTGCTTTGTAGCTTTGCTCCAGGAGCAGTTGGAAACACCCAGACAAATCTTATCCAAGAGTTTATGAGGCATAGCTCAGAGGCACCCTGAAAACTGTAGCATGCTACCTAGAGTGCTGCAGATTATTATTACTTTTTTAATCTTGGTATAGTTCTGGGTAAGGTTTTAATTGGGCATAGTATTTCAAAGCCAAAGAGCAGGATCTGTGCAAAGCACTGGATGGTTTCTGTATTAATTGACCATCAAATCCTTCCCCTTTGCATCTGCATTTTATTATTAGAGAATGTAAAGCAGTTTATAGGGCTTTTAACCTCTTCAAGCAAACACTCCATGGAAGTTATGCTGCTGCAGGGACCATATTAGCTTTATAGACTTCATTTCTAATCCAAGGAGGGGGGAAAAGTGGAGAAGAGACAGAGCAAATGAATGATTTTTGACGGTATAAATTCAGCTGGTGTAAATCAGCACAACTCCATTAACTCTGGTAGAGTTATGCTGATTTATGCCAGTTTAAAGATCAGACATTTGATCTGCAATGAGGTCCTTGTTCCCAGAAGACCAAAATGGTATCAGACCAATCTTCACAGACCATTTATCAGCCTTCACAACTACATTCTTGCCTGCTGCATGGAAAAGCCCTGATCAGATGCCAGGGAGCCATCTGGCAAACTGGGTGCCAGGGCAGGTAAGCACTTGGAGGAAAATCACCTCCCAGCAGGGCACCTCCATCACCTGTGTGACCAGCAGCCTGCACCAGAGCTCCTGGGGTGGGGGTGGCAGAAAGAAGCAGAGCCATGCTGTGGAGCCCCAGTGAGCCCTGCAAGCTCTCAGTTCTGCTTTCCTCAGGGTCTCGTGGTTGAACTCCTCAGGGAATAAGAACCACCCCCAGGTCAAGAGATTTAGCATTTGGAGCCCAAACTGTGCGAGGGTGAAATCTGCCCTTACGAAACCAGGCAAGACAAGCCATGTTTGATCTCCCTTTTGAGTTCTGTGCAGCAGGATAAGAAGGAAAATTCACCTCACTTCCCTTCTTTGCCCATTTTCTTCACACAGTGGCTCCACCACCCCCCAGCAGGTGGGATTCCCATTTTGCCAACCCCTGCCCTATTTCTTTGTTCCATAGTAATCCCAAATGCCACCAGACAGAGCCCAGGACAGTGATTATGAGCAGGCAAACAATGGGATAAGGGCCAGTATAATTGTCTCGTTCCTAAGCACTTCACAACGCTCCCAAGTATCTTGTATTTAGTTACTGGGTAAGGTCCTGAACGTCTGACTCCCAGGCACTATGGTTTTATTGCTACAGAATAAGCCAGAAACCATTCAAAAGCTCTAAAAGGTCTTTTTAAATAGTCAGAATGAATTTACAGTGTTGGCTGCCTGGCAAATGCAACAGGCATTTCAAGTGGGAAGGAACAGTCCTTTATTGCATCTGCTCCTGGCATTTAGGGTGCCCTGGTCACCAACAATTCCTCAGCTCCAGTGCTCAGCATCCTGCAGGCTGCTGGCTGGGCACAGCCAAGGGGGGGACAGGCTGAGAAAAGAGGGTCTGCATGAAAGGAAAGCCTGGATTCAGATGGAACTGGAAAATTTCATTATGCTTTATCAGAAAATGATTGTTTTTCACTTAAGTGTGGCAGAAATTCCTTGGTTTCAAGCACCTGCAAGTGAAACATGATCTGGGCTCTGCCAGAAAACCTTCCCCAGATTTTCCTGCCCAGATTGTCCCCACTTGGCTCTCTGAGTGCCACCTTCACCTTCAGGGTCCAGGTCTGACAACTGCTCTGAACTGACTTCTGAGCAGTGCTGGTGTCCTTGGGCGGCCCTGCTGAGGACTCAGGCTGGGATGGACCTTAAGCCAAGAACAGCCCTTCCCCCACCCAACTTCATGGCTATTGACACCCGTCTCAGGCACTTCATGCCATCACCATCATTATTTAACCAAGCACCTGGCCTCAAGCAGCATGGGAGAGGGGAGGAACTTTGTGATAACTTCTTAATGGTCTGAAAAAGCCAGGATAATCTGCTGATTTTTGTGACAGACAGATTAAAGTGACACAGGACTGAGGGGTCCCGAAGTTTGTGTTTGGGGTTTAAAAGCCATGAGTGGAGCAGCTGCACCAGCCACTGCATGTGTGGAGAGATGAAGGGGGATCATGCAGCTCTGTGGGCTACAGGAAAGGACTTTCCCAATCCTCCTGCTCCACCTCAGCTCAGAATGAAGCCCTGGGCACACCTTGCCATTCCTTGCTCCCACTTCCCTGCCCGCCATCCACCCCCATCTCCAGGCAGGGCTCTCCCCTCTCGCCTGCCTGTGCAATAGCCCAGTGTGGGCTCTGAGGTCCTTCTGCACCCCGGGAGCACAGCAAAGTGCAGCTCCTGCTCCACCTGGCCCCCTCCTCAAGCAGATGTGAGGCAGGGGCTGATCCACAGACCCTTCTCAGGAGCTGGCCCCGACCTCCCATCTCAGGCTTAGGTGTTTCCTGACTTGATTACTGGTGTTCTGGGGCCATTATCTCTCTATTCTGGGCACAAATAGGGCCATAAAAATCGTATTTCTTCTCCACCACCTGACAAATCTCCTAGATGTAGGAAAAAAATTATAAATACCAGAGCCAAGTCTCCTCTCCTTCCTTTCAGAACTTCTGGAAAGTGAAGGTTTCCTCAGGGCACTGGAGAAAGGCAATTAGCAAAGAAGAAGGTAGTCAGGAAAACGCTTTAAAAAGACTAACTAGAATAATTTAAAGGTATTATTATTAATGATGGCTATTACAGTGCTAGAAAGCTCAGTGATTTTTCAGATAGGACTGAAAAGGGAATAGGAACAAAACAAAGTAAACTCTACAAGACTGCAAGAGACACATAATGAGCTCTGGAAACCAAACAAGATAAGCCTGAGGAGAATCAAGCCAAATCCTCTGCTTCAGGACACCAGTGTGGGTTCCCAGGAGTTTAAGGGCTGGGAAAGAACTGTGGTTACCTCCCTCTGACCAGGGCAGAGAATACTAAAGCTGAGCTTTCCAAAGACATGCTGGGAAATCAGCTCACAGTCACTGCAATCCAATGAGCCAAGGAATTCTCTTGAGGCTGTGCAAGTCTCTGCTCTGTGCTGTTAACCCTGCTCCCAGGAGCCACCAGAGCCACTGTCCCCCACCCAGCACACCCTGCATCACCTGCACCTCTCTGCACACCACCAGCCTGTCAGCTTGGGACATTTCTTGAGGACCGGGCAGAGAACATTGAGTCTAGAAGTCCCTAATTCTCAGGAAACACCCACTGCCTCAGTGGGAATACTTAAAGGAACTTCCCTCTCCCAGTGTCTGAGCCAGGGCTGCTCTTTCTGACACATCCCACTTCAGTTTTATTTTAGGTAAGATAACAGGAGGGTTCCACACACAAGCTGGGCTGCACCTGACTAAATACTGGGCCCTGGGGATGGCTGGATGGTTTGAGCTGGGCTTCACCACCTCCCTCTCCCCTTCCCTGAATGATTCCCTGCCTGGAGATCCTTCATGCAAACCTGCCTCATTAATCACTGCATCCCAGGTGCATCACAGAGTTATTTGCCAGGGAAAGACCATTCAACCCAAGGACAGGGCATGTCACAGTGGTCTTTATGAGGGGTAATATCTACAGTAGGGCTGACTTGGAAATCTGCCAGCCTCCAAAAATTATTCACCCTGCCTGAGTTTAAATCTTGGATCCCGGCTGTTACAGACAGAGGTGCCTTTGCAGGCAGGAAGGATCAGTCACAGCCAGGGTTCCATCCCCTCCCTGCCATGGCTACAGGACTCAGGGCCATGTGAGAACCCCCAGCTTGAGAACTTGGGGTTTGGATTGTGAGCTCCCCCAAAATAACCACAATGAGGGTCTCTAGAACACGGGCTCATTGCATCAGTAGCTCTGAGCACATAGCCAGCCTGGCCATTTGCTTCCTGAGACTTTACTAAAAGCTGCAGCCTGTGTTTATCTCACCTGAGTGGTTTTGAGAAAGATCTTCGTTGTCTCAGTGATGTATGCTTCTATAAGCTGAAATCCAACCCCCAAAACTCCAAGAATTTCTTAGTTTTTAAGGCTTCTGGTCTGTCAAGTGATTGTTTTGTCTCTGATACAGAATTGTAGTTTGACAACAGTACATCTGTAGTTCTCACACGTTTGCACAGCATTTAGTGTACTCCAAAACAACTTGCTCTTATTTACAGTTGTCCAGAATATGCTTTGCTAATGAGACTTTTGAGCTGCCTTGATGTAAACCCATGAGATACTGTGCAGCAGCTTTCAAGCCTAGGACTTGTTTTTCACAGAAAGTAGCATTAAGTTATCAAAAAAAAAAAAAAAAAGACAGTTTGAGTCAAAAGTTTTGCAGTTTTGCTATGGCAGGAGAAAATCTCAGGACATCAAAGAGTCAAGGGAGGAATATGGCACTCAGCTGAGGCAAGGGACAGGCAGTCAGACACAAAAGCCTTTCTACAGCTCTGACAAACAATATCCTCAAGCCCCTGTAGAGCTAAAGGCAGAAAAAGGTGACAAAACATGGAATTAAGATATTTCCCCTCTACCACATTAACTTCAGTAATGTGGTGGCATACAATAGCATAAGAAATCTTAAAATTCATAAGAAATACTAAACTAGAAACATAGATAGTGGGGGGCTTTTCAATTACATCCTAGAATGGGCATTTTAGACCTTTCAAACCACAGCACAGGTGTTGAAGGCTTTATCCACGTTCACCACAGGCAGTGAGAGCTGTCAGGCATCAGCAGAGGCAGCAGGAGCCCAGGGCAGCTCTCAGTGGGTCTCTGGCCCCACAGCGCTGGAGCTCAGCTCTGACCACAGGTATTTGTAACTGAAGACAGAGCTGGCTGAACAGGATTTATCAGGAGCAGACGCAAATGGCAACATGGGACTGCTCAAAGACAACCATCTGCAGCAGCTTTATCAGAGTGACACATCTCCTCAGGGTCAAGGCTGGGCTGGGTGGGGCTTGGAAGAACCCAGCATAAAGAAAAATGTCCCTGCTCATGGCAAGAGTTTTGGAACAAAGTCATCTTTAAGGTCCCTTCCAACCCAAATGGTTTTGTGATTTTATGATTCTGTCCCTCAAGGTGTTGAATACTGCACCTCTCAGCACGATGGGCCAGCTGATGGACCAGAGACCACCCCAGTGCTGACACTCCCAGGGAGGGCTGGTGCACCCCTGGCTCCTGGTTACATCCAGGCAGATGTAAAAATCACTAGCCCAGAGGTAGTCCAGGAGTGAGCAAACAGGAGCCAGGGACAGGATTCCCTGCCTTTCACTAAAATGCTTTGACCCCTGCCCTCCTGGAATGAAACCAGCCCCTCCAAACAACCACCACGAGGAACAGAAAATTGCAAATGACTTAAAGTGGGATGGAAAACCCTGAGCTCGACAATCACAAGCAGAGGCCACTAATCTTCTTGTCATGGGAGCAGACTCCCCCAGCAGAAGGGAATTCCTGCCTTTGACCAGACTAATTAGAGACATGGGGCTGTGCTCCTGTTAGGGTTTGAAGTGCTGTAATTGGACGTGGCACTGCCGTACTCGCACGCGGCTCTCGCCGTGCTCAGGCACCTTGCACCCAAAGGGCTGTGCCACCACCACGTCCCTCCCTCCCCCTGGGTGAGCTGTGGGCTGGATAAACACCCACCCCACCCCAGAGCCACTTCCAGCCCCAGGTGGGTGGCTGGA
This sequence comes from Catharus ustulatus, assembly GCF_009819885.2. Classification (NCBI taxonomy): domain Eukaryota; kingdom Metazoa; phylum Chordata; class Aves; order Passeriformes; family Turdidae; genus Catharus; species Catharus ustulatus. The sequence continues at coordinate 2,696,228 of NC_046240.1, forward strand.
GGCTGTTGCAGTGTGTTTCTGGTCAATGGTATGTTCTGCTTAAGTTAATGGTTTAGTCCAAATTATACCCTCCCACCCTTGTCACTCTATCCTGAATTACCCGGCAAACCTATCTTGTGCCAGCCCCCTGCCTGGAATTGCCCTTTGGAAATCCCCTAAAACTCCAGGTCTCATTAGTCCATGTGACTCAGTTTTCCTCCTTACCTCCCTCATTGGACAATGCTTTTGTGAACCCTGCCTTTTACCCCTCCCCAGAATTTCTCCAATTTGCTAATAATTTGTACCCTCCCCCATATTTAATTTGTTGCACCCTTGCATTTTTGTCTTTTGCCCACCAAATTCCCCAGAGTAATAAATCCTTGTTATGCTATGCAAAAGACCTCCTGCTCCTCCTTGGCTCCTTGGAACACGATCTGACAGGCCATGGAGCCACTGCTCGAGCCACATCCAAGGCCTCCTGTTCCCGGGCTGTGACCCACTCTGGACAAAGTGAGTTCAGCTCTGGCCATTGCATCAGGAGGCTGTAGAAGGCTCCCCCATTCCAGGGAGAGAAGTTTGGTCTGACCCAACAGTGAAAGGATGTTTGAGAAGGTGGGGATGGAACCGGGATTTAAAGCTTTGCTCCAGTGGAATCAAGGCAGAAGGTGCTGAAGAAGCCGTGCCTGTCTCTCTCCTGTGCAGGTACAGAAGCAATCCACTGCTGTGCCTCAGGAGTGCTTAATATATCCAGGTATGGTGGTACAAGGCTGTAAAGGTCTCAGATTAGAGAAGATTTTAGATGCAGGATGAATCAATTGGGTGTTTGGGTAGAGTGATGTGAATCCTCCCCTCCTGATCAGTACTGGCCCCTCGAAGTCCAGAGGTAAGTCATCACATTCTGCAGAGTTCTGGTGCAGTCCTGGAAAGAACTTTCCTTAGATGCTGGTGGGAAGGAGACAAACCTCACATTTCTTAGCAAAAGCTCTCTTCTCCACAGAGCACCACAGTTTTGGAAGCAGCAGGGAGTGGCCAGCAAGGCACAGGACATCCCTGCAGCCCTCTCCAGTCCTGCTGAGCTCTTGGAGAGCAAAATCCACCACAGGGAGGGCACTCAGGGCAGGTGAGCAGAGATGTCCAAGCCATTGGAGCACCAGGCTCTGGAGACCTGAGCTGAGATGCTGGAAAACATTAAGCTTCCTCAATGGCATTGCAAGAAATCAACTTTCTTCTTCAATTAGTGCTTTTTTTTTCCTGCAAAAGGTTAGAATCCCATACCTCTGTTATTTGCAGTGTCAATTAAAAGTGTTGGCTTGCTGAGTTGTATGGCAGCAGGCAGTGTGTTCACATCTGAAGGCCCCAAGTTCATTTCCAGTTAATGATTCATAAGAGGGACTGCAGCATTCCTCCTACAAAGATTGTCTGGAAGCTCCTGACAGACTGCTTCGTTTGGGGCAGGAAAAAAATCTGAAATATTTCCATGACTTATAAATCAGGTGAAGTCAGCAATGTTTTATAAGGAGCAGTAATGTCTGGCACACACTAGTACCAATAGCTGGTCAGTAAAAGCTCCTTCAGAGTAAAAAAAAAAAATATAAAAATAGACAGTGATTTCAGTACAAACGAAATGCAGAACTTGTTCAAATTCATATATAATAAAGCAATTATTGTTTATTATTGGAGTATCAATTGATTATTAAAAACACATTTATTGAGGCTGGACCACAAGGTAACAGATATGTACCCCTGGCATAGCTGCGAAACCTCAGTAAATAGTGATTATTAGAAACAGATTTATGGAGGCCCAGCGATACGGTAAGATGTGTATCAGTTACAGAGCTCTTAAAACCCAATCACGCTGTTCTTAAACCATTTTTACTGAGGGTTTCCAGCTCAGCAGTAGGGCTCCATGTCTTCATCTAGGGCCGCTAAGCCACATCTTATTGCTAGTTTGATATGTAATTAAGGGAGTGTTTGTAGGGGTAAGATTATACTGAGCAAGGAGAACCAGCACAAAACACATTTTTCCTTCTTCTAAAAATGCAGAGCTGAGCAGAGTTGCTGCATGACCTGTGGCTGAATCTTTTCGTAGATCTCTGAACTCCTCTTTCAGTGGAGTGTGCAGACCATGGGCAATCTGAGGATCTGACCCATCCCAGTGCCCAACACCACAAGCAGAATGTGTCCTCCTTCCTTCCACCATGCAGCTCACACCTCTGCTAGGCTTGACCAGTTGACACTCAACTCACATCTCACTTAACTCACACTCATCACACTCCCTTCACCAAATCTCTCCGAGTACCGTTGTTGTAAATGATAAATCAAAGCTGCAGTGACATTAAAGCTGGGCTGAGCCCAAACACTGCCTGGGCGGGGAGAGCTGGCCATGGTGAGACCATGAGTGGCCATCAGAAGGTACCAACGTGCAGGCTGGGCTAAATCACACAGGACAAGCCCCATCTCCTGGTCCTTTCAGGAATGTTTAAGCACTTGCCCAGGAAATCCATCCTTCCATCCATCCATCCATCCATCCATCCACCCATCCATCCATCCATCATCCATCATCCATCCATCCATCATCCATCCATCCATCCATCCATCCATCCATCATCCATCCATCATCCATCATCCATCCATCCTTCCATCCATCCATCATCCATCCATCATCTATCCATCAACCATCCATCCATCATCCATCATCCATCCATCCATCATCCATCATCCATCCATCCATCCATCATCCATGCATCCTTCCATCCATCCTTCCATCCATCCATCCATCCATCCATCATCCATCCATCATCCATCCATCCATCCATCCATCCATCCATCCATCCATCATCCATCATCCATCCATCCATCATCCATCCATCCATCCATCCATCCATCCATCCATCCATCCATCCATCCATCCATCCATCCATCATTCCATCCATCCATCCTTCCATCCATCCATCCATCCATCCATCCATCCATCCATCCATCCTTCCATCCATCCATCATGCATCCATCATTCATCCACCATCCATCCATCTATCATCCATCCATTCATCGTCCATCATTCATCCATCCATCCAACATCCATCATCCATCATCCATCCATCCATCCCTGCCAGCCCATGGCACCTGCTCCTCCATATCACGCCTGGGGTATCAGCCTCCAGCACAGCCCCTGGAGCCTCCCCAGTGCTGACTGAGCCTTTCACACATCTCAGGATGAATACAGGAGGCCAAATCTCCAGAGACACAGCCAGCAAAACAAAGAGCCAGTATAGAAACCACAGACTGAGTGAAGGCAGAGCTATTGCCCAGATCATGCAGAACAGCTGGGGCAAAGCTCAGGGCAGGAGAGGCCTGCTCCTTTTCTTTTACCATGTCTTAAGACCTCCCAGCCTGCCCAGTGGAGGAGGAGGAGGGGAGAAAGGAGCCCAGATTACTGAGAACTCCCCCAGCTCCAGTCTGCTCTGTTCAAATTTATATATTCCACTACAGGTGACATCATGATTGCTGGAGTCAGACAGGTGATGCTGTAAAATGCATGAAACCATAAAAATTTCAACAGCAGCAAGCTCCATTGACGCTACATCTGACAGCACTTAGCTGGCCAGCTAACACAAATATTATAAAAGCACTCGGGAAAGAAATCCAACCTGCCTGACCTCAGTTTTGGACTAATAAAGAGTAGAGCATGACCAGATTTCAGCCACGTTTAATAAGCAGATATCTTTAAAAGAAACCAAAGCAGGGTGTTGGTGTGTGCAAAGGACTAAGGCAAGAGATGAGTTAACAGTGGGAAAAGTCATTGCTGGGCACGCAGGGATCTGCTCCACTGCAGCTCCCTGCCAGGAGATCTGTCTCAGGAACTGCACAGCTATCACTGAAAAAGGATGTTCACCAGCCTTACACTGCCAGGCTAGGGTGGGTAATTGTCCAAATCATGTCAGAGCCCCTGATGTTCATTTCTGCTCTCCTCACAGGGCAAGAGTGAGTAATCTTGTCTCTAAAAGTTGGACACTAAGTGAATCCAAAAGAATCATTGACCTTTCTTTCATCACTCTCAGCACTAAATTTTAAAAGTCTGAGGATCTGCTTTTTATTTCTTTCTGCTATGAGATTCCTCTGGTCTCCCTGGAGGAGAGGACCCCTCAGATCTGTGGAAGGCTCTCTGAAGAAGGTGAAGGAGGATTCCCATGTTTCCCAAAAACACTGAGGTGAGCCAGGCAGGTGTGGGCTGGTGGCTTCAGCCGGGAAGGGATTTTCAAACCAGACATGCTGAAATGCATCATCCATTTCTCCAGAGAGAACTGTTTTCCATGAGCTCTTTTGGGATTAGTCAGACAGACACATTGGCAGAAGGAGCTTCTCACCTTCACAATGGCCACCCCAAAACCTTTCTGAGCAGAGCTGGGGACCCTTGGGAATCAGTGCTGGCTGTTCTCAGAGACCTTCTGAATAAACCAAGGCTCCAATTTCCACCCCATCCTGCACCCATGCACCAGGCAGCACCAACCCAACATAACTCATCCCAGGGGCTGCCCCAGCACCCAGGGTCACCAAAACCAGCTCCCAGCTCACACAAAAATGTGTACCCAGCTGTCCTGCACCTGTTTCACAATGTTCACCAGGAGTCTGGTTTGCTGCTAGACAGCAGCAGCAGTTCTAGTGGGACAATCAAGCAACAGAAGTTGCTACAAACACATCTCTAGCTCCATTAAAACTGCCTTTATTCAAAGGATTGAGAGCTGCTCCTGGAGCTCGCTGCTCTCATGGTGCACAGGCAAGATGGGGAGGGATGGGAGCAGAAGGTACCACTTGGGCTGCCCAGCTCTGGAACCGTGTTCCAGGCAAAACAACCATCATCATCATCATCATCATCATCATCATCATCACCATCACATTCTTACACACACAGTTACAATAACCAGCAATGATGGTCACCTTCTAAGCACAGCTTTTAATATTAAAAGTTTCTGATATAGACTTCTTTAAATGTCATTTGTCCAGCCAAAGAGAAAATGTTATTGTGAAATTCTGTGCAGTGTTTTTGATCACAGGGTTCTATCAAACACTTCAGTGGAAAGTGGATGATCATTTTCTCACAAAAATCACTTTTTATTTTTTTTTGCCATTACAGATCTCCTCTTTCTATTAAAATAAAGTGAGAGAGCCTAAAGATTTCAAATAATTTTTAGTTACGGAAAAATATACATAATAAAAAAAAATTAAAAACTGGACTGAGTTAGAGGTTGGGGGTTTTTTGGTTTTTGTTTGTTTGTTTGTTTGTTTGTTTGTTTTGGTGGTTGGTTTTTTTTGTTGGTTTGTTGGGTTTTTTTACCTAAATGGCTCCCTGTTTTGCTGACAGGTTTATCGGGGTCAACATCAGCTGATTGAAATGATTGAAATGTCATGGCTACAGGCAATGGTTGAAAGGACCTGGTTTGGAGCAACACAGGACAGCAGCTCTGAGAAACATCAGCCCTGGGGGCAGGACAAACAAAACAGTTACCAGGTAGGACTTCACCTGCCCTGCTCCAGTTCTTCCAAGTCTCCAGTTCCAGCCAGGTCCAGCTCCAAAACCCACAAATCACACAAATACCAGCAGACTCCAAGATGATTGAAGTTTGGTGTTTGCAATCACCACCATGAAAAGCCAGAAGAATACTTAGACACCTCATTTCAACTAAAATAAAGTGGATGTCCTGCTCCCATGGAAAGCTTCCTGCCTAATCCCTCCCTGGATCACATCCCATGCTTCTGCACTGCAAAACTGGAAAATGCTAATGGTTGTGTGAGGGCTCAGCTTCTCTAATTAACACAGAGCCCTTACTGGAAATGAGCTCTGCCTAACCAACACAGGAGAGCAGCTCTGGGTTCAACAGCCCCACATCCTGCTGCTGCCAGCCTCTGGATGATTTCTGACCCAGACTCCAGCCTAAAGGCAGCAGGAATACCTGCCTGGAGTCCCTGTGGATGGTACTGAGCTGTGAGACTCCCACTTCATTCCCATCAAGCCAGGAGATGGCACCCCATAAAGTGTGGAGCTTTGATGCCCCAAACCCCTCCCTTTTGTCCCTGCCAAGCCATCCTTGCCACCCACCAGCATCCAGGTGAGCCCTCAGGTGGAGCAGCCTGCTCACCAAGGAGGTGGCAGCCAGCACCAGAAGGGGACACCAGGCAAGACCAGGCAGCTGTGACCAGCACTGCTCCCACCTGCAGCCCTCCAAAGGCACCATCTGGCTCCCAGCAGCTTCATTTTGCAACCTTAGGGTCCCTTTAATGCATCCCCCCTCTCCTTTTTATGGAATAGGCAAAAAAGTCGTAGTAACTGATCATAAAATTTCAAACTCATTTACCTTTCAGGAGGCAACTCAGCACAGGCTGTTACAGGGCAATTTGGTACATCATAAAGTTTCCTATTAGAACAGAAAATAGGGCTGCTTGCTTGAGCTGCCAATTGGAAATAAAATAGTAGTGGGGTCATGATCATTAGCACTGCTTTTTCTATTAGGTTTGCTTTCCACCAGGGTGGGAAGAGGAGGGAGATTTAGGTGCAGGTGAAAACACATGAGGGAGGAGAGGAGAGGGAGAGGAGAGGAGAGGGAGAGGAGAGGGAGAGGGAGAGGGAGTGGCAGCTCCTTTGTGATATTTGGGAACACAGCACATGTCTTCAAAAGCAAAAACAAAACTTACCGAAGCTGAGGTAAAATCAGGGCAGAGTGAGAGAAAACCTGTTGGTACTGCAACCACAAACTGCTGTAAATAAAAACATTGAATCCAAATCTACTCTCTTTCAGCCTGAAACCATTCCCTCTTGTCCAGTCATTGTGGTCTGTGCTCTTGAGATCATCCCATCCACGGGAACAATGGTACAGGAGGGAGGCTGAAGCATTTTGTTTCAGGAAAAAAGCTTCTTCCCCCTATCAGGAGTTTCCTTATGCTGATGCTCATGCTGACCCAGGTGAGAGGCTCAGCTCACCTCCACCCAGTGATCCAACAGATCCCCATCACAGAAATCAGAGACACCATGAAAGAAACTGGTCTGTGGAAATCAGAAGGCATCAGCTCAGAGTTTGGGGCACTCAGGCCACAAATGGCTGTGAAGCCCAGGTCACAAACCAATAGTAAGCAATAACAACATGATCTGTTTGTTAAGATTCATCCCATGGCTCCCACAAAAGCACTTATGCCCTCTTGAGAGCTCTGTCCTCTTGCACTATTCCCCACAGTTTATTAAGGGAAATTGTTGCTCCACCACAGTTGGAAAGGAACCAAAACCAGCAGTGCTGTCTCCATCTCTGGGGGAATGCAATCCCAGCCCATCCCATCCCATCCCACTGAGCAGATCTGGTTTTGTTACCTGCCCATTCTCCCCTTGGCTTTTGGGTGGTTTCCTCTCAGTTGCAGCCTCCATCTCCTCCTGTCCTGGCATTGCAATCACTCCTGAAGCATTCCACCCCTTCCTGCCCCACTGCAGGTTCTCCTCCTTTGTGGGGACTCCAGCCACAGCTGGGCAAGACCAAGGACATAGGAAAGCTTCAAAACTGTGTGTAGGAAAACCCTTCTGCCAGCAGTAGCAGCATCTGGAGAAGGAGCCCTGCTACAGCCATACCCATGGGTGTTTGTCAGCCTTGAAAACCACCAACAGACCTCACACAACCTTTGGTTACAGCACAGAGTAGGGGAGGGTGCAGCTCCTGGAGCTTGTGTGATGCATTAAGTTTAACTTTCATATTTTCCAGACTCTGCACTGCATTGGTGTGTGACTCTGAGCTCCATACAAAGTGTCACAAGTTCTCCTCCCAGCTCAGGCACACAAAACAATCCTTTTCCAGCCCAGAACCAAGGACACCGCTGCAGCTCCAGCCCCAAAAAGTGCAAAGAGCAGCGAATTGAGGAGAGAATCTGGGAGGATGGGAGTGCAGAAGCTGCAGCTGGAATTGGACAATGAAGGCCAAGCTGGAAATGGCCCCAAAGTGATCAAAGTGTGAGAACTCGTGACTCGGATCCATCTGGGCTCCATCTTGGCTGGAGCCACGGCCGGGCTCTTGCAGTGCCCAAGGTGAATCCTTGGAAGGGCTTGGAATAAATCCCTGCTTTATTCCTTTAGCACTGCCCACCTCTGCTCCAGGGAGCCTCTCCAGCCATCACTAGAACTCGTGGAGCTGCTGCCTGGCTTGGCTTTCCTCTGCCTTCACCTTCAGAGGAGAGCAGCCAGAAGCTGGGCTCCCTGCAAGGCAGAGCGTGTCCCCCAGGCCATTGTCCCCTCCATGGCCAGCACTCTGCCAGCTGGCTCCTGGCAGGGGCATCCCAGCCCTTGTCACTGCTCTGGTTGGGAAACAGCCAAGCTCACACCCAGGCACACACCCAGCATTCCCAGCAAGGCACTGTGGAAACTGTGGTGAGATTTTTGGTGATTTCCTGGCAGACTAACGTGGGGATCCACTGAAAGGATTCCTGCAGCCCTGCTCTGAGATGGTGCTGCAGCTGGGACATGTGGAAATGCACCCATGGCACAGACCCACCCTGGACACCCCAGGGTCCCGCTGTGTCTGTCTCCCAGGACTCTGCACACCCCCTCAGTGGTCCCTGCTGTGACATCCTGGAAGCACTGTGGGGAACTGCTCATTCTGTGCCCAAGGAGCTGGGCCAGCTTCTCCTCCTCACACACACAGCTCTGCCAGCCCAAAAGGGACCCAGTCCCAGTCCCAGTCCCAGTCCCAGTCCCGGACCCAGTCCCAGTCCCAGTCCCAGCTGGGTGTGACACTCAGGTGTGCTGCCCTGCTGACTCCAAAGGCAGAGGAGGGTGAGGGCTGGGGTCACTGTTTGATTCCAGCAGCTGGGTGAGGGTTTTCCAGGGCTCTGCTGGGGATGGAAGTGAAAGCTTTATGGAGTGCTGGTGGGTGCTCCTGACAGCACTGAAGACAACACAGATTTAGCACAGACTGCAGCAGTGTTATCCCCTCACCATCTGATTTCTGAGTTCCAGAGGCTTGGGGTGACAGATAAAACTTTGCTACACCATATTTTTAGGTTTATGTTCCATCAAGTGGCTCTTCACATTCATTCTGAACATTCCCCTAAAAAATTTTGCTCCCATTAATTCACTGCCATGGATTTGATAGCCTGTAGCAGAGCTATCAGCCAACAGCAGGTAGTCCATGATGCAGCTTTAAGTCACAGTAATCTTTTATGACCAGGATTCATTCCTTAAACCTTTTGTTTTCCTTCTAGCTTGCTTTGATTTAGGCTTTTCTTATTAATTAAATGGCAAGTTTCAGTAGCCTAAGATTGAATTATAAGGCTTGTTTAGAGGGAGGAGAATGATCAGAGCAAAGGGTGGAAGCTATATATGTAATATATCCATATACTTAAGACACAGAACTTTGCTTCCAGACGTTTGGAACAAATTAAATAGAGGATCAAATTAACTAGTGATTGAATTAAGTGGAAAGCATCTCATTACCTAAAAGATGGAAACATGTGTCATTTTATAACAGCTAAAAATAAAGCAAGAATGGGTTGAAATGAAAAGCAGGGACCTGAAAATGTCAGCCAAATTTGGGGTCTGGCGAGCCCTCCAAATGGGAAGGCTGTAAATAAGGTGGGTTGTGCTGGGAAATGATGGGCTTGGAAACCAGATGTGGAAAACGAGCTGCTGCACCTCACATTTCACAGGCAAAGAAAGGTGTGCAGGGTGAAGGGGGCTCGTCCAGCTGAGTGGGGTGCCCAGGATACTCCTCAGCCCCAGCAGAACCCTTGGGTTTGGTACCTGCTACTCCTCTGAAAATGCAGAGGGACACCATGCTCAGACTCTGCTGCTCACCCTGCATTTCAAGTGTTTCACAACGAGGAACAAACCCAGGGCTACAAATGGATCTTTTTAATCCAAGATTAAGACATCTTATTGCCACCTTCATTCAGCACCTGTATCAGAGGGCTGGCTCTGCTGTTTTCCAGACATCCAATTTCCTTTGAAATAGATGTGAAAAGCAGAGGCAGCATTCAGATCCAGGCTTTTGTTTCACCTTTAGAACAGAGAGCGTTTCACATGTTCCTTCTCTCCTGTGACATTGATGTTCATCTTCCTTCCTGCTCACCTTACAAATCCCAGTCACTTCTCTTCCTGACACCACATTTCACTCAGGGATGCATTGGATGGAAATTGCTCTCAGCTGCCATGGAGTGCAGGAAATCAGTTTTTCACTCCACCAAACTCCAGCCCCAAACTCAGGATGAGGAATATGGCCCTCAGCCCTTTCCTATCTAATGTCATATTTTTCCCTTTTGTTCCACTTTTATACATATATATACATATATATATATATGTGTGTGTGTGTGTGTGTCCTGACAAATGCAAGTGGAGCTTTTCCAAGATAAATAACATTATCTTTGCAGAACCCTACAGCACCCCATGGCAACTCATTATTTTTCAATTAAATTTACTGCTCATTGGCAGTTGCTCTGCTTTAATTTTCTTCTATTTGTTTACTGAAGACCAAAATGCATAACACAAAGCCCTATAAAAGTCAGGCTAAGTTAATTAAATGTGAAACTGGGAAACCCTAACTTTGCCTCCTGAGCAGATTTATCATGAGATCTCCTTAAAAATGTCACTTTTTGCAGAAATTTATTTAGACATATGTGACCACGATTAATTAAATGTATGGTGCCTGCACAACTCACTCCAAAAGACACTTAGCTGTATTTTGTAACCACTGATTGGGGAAACAGGAGTTCACAGGATTCACAATGCCAGAGGAAGAAAAGCTACTTCAGTCAGACCAATATTTTTAGACTCCCTACACATTTCTGAGTTATTTTGCGTGAATGCAGGATCCCTGAGTACAGGTTTGGAAGAGATTCACCACATTATATTCCTTCTAGAAAATTCTTTCCAGGTCAAGAAGACCTGGTTTCTTTCTTTGATGAGACCATGGATTTGATGGATTGCGAAGCAGTCAAGTATTTAGCTTTATATCAGCCATTTTCATACTAACAAAAACACTCTGGTCAATGCCCACTACAAACTGCTCTTCATGTGGATCAAGAAATGACAATAGATGTAAAAAACTAACATGTAAATCCTACTTTCCAACCATGTAAATCCTACTTTCCGTGTACTTATTTCTCTGATGTGATGGGATGGAGGCCTTGAAATCATCTCAGATGTGGATTTTTATGATGCAAATCATTGTCTCTGTTGAGCTGAAGTCACTCCTCATGGTGTCAAGGTGGGGTGTCCATCACAAACACACCAACCATGGAAACACAGACCTTCATCCAACCCTGGGAGAGGAAGGTAGAGACCAACCACCACCTGACAATGCTCATTTTCCAGCACTGCTTGCAGCAGCAGCTTGCAGAATTTCCTAAGAAAAGTCATCAGATTTTAGGCTGAAATCTGGTGGCAACGTATTGAAATCTCAGAGCAGAATTTAACATGTCAGAAACACTTTCCAGTGCTAAAAGATTCCCAGCTTGGAGTTTGAAACTTTTGAAACTTTATTTCTAAACCCACCAATCATTTGAAGAAGGAGAGGAAAAGGACAATCTTTTCTGAGAGTCACAAATAAAAAACAACATAAATAATGAACAAAAGACCCTAAGATGGAAAAAAGTCTCCATTTAGGTACCCACAAGCCAGCTTGAAGAAAACAGAATCCAAGGCTTCAATATGTTGTTGAGACGAATTGCTTTAAAAGGGAGATGTACAAATTGCACCTCTAAAGGTTCCTGTTGCAGGAGTGAGCAGCCCAGTGGGAAGAAGCTTTGTGCCAGCAGGACCAGCACAAGAGACCTGGCCAGAGCCCATCTGTCCTAGTTTGGAGGACAGGTGTCTGCTAAGAAAGGCAGGAGCTTCTCTTTGAAATGGAGAATGTAAACCCCCTTACACCAAATTATTATAATTTTGAAATCAAGGGGCTCAGGCAAAGACATGGGAATTAGGAATAACAGTTCTTTACTAGGGAAATTAAAATAGAAATACAGTACTACAAAGAAACAAACTCCAAACCCTGACAAAGTCAGAGTACAACCTGACACCCCGTCAGGCAGGGTGTTGGCAGCAGTCCCATTCCATGGTGGCTGCATCCTCCTGCAGTGACAGATGTGGCTCAGTTGGAGCAGTGCTCCTGTACAAGGTGCAGTTTCCCTCCGGAGCTCCAGTGGTGATGTGGAGAAATCCGGTTTTCCTCTGGAGTCCAGTGGAAAAAGGGGCTCCCTTAGTGTCCCAAAACCTCTGTTTTATCTTGGTAAGAAATGTTGGGTTCTTCCCCCTGGCTGGAGCAACTCCCAATGGGATGCAGTAATTTTATCAGTGCCACAGTGGGACTCAATGGCCATGAGCAGAAAATGACTGGCTGGAGGAAGGATGGGGTGTGAAAAGATAAAGAACAATGCCCTGCCTGGTTTCAATGGATGGCCCATTAGCAGAATATCTCCCACAGAGATCAGGATCACTGCCCCACCCTCAACAGATGGTGATAGAATAGATACCTTTTATCACACTCTGTATTGTAACCCAAGACACTCTCATGCAGCAGAGCATGTGCTTGGTCCTTGCACTGATGGCAGGAGGCAGAGCTGTGCCTGAGGCTGCAGCAGCTCCAGGCAGGGGCAGGTGAGCAGCGGTGTGACCACGCTGAGGGGAGCTCTGCATCCCGCGCAGGGCGACAGAAGCACGGTGTCAGCAGCCAATAAGTTTGTAACAGCATTTCTTCCTCAAGCCAAAACCAGCCCAGATTTATAACTCTCCCATAGCACTCTGAACTTTCCGACACTCCTCCTGAAACATTTCATTATTGCTCAATTACTGTCATGTTCTCTTAAAGACCTGGAGGGGGAAGGTGGTCTCCATTTGGAGGCCAGATGCCATTTCCATTTCCTTGAAAAACTGCTCTGTGCAATAAATAACCCAGTCACCCTTCAGAAACAGGCTTTGAGGCTACGATAAGTTAAAAAAAAAAAGTGAAAACTGTGACATGTCCTATGTGTAATGGAAACTAAGCAGAAACTAAGATGTTAAATTAGTGGCAGGGCACCTTTGTCTTGCAGCAGGGCCAGACTGTCTGGCTGGTTTGGAGGCAAGAGCAGCAGAAACTCTCCCCAGCCTCAGCACTGATGCTGTCTCACTCACTGAGGTACCTCTACTGGGCTTGCCTAGAAAGGGTTTGGTAGTGTAGGGGCTACAGAAGTGGCTTCTGTGAGAAGCTGCTGGAAGCTTCCCCTGTGTCTGACTGAGCCAGTCCCAGCTGGCTGCAGGATGGACCCATCACCGGCCAGGGCTGAGCCCATCAACAACACTGGAAGCACTTCTGGGATAAGAGATTTATGAAGGGACCAAAAATCCTGCAGAACTGCAGCAGGAGAGGAGTGAGAATGTGTGGGAAGAGCTCTGTGGGTGCCCAGGGCAGTGCAGGAACAGGGGCAGGAGCTGCTCCAGGCACTGGAGCTGAGATTCCCCTGCAGCTCCTGGGGAAGACCATGGTGAGGTTGCTGTGCTCCATGTGAGTCCCTGGGGAGCAGGGATCCACCTGCACCCCTGGAAGAGCCCATGGCAGAGCAGGTAAATGCCCAGAGAGGGCTGTGTGTCCGTGGGAAGCCCATGCTGGAGCAGGACTTGTGATCCTGTAGGGGACCCACATCGAGCAGCCTGTCCCTAAAGCACAGCACCCCATGGAAAGGACCCACATCGAGCAGCCTGTCCCCAAAGGACAGCACCCCATGGAATAGATCCACATGGAGCAGCCTGTCCCTAAAGGACAACACCCCATGGAATAGATCCACATGGAGCAGCCTGTCCCTAAAGCACAGCACCCCATGGAAAGGACCCACATCGAGCAGCCTGTCCCTAAAGCACAGCACCCCATGGAAAGGACCCACATGTAGCAGCCTGTCCCACAAGGACAGCACCCCATGGAATTAACCCACATGGAGCAGCCTGTCCCCAAAGGACAGCACCCCATGGAAAGGACCCACATGGAGCAGTGCACAGGAGAACCACAGCCCGTTGAAGAACTCCCATTGGAGCAGTTCATGGAGGAATGTCTCCAGGGCTGAGCAGAGGAAGACTGAGGAGTTCTCACCCTCAGGAGGGAGGAGTGGCAGACACAACATGTGATGGACTGAGCACAGCCCCCATTCCCCATCCTCTGCACTACTGGAGCAGGAGGAATGAGAATGAGACAATTTGGAACTGAAGTTTAGTCCAGGAAAAAGGGAGAGGTAGGAGAAGGTCTTTTAGATTTGGGGTTACTCCTCATTATCCTACTCTGATTTGACTGGCAACAAATTAAAGTAATTTCCTCCATGTCACGTGTGCTGCCCCTGATGGCAGGTGCTGAGGAATCTCCTCTGCCCTTATCCTGATTCAGAAGCTTCTGTTGCACTTCTCTGCTCTGCCCAGCTGAGGATGGAGCAGCTTTGGTGGGCACCTGATGTTCAGCCAAGGTGACTGCATCCCATCCCCAGACATCAGGGCTCTCATGAGACATGCCCCAAACTGTCCTAGAGCAGGAGTTTGGGACAGACCCATGTGGTGGGCTGGCCCAGGATGGGCATGATGCACCTCAGGGGAGGGTAATGCTGAGAACAAGGACCTGAGCCCACTGTCCAGGACACAATCATCACCTCTGCACAGGCAGGTGCTCAGCACCCACCTAAGATGAGCTTTGGAAAACAAATCAAGTATTTTCCAAAAGCAGTTTGATCTCTTGTTCCTGAGGTCTGTGCAGACTGGCCTTCAGACACCACAGCCACCATGGGAGGTCTTAAATTCTGTATCTGTAACCAGAAAATCAGAGTCCCTGCTGTGCTCACCCCCAGCCCTGAGCTCTGTCTCTGTCAGGGTTTGTGAATCACCTGCCAGCTCTCCTGCATTCCCCAGGCAGACACTTCCACAGCACATTATCATCCAAAACGTCTTCTCTGCTTTGATACTAGTAACAAGTATCTGTTTGTACATATGGAAACCACATTATATATTCCAGATGGAAATTCATACTCGATTTCAGGGAAGGAAACGAGCTATTTCATACAAGATGCATAATTTGTTGTGTGAATATGAAATACGTGACTGCCTCACATGTTATGTTGTGAGCTAATCATAAAATATAAAAAAAAATAGAATGGAAAAGGTCCCATCTGTCTCTAAATCCTATGATCCAACTGTTCTCAGCTAACTCCAGCTCTGCCAGTACCTGGTACATACAGCAAGGAGAGGTTTCTGTGCCTGGAAGTTAGTGAAAAACAGGAGCAAATACAAAGCTGAAGTTACATCCAAGGCAGTGAGGAAACCTTGGAGGGAACAGAGACCTTATGACACCTCTTGAGCTGACTGAAGTAATTCCCCAACTCTTCAAATTGTTCTTGACCTGCCTTTTTATCCAGGCTCCCCTGTAATTATCTCCTTAACATAATTTCCCTGTAGTTCCCTGAAGAGCCTTAATGGGATCACTGGGAAAGATCCAGCTGCACTTTAGAAAGCGTGGGGAAGATGATGGGAATATTGCCACTGACATTGGTAAGGCTGCAAGTTCAGATGGAGCTTGCTGGCCTCAGCAGCAGCTCTGCCACACAAACTCAGTGGATCTGACCTAGGTCTGACATGCTTTGCTTCTTCTGTCATGGCCTCATTTATCTGCACCAGGTTCCTGAGCCTGACCTTAAAGTTCCTGTTCCAGCATCACCAAAGGAGCTCCTCCCCAGCATCCAAGGAACAGTGTAAGGAGAATTATTCCATAGGAAAATAGAAATATTGGCATGTTCTTTTCAGTGCATTACTGCAACTGCTTCACCTTGTTTGCCTCAAAAAATGAAACAGGTTTGAAACAGCACCATGAGGTGTTAACAGGTTCTGATAGGACATTTTTACACAAAAGAAAAAGAAGCCCCAGCTCTCAGCTAGCAGCAACCAAAGCAGTGAGATCACTGAAGCCCAGGTAAACCCTGGTCATTCCTCTCTGCTGAGGGCAGTGATGATCTATCTTATGCCCAGGTTTATTGGGATGAATCTTTGCCATCCTACAGGTTTAACTCACTGATAGGATTACATAAAATTGCCTGTATTAAAACAATTTTGTGTCTTGAATCCACTTCACTAAGCAATGCAGATCACTGTAGCTGAATCTCTTGTCCTTGGAGATTTATCCAACCTGAATTTTAACAGCACAGCCCTTACCCACCCTTTTGGAGGGTTCCAAACTGACAGTTCCTTCAGGACTTGATTCAGACTTTACTGCAGTCAACTGAAGACTTAGGTAAGATATAAATGAATATGAATAAAGATATATAAAGATATTAATAAAGATATAATAAACTTCTTCAACAGGGTTTAGATCTGCTCCTTAGGACCTCTATTAGTTACAAACCATGTCCATGTTTTAGCCAAGAGACCATGCATTAATGATTTCAGAATTACCCTGTCTGGGCCAACCAGACCTCATGGACATCTTTCTCACAGGATCTTCCGTTACACCAGTGATTGACACCCATGAATTTTGACATCACTGTTGAGAGAAAAGCAAATTAGCAAAGGAGTGAATTTACACTTCTCACAGTTCCCAGAAATTTCCCCAAGATTTTTTACCTTGTGTTTCCCATGCCTCCTCTGGTGGAAATCTTTCAGCACTGGGTTGTGTCTGCTGACTGCAAAAATGGAGTTAGAAAATACCCAAAATGTGTAGCCTAGGGAGGAAGGGGAAGGTGGGAAAGGTGCAGGACTGGCCCAGCATGTCACACAGCTTTGAGAAACTGGTCAGCTCTGCCTGTCAGCTTTAGCTGAGATTTTGATATCCACAAAGGACAGCTGCTGCCTTTTCTGTGTCCTCTGAGTCTCACCCAATGGCCACAACTGCTCAGGCAGAGCAATTCAGTACAGAATCACACAATCACACAATCACACAATCACACAATCACACAATCACAGACTGAACTAGGTTGGAACAGATCTTTGAGATCATCAAGTCCAAACTGTGACCTCACACCTCCTCAACAACCAAACCACGGCCCTGAGAGCCATGTCCCGACTTTTTAAAACACATCCAGGGGCAGTGACTCCAGCACCTCCCTGGGCACACAACTCCAGTGCCCAATCACTCTTTCAGTGAGGAATTTTCTTCTTAAAAAAAGTACCAACAGAGTGAAAGCAGCATTTGCTCAGATGAGCTTTACCTCTGACTCTGTCACCTTTTCTCTTGACTTGGTTGTAAATCCCTCCTGGATCTTTCTAGTACAAGAGGCAGGGAGAGGGAAGAATCGCCTGGCCTAAAACAAAGCAGCTCATTCAAAAGCAGTTGTTTGCCTTGGGCAGCAAACTCTGACTTTTACAAACAGCAGACATGTCCTGGGGATTTGGGGTGACTGCTGCAACATTTTCGGGCTGGATAGTAAACAGCTAGGTAACCACTGACACTGCCCTGGTGCAGGGCTGGAGGTTCCTTTCCTCTTCCCTGGGGAACACAAGCCATGATCCTGCCAGAGAAACAAATGATTAATCATAGCAGGGGTACTTCATTAAGATTTATTACGAACCCTTGTGATAGCTCAGGAAAACTGCTTCCAGGAGTCATCCAATAAAGCAGAATTAACAAGACAGCCCCTCAGATGGAACTGTGCTATCCAAAATCCCTTTACCCTGACCTGCAGCCCAGAACTGCAGTCACAGCAGCTCCCCAGCATCAGCAGAGCCCTGCAACTTTCAGCAAGAATCAGGCACAGAGCCCCAGCTATAAAGCTGATGAACAAAGAGAAAGGGGAAAAACCCAACGTTATACCAAGCTATTTGATTGTGATTTATGCCCCATTCCACCTTGCCTTTAGGAGTGAAACACCACAGAATACACCCTTGGTCTTGTTGTGCAGCTCTGCTCCTCCCATGACTGCAAGGCTGCAGGCAGTCCTGCACAGGAACCCAAAGCTGCTCCCTCCAGGAAACACCACCGGCAGGTCTGGGCTGCATTGATGGCACCTGCATGGCCACACAGGCTGCCCACACACCTCAGCTTTCTCCACAGCCTGGAGCAGTTTGCAACACAAACCACAGCACCAGATCCTTGAGAGCATCACTGCTCTGAGAGATTCAGCAGCAAGCTCCAGCTGGAGGCAAGAGGTGACACCCAGCACTGACCTCACAGCCATCATTTTGCCAATTCTCAGAAACAGGCTCTTCCCTGTTTTCTTTCAACATGAAATTTTTGTTAGCCCATCACGTTTTAAAGAAAAATGGTTGAAGACAGAAGATAAATAATCCCAAGACCCAAGCACAATATTGGGGTAATATGAAACAATTCAGTTGTCCCAACATTATTTTATTTTCCAGGAAAACAGCCTTGCAACAGGTAACCAGGTCATTGAAGGAGTATAAACCCAGCACCCTGCATTGCCATTGGAGTAAATTAAAAGGTGCAGAACCCAGAGCAGCTCCTTTCAAAGGTGAAATAACTGTTTCTGTGGTGAGCTCAGTAACACGAGGGAAAGCTGCCCACTGTGTGAAAAGATCCAGGACAACATTTTTCAGTTTGTTTTTCCCATTGGTGTGTAATGCTATCCAGCTCTTACATAGCTGAACTAGATCATGCCTTCCAGGAAGATATCCAGGTCTGAGGTGAAACATCCGAGCTAGAATTAATTTCCCTCTTGTCCTGGTCAGCTGTTCCACTGGGTGATTACTGTGTTGCTCCACAGTTGTCTTTCCAACCTAACTTCAACATCCATCCACTAGATCTTCTTCTGGTGCAGGGAATTTCCCTACCATTATCTACCACACTACCTCCAAACTTCCTTTTCAGCAAGGCAAACCACCTGAGCTCTTTAAGCCTGACTCTCACTGCAGACCTGAGCCCATCCCATCACAACCTGAATCCAAGAGAACAAAAGCCATCCAGCTGTTTGCAGGGTCATAACTTTGTGTCTGCCAAAGAGAGCTACCAACTGAAATTGCCTCAGATGCAAACATCAACCTGATAAAATTGAGAGCTGTGAGGAGGGGAGCATTGGAACGGGCTGCCCGCAGAATCACCGTCCCTGGAAATGTTCAAAAAGTGAGTAGATGTGGTGCTTAGGGACACAATTTAATGGTGAATCTGGCAGTGTAGCTTAATGGCCTGATTCGATGGTCTTGGAGGGCTTTTCCAGCCTTTAGTGATTTTGTGATCCCATGAAGGAAATCCCAATCTGTGCAGCTTTCCAAGGCTTTCATGAGCAGCCAGTTGTGAACACTCACTGATTTCAGTTATCCATCAGCCCATGAATGGCAATCTCCACTGTGTAGAGAACTCTGAAGTCTCTTCTTTGCCTTGTGGCTGTGCAAGGTCTGAGCTGTGTGTGCTGTTTGAGATGGTTTCACTCAAAATGGCACCTGTCCATGGGGAAGAGAGAATTCTCCAAACAAATGTTTTTTTATTTCAGCACTTGCATGGAGGGGTCCAAGGAACGGTTTCCATCAAGAGAACTCTCTCTGGGTACCACTGACAGCTAGAGCTCCCAGTCAAGGCATGCTGAGGTGAAAACCCAAGGAATGCCATTCCTTCTTGGGGCCAGTTCCTTCAGTGTCAAATCACCAGCCAAAGAAAACACATTAAAATCAATGCCCTTAAAAATGACAAGCTCCAAAAAAACCCACCCTGAAAACAGAGGTGGTCAATCCAAAGCTGTTGATGAGGCTGTCTCCAGCTGCCAGGCTTCCTGTCACAACATTCCCCCCCAGTTTTTCCCCAGTGAAATATGGCTCTCCTGGCTGGAGGCAGTGGCTGCTGCCCCTTTTGCTCAGGCAGCACGGCAGGAGTGTGGAGCAGGCTGTGCCTCACTGTGTTTGTTCAGTCCCAAGAAAGGCAAATCTCCTCCTTGGCTCCCAGAGTCACTCTGCTGAAAGAACATTCCTGCATGGAGGGGGCTTTATGTTTCCCACAGGCTGTGCTGGTGGTCTCCCAAACCAGGCTGTGGTGTCTCAGCAGCAGTTCTAATTATGAAGCTCATGGAAGCAGATAAACAAGAAGCTGGATGATTTTGTGAGTGAATTTAGGCTTGTGATAACAAAGTCAAGCCCTGCAGCCAGACAAAGCCTGGGGGAACACCGCAGTTACTCATCTAGTTTGATTAAGGCAAACCATCAGGAGCCTGCTGAATCAGCCAAAGACGTGAGCTGCCATCCTCTGCAGAGCTCCAGGGATTCCCAGGATCTCATCCTGCTCTGCCACCACCCTGAAATGCCCTGGGACAGCAGCACTGAGCCCTCAGTGAGCCACCAATAAACCCAGCACCATGGGCTGCTGCTCAAGACAGGGTCCTCCAAGCTGACCCTCAACCCTCCAGCTTGCTGTATCCCCTAAACCCACACCAGCTCCCCTCTGGCCTCAGGAACCTTCCAGCTGAGTCCAGACCTCCACAAGTGCAGGCTGCAAACTGCAGTGAGCCACAGATCAGATACCACAGGAGCAGCAGGGACAATCCCTACTTTAACTGGAGACACAGGCTGGGCATTAAAAGAAGCTGTTAAAGGTAATGGGGGGTTCTCTACATAATGGCGTATTCAGAGCCAGAGTGGAAAAGATGTTTCAGCCAGCAGTGAGTTAGTGGGCTCAGTGCTGAGGTTAATGGACAGAAGGTTTTAGTCTGCTGTTCACAGCAGGTCAGGCTCAATAAGCCTTTAGATGTTTCCAGCACTCATATGCCCATGTCTCTGGACAAATAACAAAGAGGGTGTCCCAGACCACTCCACTTGGAAGTTCAGTTATGGGGAAACTGAGGCAAGTTGCTGAAATCTGAACTTTCCCCCCGTGTCTGGCAGCAAGGGGAACCAGCACTTACCTCTATATTCAACACCCTGTATGACATTCCAGCACTTTCTGAAATGCATCCACATCACTGCAAAGATCAAAACTGCCCACCAAGCACATCCTCACTCAGGAGCCATGGCTTGAGCCCAGGCTGTCCTCAGATGCCCAGGCTGTCCTCAGAGGTCCAAGGAAACACGGACAGAGGAGAGGGGGGATGTTGGTGTGAGCAAATATCTGCTCCTTGAGCCAACCAAGGCCACGGGGATCACAGCCTGGGCAGGCAGCAGCAGCTCCATCTGCTCACCCTGAGCTGCCCCAGCCACAGCACCAGCTCCTGCAGCACAGGAATCATCATCTGGGCACCCAGAGCTCCTGGGTCAGCAATATTTCTCTGATGCCTGTGAAGTAATTACCAATAGCTCTTCCCACTGTCCTCTAATGGAAGGTGGCCTCATTAATTACATTACACTGAGTCAGCTTAGCATGCTCAGAGGTAATCACAACACTGTTAGTGCTTCTTCCAGAGTAGGCAGCAAACTTGCTACAACACCTTGTATTTAAATATTTCCCACAAAGCCTTAAACTATCTGAACCTCATTTCCTATGAGGATCAGTTCACCCACTCCTGAACAACGTGGTGTTTTGGGGTACCCAGCAGGAGCAGAAGAGGATGGAAGGTGCCTGCTGGAGCTCAGTGAAGCTTTGGTGCTGGCACAGACATGCACACCCTAAAAGCCCTGGAGCCCTGAGCAGTGGGACCATGTTTCACAGCCTGACCTCCCCTGGCCCTGCCAAGGGCGCTGCTCGATGCTGGCTCTGAGCAGGAACCTCCTGTGCTGGCTCATCAACTCCACCTAAATAATGAGGCTGTTAATATCGACTCATCTACATATTGCTCTGATGTTTAATGCCTTTCCCCCACCAGCTCCACGCTTTCCTGATGCCTCTGCTCTGCATTCACTCCCTAAATGTGCAAGTGAGCCTCTTGAAACACTGCACAATATAAGCTGGGTTTAACAGAGCACATCCACAGGCCCAGGTTTCCCTTAAATAGATGAAATAACATCATTTAGGTTACATTATTTATTAAATAACGTTATTTTATCCTTATGGCTGTTAGGCAAAAGGGCTGAATCACCTTCCAGAGGCACCTTTTTCTCTGATGTTATTTTAAGGAAGCTACAGGAGCTATGAAAAGGAACATCTCATAGTAACTACTATGTGGCAAGGAAGAGACCAAAGCTTCTTTAAGGGAGGAAAATGGTCATATTTGTGAAAAGAAAAAATGTTTCTGCTTAGCATCTTGAAGATATTTTGAATTTTTTAGGTTTTTCCCTCCTATACATTTGTTTCAGCATTGAAAATCATCAGCATTTAATTTTTAAGGAGGGATTTAAATGGTTTCAGAGCATGCAGCTGAAGCAAAATGAATCAAACCAAACATTTAGGGTCTCCTATTTGTTCTGCTGAATAATCTTCCTTTTAGTGCTATCAGAAAGAAATTAAGAAACATTTTTTAGTTTAACAACTAAAAGTAGAAATCAATTATTCAGAGTTCTAGTTCTGAGCTGTTTTGAAAAATCTACCTTTTTGATATGCTTGAGATCATTTAAAGATATTAAGAAATATGGTTGTGTGCACCAAATTAAAGGAAGCATCAAAATATCAGATGCAAAATAAAAGGTTTAAAACAAATCTCCATAACCATCAGTGAAAACATTTGACAATTATTTATATTTCAAATAAAAAAGGTTATTTTTTAATTAAAATGGAGATGCAATCTTTCTTAAAAGTAATGAAAATGCAAATATTCAGTACTAGATAAATTAGACTGGGAAAATGCATATATACAGAAAATAGGTCATGTTGCACTGAGTGAAAGAGGGAGCGAAAAGTAGAAAATTGAAGGGAAAAGGCAAATTGAATTCAAGTTCTTATTTCTCAACAGCATCCTTTAACAAAACCCACTCTTTATGTTTTCTCTACAAACATTGAACCAACAAGGAGAAGGTCACTGGGATGTGACCTCCCTTTAATAATACATTGGCAGTTTTTCCTTTGGAGGGAAAAACATTTTGTAAGAGCAAAGACAAATAATCCCAACTAGATTAATAAATTACTTAAAAGAGAGAGCTGAAAAAGAAAGCCCCAGAAATCAGTACAGACCCTCTGTTTTTATTTTAGTACCTTTTGTTTTAGCACCTTATCTTTAAAAAAAAAAAAAAAAAAAGGTGCCTAAAACAATATTTGGAAATAATATTTGGAATACCAGGGGATGTTAGGAAAACAGAGCCTTCCCTGCAGTGCCTGGAGGAGCTGGGTCCCACTGGGCAGCCAAACAAGGAAGCACTGAAGAGGTAAAAACACTGCCTGAAGAAACCCCACTTTCCTCCCCTCCTGCTTGTTTGCACCCCTGTCTCAGAGGTTTGTTTGTTTAATTACAGTAATTTCACGATTACAAGCCACATCGATTAGAAGCCGCACTTCCGGGGTGTCAGCAACATTTCGTTTTTCCTCCATATATAAGCCGCACCAGATTGTAAGCCGCATGTTCGTTGTAGCAAGGATCCGCGTGCAACTTTCACAAAGTTGCCAAATAGTAACAGAATCACGGGATCGCGGGGTTTACTGGCTCAGCCCTGCTCGGGGCGGCTGCCAGGGAGCGGCCCCAGCCCCACTCGCCGCTGCCACCGGGAGGCAGGGGAGTGGTGTGCCCGGGCAGTGCTGCTGGGAGGTGGGAGAGGAGCGTCCCTGACTGCTGCCGCCGGGAAGAGGGAGAGGAGCGTCCCTGACTGCTGCTGCTGGGAAGAGGGACAACGCCGTGCCCAGCCGGTGCCGCCGCCGCGCCCCCTGGGGCTGGGCAGTGCTGCCGTTGCGCCGCCACTGCCCCATTGCGGCCCGCGGCCGGGCGGGCTCCGCCTTGGCTCGGGGCTACTGCTGGCTCAGACTTCCTGGTTGGGAAATTTCCAAAATTTGTTCATATATAAGCCGCTCCTGAATGTAAGCCACACTTCTGGTTTGGGAGAAAAATTTTAGTCAAAATGGTGCAGCTTATAATTGTGAAATTACTGTAACAATGGCACCTCCCAGGAGTGCTCACTGCCCTGTCCCTCGTCCTGCAGCACAGGAGCTGCAGGGACATTCCACAGCACTGGGACCACAGGACATCATCCAGGGCAGGGATGAAACCAAGTAAAATAAACCATCGATGTTTCAGGCCATGTGTTTGGAGGAACAATAATAACAGGAGAGGAAAAGTCCAGGTGAGAAATGGGCATTGCTGTGGAATGTGTCAGACATCCCTGAGCAGGGGCTGAAGCCCCCAGGCAGAGATGATTCCCCAGTGTGAGCAGGGCTCATTGTGCCTCTGGAGCTGCATGGGCAGTCCATCAGTGAGCGAGGCAACAGCCCAGACTCAACCCCAAAAATCCCCAGGAGGAGCTGGGCTGTCCTGCACAGCAGCTCCACTCCTGACAGAGGAGTTCTACCCCAGCAGTGTCCATCCTGAAACACTCCAGAAGCAAGTGAAGAATCAAACACTGAGCTCAAGGGAAAAGATTTAACCATTACGTGAACCATGACAGGAGCCAGCCCTTCTCTCTGACCCAGGTACAAAACTGGGACAAGTGACACCCTGGCCCCAGGAGAGCTGATCCTGCCCTGAGGTAAAGGCTGGAGCCCCTTTGGCATTCCCTGTTCTCTAATCTGTGCCCTTGCTATGAGTGTTTTAAAAACAAAATAATCCCAGCCAACCAAAATGTAGAAATTAATTATTATTAAAATTCTTTTCATGATTATTGTGTAAATAATATTCCAATAAAAATGAGAGATGCAAATCTCCTTTAAGACCACATTCACCAGATTTCTGCTCTTGCCTTTCAAACCTCAGCATCATCAGCATAGTCTTTCGTCTTCTACCCATCAATTGATACTTAAATAATGCATAACACTGTCTTATTAAATGCATGTTGAATATTTATTTGGAAGCTCATCACAAGTTGAAAGATAACCTTCATTTTCAATTCCCTTTGGGATAATCAGCTAATTGGGAATCAGTTGAAGCTCAGGCTCTTCAGTGTGCTGACAGCCAGCATGGAGCCCCTCCTCACCACCCTCAGCACCCCTTGAGGGCTGGGCAGCTTTGTCCAGCCCCAGCCAAGCCACAAGGTCCACATTAAAGGGAAGAGAATTCGCATGAGCACTGTCATCCACACCTGCAGTGTTGCCTGTGCTTTTGGATTTGGGCCAGACACAGGCAGGACAGAGCTCCCAATTTCCTTGAGATGTCTGCTTAAACCGTGTCCTTAAATCAACTCCACGGGACCTCCTGGCAGAGACAAGGCAGGAACTCAGACTTGCTTGTTCCTAATATACTTTGCATTAAAGCATTTTGTGATAAATGCAGTTTTCAGAATTAGAGATGCTTTAACACAGCCTGGACTGCTTCTGCTCTGACCAGTGGGGTTGTTTCCTGTTCATCACCATCAGGTAAATGTTAAGGAAGTCAGGTCAGAAATCATGGAGCTGAGGCAGAAACAATCACTATTTTCTGTTGAAGAATCCTCTCTTCTCTCTGAAAAGCCCACTAAGGTTGGGAGGGCTGCTCCAGACCCCCTGCCTCAGCCTCACCATAAATTGCCATTTATTCTGTTTTGGCTTATTTTCTTTTCTTTATTTTATTTTAATATTTTATTTTATTTTCTGAGAAGTGTGATTCTGTCAATGAATTAGGAGAAGGACTGCTCAGCCCAGACACACTTCATTTCTGAGAGTCACATGCAAAGCCCCCTGAGCACAGGAGCCACCAAACCCTGAGGCAGTTCCAGCCTCTGGCATGTTCTGTGGTGCCAGACCTGACAAACCAGCACATGGAAGGAATTTCCCCCTGCCCAGAGCTCGCTGGCTCTGTGGCAGCTGCTGCAAATAGCAGCACAGGAAGCAAACAGAAGCTCTTGTGTGTAATTCCATCTTCCAGGCTTGTCAAATTCGCTTTAGGAGGAAATTCAGTCAAACAAGGCTTGTACAGCAAACCCGCTGGTTTTCTTACACTTGATTATTGCAAGTCAGTGTTTGCCTGGCTCTCCCAGTGCTGCTCCCACTGAGCTGTGCTCCAGCAGCACACAGTGGGACATCCCATGGGATACAGGGTCCCTGTGTTACCTGCATAACTCTGCTGTCAGCATCACCTGCTCCCACCTTTGCACTCAGGAACTCTTTACAGTCACAGCCCGTTTGTCCCTGAACACCTGCACCACTTTTAGCTGCATGCTTCTTGCCTGGGATCAGCAAGGAAATACAGAAAGAGCTCCAGAAACTCCTAATAGCCTCAGATTTTCACCAGCTCTGAGTCTCCTCCTGTGCAGAAACTAATAGCATGTGTGAGAAAATCCCAGTGTGCATTCCCCAGACTCACTGAGTTCCAAAGCTCAGCGTGGACTTTCTAACAATCAGAAGTAAACTGACAAATTGGTTTGTGATTTAAAGCTATTTGACAACCAGCTCCTGTAAGAGATGCAATGTGTGGCATTTTTGTCCAAATTAAGTCTGATAACAACAAATGAGAGGCTTTAAGCAGCTCTGGAGTGAGGCACAAGCACATGCAGAGGGCAGGGAGGACCCTGCCTGCTTCAGAATCAAACCTTGCAGAGTGGGGTGTGGAGGGGAAAATCAACGCAGAGAGGGACTGAGCACAGACACAGCTTGGCAAGGAAAAGGGAAGGTGAAACAGAGAACAAGCACTTTCAGGGCTTTCTCTGTGCTTCAGACAGGTGCTGTGAGGAGGGGAGCACACGGAGGGCTGGGTTGTGCCATGGCCCCTCACTCACCTGGGCTGGCTGCACTGGCCAGGAAAGGAAGGACAGAAGATCCTTCCAGCCCTCAGCAGGTAACTCCAGCTTTACCCTCCCCATTTCCTTTCCCAGCAGTGTTCCCCACCCCAAATTCAAAGGAAGTTTCTTTTCCCAGTCTGCAACCATCACTGGGGGCCATCTAATACCTGGCCAGGCTCCCCAAACACATTTTTCAGGTCTCTCCCTGCATCCACTGTCAGGGAGCACAGGTTCCTTGGAATTCTTGGGACTCAGGCTGGAAAAGCTGCACACAAGGTCTTTAGTATTCAGATATTTTGAATTTTCTGTGTATATTTGGAAAAAATAAAATGACTCTCCAGTATTAAGACTAGTTGGTAATACTGGATTTGGAGGCTGGGGGTGACCCCCAGCTGAAATGAACACATTTTATTTTGTCAACACTGAAATCTTTTTCATTTCCTCAAACCTGAAATCTTTCACTGGTGTGTTACACATGCCGAGAGAAAAATTTTAAAATGTGGCAACTGTTACTATTTAATTCCCCCAACTACAGTAGTTTCACGAATACAAGCCGCACGGAGTATAAGCCGCACTTCCGGTGCCTCGACAATGTTGCTGTCTTTGTCAATAGATAAGCCGCACCCCGAATATTAGCCGCACTTTCGTTCGTAGCGAGAATCCGTGCGCAGCTTTCACAAATT
This sequence comes from Catharus ustulatus, assembly GCF_009819885.2. NCBI lineage: Eukaryota > Metazoa > Chordata > Aves > Passeriformes > Turdidae > Catharus > Catharus ustulatus. Next base: position 2,723,486 of record NC_046240.1, read on the forward strand.
GGCCAATTAGTAACAGGATCGCGGCATAGCGGGGTTTACTGGCTCGGGGCGGGGCCAGGCAGGCTCGGCCCGCTCATGGTTGCCGACAGGGGTGGATGGCCCGGCTCGGCGCTACGGCTTGGCTAGGCCGGCCGGGCGGTGTTGCTGCCGCCGCCGCCGCCAGGCTCCCTGCTCCCGTCTGCACTGCCGCTGCCGCGTTTGGTCGCCCTGCGGGCAGTGCTGCTGCCGCCGCCGCTGCCAGACTCCCTGGCTCCCCGCTCCTGTCTGCACCGCCGCTGCCATGTTGGCTCGCCCTGGCCGGCACTGCTGGCCGCCGCACCGCCGGGCTCCCCCACGCTGCCAGCCCCGGTTCTCCTGGGCTCCCGTGCACTGCCAGCCCTGCTTCTGCTGGGCTCCCCCGCCATGCTGGCCCAGGCTCTGCCGCCCTCCCTGCCCCGCCCTGCTGGCTCAGGCTCTGCCGCCCGCCCCCCGCACTGCTGGCCCCGCCTCTGCCAGGCTTTCCAACCTCAGCCGGGGCTGGCCGGGCTCCAGCTTGGCTTGGGGCTGCCGCGGGCTCTCACTTCCGTGTTGGCAGCTTTTAGAATATTGTTAATGTATTAGCCGCCCCGGAATATTGGCCGCACTTCCGGGTTTCCACCAAAATTTTTATCAAATTGTTGCGGCTTGTATTCGTGAAATTACTGTAATTAAATTCCAGTAATTTCACGGTTATAAGCTGCACCTGATTATAAGCCGCACTTCCGGGTGTTGGCAACTGTCTGGGGTTATGACACAGGACATGATAAAAGGTATCTGTTCTATCACCATCTATTGAGGGTGGGGGCAGTGATCCTGATCTCCGTGGGAGATATTCTGCTAATGGGCCATCCATTGAAACCAGGCAGGGCATTGTTCTTTATCTTTTCACAACCCATCCTTCCTCCAGCCAGTCATTTTCTGCTCATGGCCATTGAGTCCCACTGTGGGACTGATAAAATTACTGCATCCCATTGGGAGTTGCTCCAGCCAGGGGGAAGAGCCCAACATTTCTTACCAAGATAAAAACAGAGGTTTGGGGACACTAAGGGAGCCCCTTTCTCCTCTGGACTCCAGAGGAAAACTGGATTTCTCCACATCACCACTGGAGCTCCGGAGGGAAACTGCACCTTGTACAGGAGCACTGCTCCAGCTGAGCCACATCTGTCACTGCAGGAGGATGCAGCCACCATGGAATGGGACTGCTGCCAACACCCTGACTGACGGGTGTCAGGTTGTACTCTGACTCTGTCAGGGTTTGGGGTTTGTTTCTTTGTAGTACTGTATTTCTATTTTAATTTCCCTAGTAAAGAACTGTTATTCCTAATTCCCATATTTTTGCCTGAGAGCCCCTTGATTTCAAAATTATAATAATTTGGAGGGAGGGGGTTTACATTCTCTATTTCAAAGAGAGGCTCCTGCCTTTCTCAGCAGACACCTGTCCTCCAAACTAAAACAGCAACTTTTCATTCTTTGTCCATATATAAGCCGCACCTGACTATAAGCCGCACTTTGGGTTCGGACCAAAATTTTAGTCAAAATGGTGCGGCTTATAATCGTAAAATTACTGTAATTAAATTACTTTAGTTTTCATTCCCCTCTTCTTTTCTGTTTTATTTTAGGATTTTTATTCTAGTCTTCCCCATCTTCCCTTCATTCTTAGATAAAAAAAAGGAAAATGGGAAAGTAAAAGCTCAGCCTTCCCCATACTTTAAGTTTTTCTAAACTGCTCTGAGGAGCCATTTCTTCCAGGCAAGGCCCAGGTAGCCTTTGAAATATTTTAAAAACTCAATGCCTGTAGATTCCTAATTCCATATTTCCAGCACCAAAGGTGTGAGCTGGTTTTAAATAAAGCTGAGCCTGCAGCAACTCCCAATAAAATTCACATCCCTGCAGAAGTCCTGTTGTTGGGAGCTGTTTTCATCCTTTCCTTTGCAAGTTGCCTTTGTTACTCCCTTCCTTTACATAGGGAAAGGCTGCTGGTGATATCTCCCATGTACCAGGTGCAGAGCTATAAACTCAGAGTAACTCCACTAAATTTAATGTGCTTAACCTAGCTCCTCTGGATTTGCAAATGAGATCAGAGCCCTCCCAGGCACAGGAGCCAGGAGGGGTCAAAAGCTTTCCATGCATCACCTCCCTGTCAGCATGCTAATGCTGGCCACTTCTCAAATGCTTTTCCCCAGACAGCACAGTTCCAGGAATGGCACTAAAAGCACCACGAGGATACAGGCAGAGCTCACAACAGAGCAGGTGAAGCCTCCAGCTCCAACAAAGCTTCTCCCTGTGAGCTGAGAGAGAAAAAGATGCAGCAGATCCGAGAGATGGCAACAAACCCACACTTGCTGATGCCACCACCATGGAATATTTGGGTTGGAAGGGACCTTAGAGGAAATCTAATAAAGCAAAACAGGGTCAAAGGTTTGCTCAGAGCATCTCAGTCCATTTCTCTGCAGGCACTGAAGGTTGTTTGCTCCAGCTCCATCTGGTCTGAAAACTGGAGACTACATTAGAATTGATACAAAAACCATCACAGTACTCATCTGCTTTGCTTTCTTATCAGCAAACATAGCTGTGAGGCATGATTATGGGTGCTCATCATTCCCATTGTAATTATGAGGCATTATTTGTAACACTGTTTTAAATTTGCCTCTCAGTAATTCACTGAAGAAAATCTGACTTTTGTTCACTTCATTATTGTGTTCTTGGTGTCAGAGTATAACAGAATTGGGTTTTTTTGACCCATTTTTGGGGGGGTAAAAGGATTGCAATAAATGCAAAAAAGAGCAGGAAACAATTAAGGTTTTCAAAATTCATCAGTCCAATATTAATTACACAGTTTGATTTTATTTTTAAAGAAAGCACAGACAGTTTAGCAGATGGAAGCTGCCTCTCCCCTCTGCTATTGTGAATTCTCAGGATTCCACCAAAATGTGCAAGAAATTTCTTCAGGTCAGTTTTGGGACAGCTTTGCTTTTGCAGTGAATCACAGAGGTCCAGGTCTCAGGGGTCCAACACAAATACATTCTGAATTTCAGCATATACCTGGCTTATTGCATTCTTGAGAAGGAGTCCCAGGATACTGCTGACAGTGAACTGTGGAGTGTTTCTCAGGGGCAGCATAAACTTCCCACAGCACATCCTTAATTCAGTCTCTTCCCCTCCCACCACTTAATGCTTGACAAGATTCTGATATGGTATTTAAAAAAAAATATAGTGGTAACCACGAAAGGTAATCATATCTACATTTGCACAAGGCACTAACTTAAATTTTGGCCAGTTCTAACCATAAATTTTCTTATTATTAGTTAAAACTTTTTATTTTGATGTGATGTAATTGCCTGTGAATATCTGCAGTACAGTATCAAGTTTTAAAGCTGCTGAATATTTCTTAGCCTCAGTTGTTTACACAGCTTTGCCAAACTTTAATGATTTGAGATGAGATTTTACAGGTGAACAATCTGCCTTCAGCAATATTTTCTCTTTAATTTATATCTAAAATGACCTGCCCCTTTCTTGGATGTGGATAGAAACAAAAATAACTTTTAGCTAAGTTAAACAGTTCAAGCAGATTTTTCCTTAAAATTTCCTCCCTGCCTTGTCCAATTTGAACCATTTATTGGCCTTTTATTGGGGATGTCCTTCAAAAAAATATGGGCAATCTACAAGTTTTTGTTAAGTCGGGGTTTGCATGACCTCAGAAAAACCTGCACTTGCAGAAACCTCAACCTGTTTGGGGCACGTTCTGATGCCTTAAGTTCCAGCTTCCATATTTCCAGACTCTGCACTGCACTGGTGTGTGACTCTGAACTCCACACAAAGTGTCACAAGTTCTCCTCCCAGCTCAGGCACACAAAACAATCCTTTTCCAGCCCAGAACCAAGGACACCGCTGCAGCTCCAGCCCCAAAAAGTGCAAAGAGCAGCGAATTGAGGAGAGAATCTGGGAGGATGGGAGTGCAGAAGCTGCAGCTGGAATTGGACAATGAAGGCCAAGCTGGAAATGGCCCCAAAGTGATCAAAGTGTGAGAACTCGTGACTCGGATCCATCTGGGCTCCATCTTGGCTGGAGCCACGGCCGGGCTCTTGCAGTGCCCAAGGTGAATCCTTGGAAGGGCTTGGAATAAATCCCTGCTTTATTCCTTTAGCACTGCCCACCTCTGCTCCAGGGAGCCTCTCCAGGCATCCCTGCTAACACAGAAGGTTTTATAAACCAGTCCTGCTCTGAAGGGCACCAAGATCAGGAAAAAGAGGAGTCAGTGCTGCACATCACTGGGCACATGGAGGGAAGATCCTTATAAAACCTCCCTCAAATGAACCCTCCTGCTCATGCTAATGAGAAAACCCAGGACATGATTTCCTTTCAATGAGGATGTGATGTGTGGAGCTTCCAGGCTCAGCATCAGAAACACCTGAGCACAGCACAGCCAGGACCAGGAGCTCTGATACCCCTCAACTCCAGCTCTGATAACCCTGAACTCCAGCTCTGACACCCCTGAACTCCAGCTCTGATAACCCTGAACTGGAGCTCTGACACCCCTGAACTCCAGCTCTGACACCCCTGAACTCCAGCTCTGATATCCCTGAACTGGAGCTCTGACACCCCTGAACTCCAGCTCTGACACCCCTGAACTCCAGCTCTGATATCCCTGAACTCCAGCTCTGATACCCCTGAACTGGAGCTCTGACACCCCTGAACTCCAGCTCTGACACCCCTGAACTCCAGCTCTGATATCCCTGAACTCCAGCTCTGATAACCCTGAACTGGAGCTCTGATACCCCTGAACTGGAGCTCTGATACCCCTGAACTGGAGCTCTGATATCCCTGAACTCCAGCTCTGATATCCCTGAACTCCAGCTCTGATATTCCTGAACTCCAGCTCTGATGCCCCTGTTCTGAGACACCCACCTGGATCCCTTGGAGGGAGATCAAGAGCCCCAAGGCAGGCAGGGCCAGGCACTTCCCATAAGTCAGTCCCACTGAGTGTGTCAGGAGTCTGGCACTGAGGAAGAACGCCTGGCTCCCAAATGTGGCTCAGCAAAGCCAAAAGGAACAGACTGACCTATTAAACCTTCCACAAACAGCACTGCAAGAGCCCTTCTGTTCCCTGGGTGTTTGGCAAACCTCAAGCAAGCACTCGAGTCAGGCTGGATTCTGGAATTTGGCAGAACTGGGGAGTTCCTTTCTCCTTGTTCCCTCCAGCTCTGCACACACTCACGAGGACTTCTCATGGTATCTGAGACACGGTCACTAAAAATAAAGCAGACAAGAGGAGCTGATGGACTGGAAAGCAGCTGGTTTTAGGTTGCAAGAGAAGGCCCTGAAGCATTTTTCCTTTCTTCCTCTGCCTTCCTTCTGCTTCTTCATTCCTCAATTCCCTCTTTTCTCAACCCAAATCCCTTAATCTCAGTGCTGATAATTGTAATTACTCCAATGCCTCGCCACCTGAGCAGCTCAGAAATGTCCATCTTGGGCCAGTCCGTTCTGTGGTGAGGAGGAATGAATATCAAAAGCACATGGGCTCCTCCAGAACTTTAATTTAAAACAAATATAGATTCAGGTCCAGATTAATGACATTTCCACCAAAGGCTCCCTTTTGTTGAAGGTTTCTGAATCCACATTGTTCTTTAATCAAAGAAGGAAAATGATGATGGAGGGTGACAGATGGAAAAGCTGATAGAGAAAGGTTGGATTTTCTCCAGGCTCTACTGTTCTGATCCACACCCAGAACTGTGGTTAACAAATCAAGGACATGATTCCCTCCTTCTGCTGCTGGACTTTGGCAAAAATATTCAAGGATCGTGGGTGGTCAGCACAGAAATCACTGCACAGCCTCTTCCAAGGAGAAATGGCAATGAAAAAGAGTTCAAAGAGTGACAGTGAGAACAGGGGCTGTGGAGCGGGAACTTCTTTCCCAGGACAGAAGAAAGCAGCAGAGGGGTGATGGGCCTCTGGAGGAGCTGATGAGCTCATTAATGCTTGAGGTGGGTCAAAACTTTGGAGTCTTTGTGGGGCAAGTCAGGGTGGGAATTAAAAAGCAGCGATTGCAATCTGAATTTGTACTGCTCTACACCTCAGGTACACAGGGCATTGGCTCTCCAGTCATGTACCCAATTAGAGATTGTAATTTTTAATTAATTTCCTTAGCAGTTCTTGAAGGAACACAAATTTGTCTAACAAGACAACCCACTCCCTATGGAGCCCAGCATGCTTCTGACACTGCAAATATTCAGGGCTGGCTCCCTTTTTCTGTCTCAGCAGTGATTCTGAGTCCACCAAATGTACAACAGGTGAGAGAGGTTAGACTAGAAATGTCAGATCTGGTGGAGAGTTTTCCAACTTTCAGGCATTAGCTGACTTTCTAATTTACTTCACACAGTTTTCTTCACTGAGTTCTTTGCTCACTCCTACCAGATTTGGGGGGAAATGCTCTAATTGTTCTTGACCCATCAGTAAAGCATTAGTGAGATATGGTTTATCAATAAAAAGAGTTTTAATTGAGTGTATCAGTGCAGGAAGGCAGCCACCAGTGATACCCCACTCCATCCAAGCCCAGGACTGGCTGCCATGCATGGAGCAGCCTCACCTCCCCCAGCAGCTGCTTCTGCACATTTGCTGCCCACAGCAGTGGGGACACAGAGCCCACAGCTCATGTGAAAGCCAGAAGCAGCTCAGTACAAACAAATGCTCTGAGCTGAAAATCCAAAGCCTAAGAAAACCTGCAGCCCAGGCTGAGAATGAGGTGACCCACTCCAGGAACAAGGTGACCTGTTTTTACCCCATTTCTGATGGTTCTGATCCTCTGAGTCCCCATGCAGCCACACTGTGAAATCCATTTGAAACATCAGAGAGAGTTTGTGCATCAAACTAAAATGAATTCTTCTAGCCAGCCAGCCCCCTCACAGGCCAGCAAAAGGCTCCTGCTTTCTCTGCTGCACCATTTCACTGCCCTTTGCCTTGTCAGCTCACGTTCTCCACGGAAATCAAGCAAGCATTTGATTCCCTTGAAAATCCAAATTGAGATGCTCGGGTTTATTTTATTCCATTTTCTTAAGCCCAAATAGAAAAGCAGGTTTATACACATAAATAAAAAAATAATAACCTGCCATTTAAATCCTGTTCAGTCAATTAGCTCAGTGCCTCGCTCTGAGCTAATGCGATCGTCTTTCTTTGTTTGCTCCTATTTATACTGCTCTTTAAAGTTCATTAAAATCACTGCTGCTATCTCACACAGAACAACTGTTCAAAACATCAGTGTCATGCAGTCGAGAAATTTATGCTTTGAAGTTCCCTCCTTTACTCATTTTTATTCAGCTTTTTTTCTCTCCTCTTCTTTTTTCTTCCTTTTTCTGTATTTTTCCCCCCTTAATGACTAAACCAGTTTTATGCTCTTCACAGTTATTCCAAAATCTGTTCCTCCTGACACAGAGCTGATACATCATTCCTCGCTCATAGCCCTTTTTCTCATTGTCATCATTTCTCCCCTCACTCGCTTTGGCTCTCTGCTAAGTCCATCACAGCTTTGTTTTTATATCCTCCTCGCTGTATTTTATAGCCCAGTAAAACCTAGAAAGCTGCTTCAGAAAAACACACACATGCCAGCCCTTTGATGTTTGTGTTTGGGTGGCAGCTTGCTGGAACGTGTCAGCCCCCGAAGGGAGACAAAGCCACCAGCTCTGGGTGCATCAGCAGAGCAAGGGCAGGGACAGGGGGACAGGGGGACAGGAGAACAGGGGGACAGAGGGACAGGGGAACAGAGGGACAGGGGGATGGGAGACAGGGGACGGGGGACAAGGGGAGAGAGGGAGAGAGGGACAGGGAGACAGAGGGACAGGAGGACAGGGGGACAGGGGGACGGGGGACAGGGGGAGAGAGGGACAGGAGAACAGGGGACAGAGGGACAGGGGACAGGGAACAGGAGAACAGGGGGACAGGGGGGACAAAGGGACAGGGAACAGGGGGACAGGGGACAGAGGGACAGGGGACAGGGGGGACAGGAGAACAGAGGGACAGGAGGACAAGGGGACAGGGGCACAGGGGGACAGGAGAAGAGGCATCCCCACCCCCACCTGACATAAATCACCTTTTGCCCCAGTTTCTCCCTTCCCAGTGAATTGCTGCTGATTTTCCCTGAGAGAAGCTCCATGGGACAGGAGATGTTGACTTTGCCAAGGTGCCCTGGGAGATCCCTGCTCCCTGCATGGTGACAGACAGCCACAGCAGAGCCTTGGCAATGGCAGAGTCAGGCCCAGGAGCAGGTGGAGGGCTGTAAAAATAAAGGGGATTTGGCTGTGAGCTGGCTGGAGCAGGATGAGAGGGCAGCTTCACTCTCCTGTGTCCCAAGAACTGTGTTGGACAGTTCTGCAGCAAATCACTCTTATCAAATCTGCAGGGAGCCATGGGACAAGGTGAACAGTGGAACCTGGAGATGATCTCCCCTGTGGCCAAGGACAGCCTGCTCAACTCCAAACCTTGCCCTGACTCACAGCAGGGCCCCCCAGGCCAGACCTAGGAGAGGAGCTGCTGCCCCAAAGCTTTTGTGCTTAAGCAGACAACTGCCTGTTCTAGGGTCCAAAAAGAGTCTCCAATTAATGAACATTAAAAAGAGAGTTATTTTCAGAGTGTGCTCTACTTGGCAGGTCACACTGTCTGTCCTGGTTCACAGAGGATTGGAAGGAGAAATGTGGATTGATTCTACATGTGTCGATATCACAGACTGCCCTGTTTTAACGAGCAGCCTACTCTCTCTTCTGCTGGTCTTCAACAGATTTTCAAGGCTTATAAAGTCAAAATAACCTGTATGGTTATTCAGGAACACATCAGTGGATCATTTTAGTTGCCTATACTCACATTCTGTTTTGAATAAAACAGTTAAAAACACTGTTCAAGCTGTAGATAGGTTCTATCACTCTGTAACTTTGTACCTATGCCCTTTAGAAAGTGATATTTCCCACTCCCCCAGAAGAACCAGAGAAACCTCTGTACTGAGAATGAGCAGAAGACCTCTGTTGGGAGCCAGGATCAGCTTTCAGCCTGCAGCAATTAAGGAGTGCTGTAGACCATCACTTAATATGATACAAAGAGCACTGCCAAATCTCAGGATTATATCTGGAGCTTTACTCTCAGGTCCTCTGAGTCTGGAAACATGTGATTCCAAGAAAATCTCAGCTTTAATTTTTTTTTCTTTAAATGCTCTTCTGAATTGTATGTCTGCAGAGCAAATCCCAATAACATGAGCAGTAAGCCATCAAAAGCAGAACAAAGAGTTCTGTATTAATGTGTTTATATTTTTTAAACTTTTTCTTCTAAGCAGCCTCTGGAGTTGAGGACCTGTTTCATGGTATCTGGGTGCCACAGTGACCAGTGGATGCTGTGAGTCGTGTCTCAGTAATTTTAAAAAGAGTTCTGGCCCCAGCCCAAAAGGTCAGCAGGTGGCTGGGACACTTCACCACCACTGTGTCACCACCAGGCACAGATGAGGCACCAGCCTATCTTTGCTGTGGCTTTTGAAAGATGCAAACACCATTTACATCTCTAAAACCTGGGTAACATGAGCTGGGGGATTCTCTTATTAGGCTCAGCTGAATGCAGCAGGAGTTAAACAGCTCCTGGTGCCCAGGTGGTGCCTGCAGCTCTTCCAGCCTGTTCACCTCAAATCATGCAAGAACTGAAGGGCAAAGCTCCCTGTTTGTGAGCTAAGGAAGCCCTGCCTGGTGCCAGCAGTGCCACACTCAGCTCTCCCCACTGTTGTCTTACTCTTCTGATAACAGCTTGGGAGCAGTAGAGAAATCCAATTTCTCCACATCAGATTTACAGCTGAAGTGGGCCCCCCTGACAAGGGAAGGCATTGTGCTTATTCAAGCTGATCAAGAACCTGAGAGCAATTTCTATGGGAAAAAAGGTCTGCTTTAATAGAAAGATATTGAAAGTGAACTCACAAATTGCCTTGGGTTTCAGGTGAACAAAGCACATGAAGGATTTGATTTTCAGCTACTTCCCCCTTCTTCTTTCCCCAAAACCACACTTCTGCCAACACAAACGTGGTACACAAACAGCTCTAAGAGCCACAAGACACTGCCCAGACCTCTGTGCTCCTCATTTTCACACAACAGGGAAAGTTGCTGGGGTTTGATCCAGCTTGTACATCCTCCAGAAAAAAGTGGCTCCCACACAATGCCCAATAAAGACTCAGTGCCACCTATTACACAAGACATGGTGATACAGCAAGAAGGCAGCAAAACACATCTCCAGAGCCCACATGGGCCAGCACAGGCAGCAGCACTCACCTCAGCAGTTTTGGAGGCCAGGAGCATCCAGAAAACCCCACAGCACAGGGGGTGACGAGCTCAGAGCTTGCCTCCTGTTACAGCACAGGGCAATAAATGCACTGTCCATTTGGACCCGTTTTTGCACAGCTAATTTGTGTGCCTTCTTGAGATATTCTCCACCAGGGTCTTGAACATGAGCCTGAAGTACAGGGTGGACAATGAGCAAGGGATGAAGAGTCCTGAGCAGTTACCACACCCCAAAAACACTGGAGAGAAATTCTGGGTTGAACTGCCCAAACCTGCTCTGGGCTGGAAGGGTTTCTGCTGTGGTTATGATCCCCTGGGTTGGGTTCTAAATGTTTGTCACCCTGGTTGGAGGCCTGGGTTCAGAGTCACTGCCAGTGAAGTGCTGATGAGCATACAGAGAATTTCCAGGCACAGTGCAGCCCTCCCCTGATCCACTGAGCTGTGCAATCAGCAGGGACAGAGCCCACACCTCCTCTCCTCACATCACTGCCCCTTGCTAGCCTCCCCTAGTGCTGTGTGACACCCCAACATACAGACAAACCCCAAACTGATAGGTTTGCCATCAAACATCTCCAGTTGCAGAAGCAGATACCAATTCCCTGCTTCCTCTCACCCTCCACTTCCAGTGCAAGGTGAGTTCTCTTGTAGCTCCACACTGATCCTGGCCATGCTCAGTAACCACAGCACAAAAAAACCCTTGTGGACACTCAGAGGCTCTCCCATGCCCCTCAAACTGCTCTGGAGGACTCCCTCAGCAGACTGCTCAATCTCATAAAAGCCCCTACTCCAGGACAAGGATGTTTGCACCCAGTAGGAACACTGAAAACAGGATTTTGGGGTGTCTAGACCCAGCAGGCCACCAGCTCAGGAGCTTCTGGTGGAGCCTGCATGTGCACTGTGCAATGGAAAAGAAGAAATCGGAGCTAACACTGCAGAAATATCTCAGAATTATCCTGTGCTGAGCTCCTACCATGGTGCTTATAAAGCCAAAGCAGGCAGCAGTCCAGACAGAGCACTGGGGAACAGTGCAGGAATGAGCAGCAAGGCCCCTCACTTGCACAGGCAGGACATAAAACAGAAACTCTCAGTTTATCCACTCTGGGCTGGGCTGGGCTGGACTTCTCCCTTTGGCTGGTGGATTAGTGGCCACTCACAGCAGCTCTCAGTTTGTGTCCCAAGGAGTTTGTTCTGTTGGCAGTTTCTCACACCTGCATCTCTCACAGATCTCTTCAGCTGCTGCAGGGGAAGGGTGAGGCTGAGCCTGTGCCACAAGGCTTGCCAGTCCCTGCTCATCCTGTGCCCTCCTGTCATCCTGCTGCAGCTCATGGAGGTAACACAGAAAACAGAAGGGTTTGGATGCCCAGCTCAGTGCTTCTTTCTGTGGGAAAGAAAACCAGTAGGAATGTTAAAAGTGGGAATTTTATTGGCTTGAATGCAAGGTCAGATGGCAAATCAGGGGACTTGAACGTGGCTGCAGCCCTGCCTTGGGCATTTCCAAGGGCCCCATCTGCTCGTCTTTGCAGCTTGAAAGACCTTTCAAAGTAATTTTTGAAACCTCATAACTGCTTCCAGAGTCCACACATTCCTTCTGCGTAGCATAAAACTCCAATAACCCTTTTAAACAATAAAACCAGCAAGGGAGCACTCAGGAGCAACCTGACAAAAACTAGAAAGCCCTTGTGCTCCAGCAACCTCAGTTTCTGGGAAGGAGGCAGGGGATGGACACCAGGCAAGGTGTCCCACGGCAGTTGTGAGCACAGGGACTCCTGTTTGCAGCACAGCAAGGTGACCACGTCCTTTTGGCCCTGGTGGTGCCAATTCCCTTGGCTCCTGAGCCCCCCTTCAGTAGACACTGTGCCTTTTCCACCCAAAACTCATCCCAGCTCATTCTGCAGGCTGCCCCTCTGCCACAGACCCAGCAGGACACAAAGGATGGACACGGCCCTGCACCCTGACACTGAGAATGGACCTGGATGTTCCATGGCAGTCCAGAATTAAAGAAGCCTCCCAATGCTAATCAGAAAAGGAACATGAAGAACTGCTTTCCAACATGGTTCTCCTGTTTTCCCTCCTTTCTCTTTTCATGCTCCAAAGAGTGAATAACTTCAGATTCTAAGGAAGAATGGAGAGAAGGACACCAGGAATGACTCCCTTATTGCTGCCATTCTTTTCACTGAGTTTTCCTCCCTTTTGAACACGGCCCTGGCTGGTTTCCCAAGCAAGAACTGAGTGAGCTGACTGCTCATCCATCTCTTTTTAAATTACTTCTGTACTGCATTGAATAATTGTGCCTCCATTTTACTCCAGGGCTAAAGGTGACTAACTTAAAGGTGATTATCTTTTGTTAATAGCCTGCATTACTGAGAAGGATCTCAGAATTACCTCTGTAATCCTTCCCCACACTTTAATGTTGCTATTATTATTAATACTGCTCTTTAAAACATTTTTCTCCTGTCATGTGGAAGCAGCAAGTGCTGCTTCTCACAGAGATGGTGGAAAGGCTGCCTGATACTATCAAGCAGAAGGAATCCAGGACATCACACCACCTTTTTCCCTTAAAAATGGTGGGGTTCAAGGCCAGCCATGAACGAGAGGCATCATTTGATCAAATTGATGCAGAATGCCTGCAGCCACATTTCCACAGTCTATGTGGATACCACCAATCTGGAAGCATGGAGGATTTGTACAATGGGTTTTGTCTTTTAAATAAACCCATTTTCATCCTGCTACCCCACTGACAGCCCTGTGGGCACTTGCACTGGTAGCCTTTCACCTGCTCCCCACTGGAAAGCCATCCCAAATCAAGAGTTTGCAAGTCCAACTTCAGAGGCAGCACCAGTGGCTGCAGGTTTTTCTCTCCTCTTTCAGAGGAGCTCATCAGCATTGCTCCAGAATGATCTTTACCCAAGCCAGGTCACACGGCACTCCTGAAACACCCCATCAGGAAATCCCAGCACACCGTGAATAATCGGTATTAGGCTTACATTTTTCATGGCCCTGACTTTCTGCAGTGTCTACTCTCACAAATCTCATTTGTCAAGCTTTCTCCACATTGTCTGCTGAGCACTGAGCCCAGCATTGCTTGATAGGTGTTTGTGAGCACTCAAAGGAAAGCTCTGCAAGGACTCTCTGCCCAGCACCACTGCTTGACCACCCTTTCAGTGCAGAAATGCAAAATCTAAACCTTGCTTAGTGCAACTTTAGGTTTTTTGGTGCAACTTTAGGTTTTTTCTTCTTGTCCTGTCTCTTGCTCCCTGAGAGCAGAGCCTCACCACCACCGGGCTCCCTTCTCCTGTCAGGGAGTTGTGCAGAGCCAGAAGTTCTCCCTGAGCCTCCTTTTCTCAAGGCTGAGCCCCTTTCCAGCTCCCTCAGCTGCTCCTCACCAGATCTTTTCTCCAGCCCTTTCCCCAGCTCTGCTGTCCTTTGGACACATTCCAGCTTTGCCCAGGTCAGACTGGGAGATGAGATCGTGTGGGGCTCCTGAAGTCACTGCAAACCTGGTTTCACTGCCTGCTCTGACCTGGGTCTGGGCTGGAAACCGAACTCACACGTGAGAAATACAAGAGGCCAACTCCAGAATGGAAATGTCCCCTGCCAGGCTCACAGCCTGCTTCTGCCACCTTCAGCCTTCCCCTGCACAGGGAGCCAGTGTGGGTCTCTGCCAAAAACAAAAAGATCGTGAGCAGCACTGTCTGGGGTTACAATACAGAGTGTGATCAAAGGTATCTGTTCTATCACCATCTGTTGAGGGTGGGGGCAGTGATCCTTATCTCCATGGGAGATATTCTGCTAATGGGCCATCCATTGAAACCAGGCAGGGCTTTGTTCTTTATCTTTTCACAACCCATCCTTCCTCCAGCCAGTCATTTTCTGCTCATGGCCATTGAGTCCCACTGTGGGACTGATAAAATTACTGCATCCCATTGGGAGTTGCTCCAGCCAGGGGGAAGAGCCCAACATTTCTTACCAAAATAAAAACAGAGGTTTTGGGACACTAAGGGAGCCCCTTTCTCCACTGGACTCCAGAGGAAAACCGGATTTCTCCACATCACCACTGGAGCTCCGGAGGGAAACTGCACCTTGTACAGGAGCACTGCTCCAACTGAGCCACATCTGTCACTGCAGGAGGATGCAGCCACCATGGAATGGGACTGCTGCCAACACCCTGCCTGACGGGTGTCAGGTTGTACTCTGACTGTGTCAGGGTTTGGGGTTTGTTTCTTTGTAGTACTGTATTTCTATTTTAATTTCCCTAGTAAAGAACTGTTATTCCTAATTCCCATATTTTTGCCTCAGAGCCCCTTGATTTCAAAATTATAATAATTTGGAGGGAGGGGGTTTACATTCTCCATTTCAAAGAGAGGCTCCTGCCTTTCTCAGCAGACACCTGTCCTCCAAACCAGGACAAGCACCCTGAAGGGAAAGGAGCTGAGGGAAAGAACCCCAGCCTGAAGAAAGCAAAGGCAGCAGCACTAGGCAACAGAAAATCCCAGCATTTGTGGAAAGCCCACATGTCCCCTGCCCATGGTGGCTCTCAGGGAAGGCAGAGCCCCATTCCAGGCTGGAGCACCTCCCCATGCCTGATGAGTTGTGCAGTTATTTAACAACTCATCGTCTGTCCCTGCTAACAGCTTTGCACATAACCAGAACTTCCTGGCTTTGCTGTGCACATTGTGGCCAGGCAGCCAGCAAATAAATGTCCATGGCTGATGGCCTCGTTTCTAAGCAGAAATTCCACTCTGGGACTGACTACAGAATATTTAAGATTAATCATTGCACTTGTCAGATGATTAAATCCACTCAGCATTTGGCCTCTCATCTTGTCATACCCATTTATATTAAAATCATCAGGGCTTGCCCTGCCCATAGCACTGGATCATTCAGCAGAGCCTGGGCTCAGGTGGATAAAGTGCTGCTATATATCTCAGGCCTGAAAATAACCTTTCAGCTTGCTTCCACTGTGAAACCTGCATTTTTGTGGCTGCAGTCAGGCCAGAGAGCTCTCCAGGATGTTTGTTTAACTGCCCAAAACAGTGAGCCAGGCAACAGAGCCCGTAACACAAACCCCCATTTCTCATACTGGTTTTCAAGTAGGGTTAAGCAAGTCAAGGGAAATGGTCTGAGAGGCAAGAGGGAAGAAAAATATATGAGAAACGACATGTTTAAATGTGTCTTTGAGAAAACAGTGCTTGGTACTGAGAATAAAAATCTTACTAGAGTCAGAATAGTCCTTCCCTGAAGCAGAAATTTTTCCAGTGTTCCCATAAAAATGAAAGCCATAAAACAGATTTTCAATTCCAAAACACACACATTTTCAACTGAAAAGCTTTCAAATGTAAATAGTTCTGTTGAGCCATGATGTCCTGGCTTTGAGTTACCGCTAAAGCGTGGATGCTTTTTGAAAGCAGTAGATATATTCCACAGAAATTTGTATTTAATTAAAATACTTCTTTTTTTTTTAATGAAAAGAAGTTTTGGCAGGGGAGCTAGAACAGGCTTAGCTGTGGTAAGGACGTTTGAGTGTGTCCAGGCCTGACTTTTCGCCTCTGAATGATATCTGTCCTTTGGCTTCAATGGGACATTGCCCTGCACAAAAGTGATTTTAACCCACAAACACCCCCATTAGCTCCAGGTTTCACACCCAGATATATTGTTAGCAACAGGAAATCTTAAAATATTTCACTAATTCAGTTCAGCATCTACATTTTGATAAGTTATCTAAAGCTGCAATACCTAGGAAAACAAGACTGGAAATCTCAGGAAATATTCTGTACAAGTTCCCCTGAAGCTTGTGGCAAAACCACAGGAACAGCCTTTCTTCAAGGTACTTGAAACCTCAGCTCCCAGCTGGACTGGAGAAGGGCAGAGGCAGATAGAAATGAAAATCATCTGGGGAAATGTTCTCAGGCTGCTTAAGACCTTGTGGAAGCCTCTGTCTGGATTTGGGTGGAAGAGGCAAGGGCAGCATCAGGAAATGAATGAGATCACAGGCAAAGATGCTGCTTGCATTTCAGCAGAAAGCTTCAGCAATCTCGAATTTCAGAATGGCTGAGAAAGGGGAAATTAGACCAAAGATTGTCCCACCAGCAACTGTGGGTTGAAGTGGTCAGAGCTCTAACACAGCTGAATTTAGAGGTGGATAAAGAATGACACTCAGCTCTATTCCCCAGTCTCACAGCTAGTCTTTAACCTGAGCACAACAAACTTGTTCCTGTCCAAACTGCACAAATGAGCAAAACTCTCTTGGAATGGGGTGCAAAAGGAGAGTTGAGTTTTTTCACTTTAAAAAAAAAGATTCTCAAATTACTGCATGCATGCAAATTACGTGTAAAGGAGGCCTGAGGGGCCTGAACATGCACTTCCCTGCACCAGGGAGTGAGATGCCCAACGTCCACATGGGGTTTCTGGGAGTTTTGGCAGCTCCCACCTATGGAACCATCACTCAGGATACAAAAGCCCATGAGGCCATCAAGGATGCCACTGATCTGCACCAGCACCACCTCCAACTGCTACGACCTCGTGCTTGGCTCACCAGCAGCACGCTGCTGAAGAGAGCATGAGTTACAGGTCAGATGTACAGCAAATGTTTTGATTTTCAGAATTGAAGGTGGCAAAAGTGCCTGTGGAGGTGAGAGGGAGCAAGGGGGGGGTTCCTTCCTCAGCTCCCTCCGTCTGGCAAAAGAAATCATTCAGTGCCTGGCAGGGTGGGCAGAGGAGCAGCTGAGGGAGCTGGGGGGGGCTCAGCCTGGACAAAAGGAGGTTCAGGGGGGATGTTCTCACTCTCTGCAACATCCTGATGGGAGGGTGGGGCCAGGTGGGGACCAGGCTCTGCTCCCAGGGAACAAGGGACAGGAACAGCCATGGCTTGAGCTGTTTTATTCCACAGCTGAGCCCACAGAGCAGCCTCAGCCATTGCAGCACAGTCACTTGTTCATGGGCAGTCCCAGCTCCAGACCTTGCTGCACATCTCACACTCAACATCCCCAGTGCAGCACAGCAGAGCACCAGCACCAGTCCCCAAGTCCCCCAGCGATGATGGGAGGCCACAAGCTGTCCCCAGAAAGGCTGGGACAGACCCTCAGCTCCCATGGAACCGCCCCAGCTTACACTGGGCCAGATCTAACTTTGCTCCTGCACAAGACAGAGTAGAAAATATGAAAGTCTTGTTCATAAATCACTGTCAGCCTGTGATGAGGGCTGTCCAAGCTCCAGTGAGATGAATTGCTCCAGTCGTGATTCCCTCCCCAATCCCCTTCCTGCCCTCTCCAGAAGTTGAAGGATTTGGAAACCATAATCCAGCAAACGTGGCTTTTCTTTTCCTTTAACCTGATGGTATTTCATGTGGATCAGCTGCAAAAACATTTCAACCCCTTGCACAATCTTTCAGAAGCTCATGAAGGTCTCCTGGGAACAAGTGCCTAATTATGGAGGCAAGGATGTCCTGCAACACCACGGCCAGCCAGCTGCTGTGTGCTGGGAGCCCCTCACAAATTACTCCTGCTCCTGGCTTTTATATGTTCCTCTGTCTAATCACCACATACAGCCTAAAACAGAGCAGCAGTGAAAAAGTCAATGGTGTGGAGGAGCACTAAGAAAGACCTTCCTCATCAGGGCAGGAACTCACATGGAGGATGGAGAAAATACTGGAGAGTTCATCAACAACAAAAATCATCCCTCTATGATTATTTTTTTATTTTAAATTACTTAATATGCACCTTAACATTCTAGAACCACATCCAGTTGTTACAATAAAAAGAGAAGGGTTGAGATTCCCCTTGTGCATATATTCCAGTTCCTTTTACTGCTCTCCAGAAGACAGGAAACCTGCCCTGAGCTACATCTGTGACTGTCTTAAAACAATCAGTAAGAGATGAGAAATTGGGAACAACTCAAATGCATCTCAGTAAGTGAGAGAAAATCTGATCTGGTTCAACCTGAGCCCAGGTGTATGTGACAAAGCTTTGAGTAGGAGCTAAGGTGAGGATTTAAACTGAAGCACTGTACATTGGCATGCCATGAATGATGGAAATTACTGGAGTTTCAGCCATTCCCTCCCTTCCCAAACCAAATCAATAAGCTCCTTCCCAGTGATTTTTGCTATACAATGGTAGACTGCAACTAGAAACTTCCTCTGGTGACACCAAAGGTGTGGAAAGTCCAGGTGCAGACCAGTGTGATTGGCTTGAGCACTTGTATGAGCTGTGTTGGCATCACTGCTCTCCTGACCACAGCAGGACACAGCAGCAGCTTCTGCCCATGTGGGAAGGAGACATCAGCTCCTCAGGGTCCCAGGTTTGGGAATGAAGCTTCACGAGTCCCCTCCGTTTCCACAGCCACACAGAACTGCAGCTGGCAGGCAGACAAACAAACGCAACAGCAAACGTGATCCTCTCGGAGGAAAATTCTACCTTCTCAGCCAGAAAGGAGCAAACTGTGTCCCAAAGTGCTTTGAATTTAATAAGGCATGTTATTTTTAGCTTTTATAGATGAAAATGTCATTAAAAGCAAACATATTTCTGGGAGGGGGAAAAAAAGCTAAATTACATGCAGTTTGGAGTCTTTTGAAGGCCACCTCTGCTTTCAAGAGAGGATGATGGGTAATAATAATAATAATAATAATAATAATAATAATAAAAAACACATTGGGCACGTTTTTCCTTTCCACACAGAGTGCTGCAACATTGCTTCCAAATAGATAACAATATCATTTCCTTCCATTTAAAAATCCATTTATTACAGAGAACCTGGCCTTCTCCTGCCAGAACCACCATCTGAAGTCTGGCTGAAGAGGTAGTGGAATCCCAGCAGCAGGCAGATGGCTCTGAACCCAGTCAAGCACAGCAATGATCACTTCAAATCCACATTCTGGAATTGAGCTGAACTAAAACTCTGCCTCAGCAAGGAGGGCAGTTCATTTTGGGGTCAGTTTTATTTGTCCTAAGGGCTACTGGCACAGAGGAAAAGTAGGAGGGTAACTTCAAATCACTCTTCATAGAAAGTTTTCATACCTCATGAAAACATCCATGAGCAATGTAGTTTGCAGAAAAAAATCATCTGGTGCCTGGGCTTCAGCTGTAGGAGCACAAAGCTGGGCTCTGACTCCATCTCTGGGCATTCAGGCTCTCTGCACCAGCAGCACTCACACCTCAGAGATGCAGCTCTTCTGTGCCACTAGAAATCACTCTTCTCTTATGGCAGGACCTAAAGCTGGATTTAGGAACCATTCTGGGACCCACATGGTGAAGGTTTCTGCTCAAATCCTCATCAAGCTGAAAATCTTCCAACACTCCTCAAGAAATGTATGTCAAAGTAGTAGTTTAATGACTTTATCCATGTGGATCTTGCCACCTCCTTGCTCTCCCAGCCCCTTGCTCTGGTAAATATGGGTTCTCAGAACTCACAAAGTGAGGAATGTCGAATTTTCTCCAGGATAAACACATCCACCTAGCAGGTCAGGGGAATCTGACTCAGCTGTGACATTCACAAAGCCCCTCCTGGAAGATGGAAGGTGGACATAACCAACATTCTTCCCCAGGTTTGATGTGCTGCTGTGCTGGTGCTGATCCCAGAATCCATCCAGCAGGATCACTGCAGTGTCCCCAGTGAGGAGCAGCTGCAGGAGGGTGAGAGGCTCCAGCTCTGCCCTGCAAAGCTCTCACAGGAGCTGAACCCCACACTTCTAGAAGCTTCCAGATGCTGCTGTCCTCAGCCCCCCATGTCACTGGGGTCACAGGGATACCATTCAGAGTTTAATTTACTGGGGGGTTAAAAACATCCCCAGGAAATCTCTAAGCCAAGCACACATTGCATTCTCAGATGTTTACAGTGAGGGCTCCATGAGCTGTTTTCTCTGTGCAACCAAACTCTCCAGGATCCAAACAGGATAAAGGGCTGGAAAGAGCAGCAGTTCCAAAACTGTGCATTCAACACAGGGTCTGCACATCCATGTGCCCAGGGAGCATGGAAGCCTCAAGATGTTTATGGCTTTCTTCTGGAAAAGCCGTGCAATGCTGTTGTGCTCAATATGAACTCAGGAAAATGTAATTTCTGACAAGGGTGGGCTCTAAACCAGAGCTTTAACGTTATTAATTTTAATTAATTCATTTTAATCTCTGCCTCTCTGGGCTGTCTTGATGAATTTATTCTAAACACCAGAATAGATTCCCAAATGGTGCCAACCAGCTTTTCTTGGACGCCAGTGGACCTCTGCCAACCTATGCTGACTCCATATTTGCAAGGTTCTTTAATAGGTAGAATTCAGATATTTTGAGAGGTCCAAACAATAAAAAGTAGCACTAAATTTGGGGGTTGAAAAGGGTTCAAAGGGCAGACAGATTTCAAAAGCCCATTCATGAGCCTTTGCTTTGGAAGAATGAGGGCCACAGTCAGAACAAAACCTGCATGCATGTCCCCACAGCCTAATTCAGGGAAACCACCATGAGGTGATTGACCTGACTTATCAGTGCCATAAGTACAAGAAAATCCAGAGGATGCTTCAAGAGACAAAACCCTCTGATGCTGAAAGGGAAGCTGCCCTCAACTTCCACCCACTATGGACTGGAGGCACAATTTTTTTAGCAGTACTGAGGTGAGTAAGGGGCAGGCAGGGTGTCAGATCAAGCAGCTCCATGTCTGCAGGACTGATGGGCACTTGTGAAAAACCCTTCCCTCCCCAGAGTGTTACAAGAAATGGCAGAGTAAAGATCCCCAGAGCACCCAGCCCTGCTTCTCCTTCACAAAGCTCTGCCTCCACCACAGCCAAGGGAGGCACAGCTCTGCTGCTGGTTTGACCACACAAATATGACACGAGAAATTCCAGGCTCTAACTGCCTTGCTAAATAGCATGTAATGGGTAGAAACAGTTCAACTCACTTTTCAGTCTCCTTTCAGTGCAGATTAACTCACAAATTCTGTCTCTGAGCATCCCAGCATGTCCCAAGCTCCACTCCAAGCAGAGTGAGATCAGCATTTGCTTGATGTGGTTTTCCCTTTGTGAAAAAAAAATACATTTAAAGAGTGACATTCTATTCAGAAAGGGGTCAACAATACAACAAAATAGGTCATGTCATCTTAATTGGGAAATCATAAATTCAGGGCTGTCCCCATCCTCGTAACACAGCAAGGATCTTTGTTCCAAGCATTAGGCAAAAGCCAGCACCCTTAGCCAAAATAACTTTTCAAGCAAACTCTCATTGAATAAATCTTTCACACCAAAGGGAACATTTTTCAGTACTCTGTTTTTTAACACCATTAACTTTAACTGTCAAGCCTGACAAGTATGGAAAACTGTTTTCTTACAAAAGTTAACACAAAAAACATTTTCCACTAAAAGGAGTTTTACTCACTACACATTAACTCTCCATTTTACCATTTAACTCTAATTGCTATTTTTCTCCATTCCAAATTTCTTTTCCTCTCCAAGATCTGGACTTTAAAGAGCCCAAGCAGCCAGACATCAGCACTTGTTTATAGAAGTTCTGTGACATTGCTGTGTTGTAATGAAGTAATTATATTTAAAAGAAGGATCTGGGAATAACCATGACCCGTTAATCACATTCATTCACATGCTGCTATTCTTTTTTCCCTACTGTTTCCAAGTGCTTAGGTGAAATTCTTGAAAATATTCAGGAGTTTGAAAACATTTGGGCACTTTCAGAGGTGAATCAGAATATGAATTAACAGCCACATGGGATGCAAAGTCCATTAGAGGAGCAGTGGGTTGCAGACACCAGTCTCACTTCACCTTCTGAGCATCACATTTAGTCTTGGGTATCCCCTTAGTCCGTGGAAAGCATCAGCAGCTCCTGGTGAGGGACTGGAGCCTGTGTTTTCTGTGTGGATGTGCCTGTGGTCTCCAAAGAGGGGAGGAATCAGTGAGAAGCTGAGTGAATTAATCTGTGTCTGCAATGCTTTAGTAAGTAACAAGGTTTTCAGAAAATTCAGTCCTGGGTTCAATTTTTTTTGTTTTTGGTTTTTTTTTTTTTTGTTGTTTTGTTTTGGTTTTTTTTGTTTTGTTTTTTTTCCTAAAATCCTTATCTAAGCTGGTAAGAAACAAATAAAACTCGTGAAGTGCTTCTAGATCAGCCTGTTTTTGAGAGCCCTCCTCCTGTGCTGGCCACAGCAGCTGAGCTGGGGGCACACATGGTGTCAGAGCCCCTTGGAGGAATCAGTGACAAAACCAGATGAGAACACTGTGATTGTGACTTCTGACCCCTGGATAACACAGGTCACAAGACTTCCCAGAACTGATTCCTTCTCCAGCTAGAGCAGAAATTCTAGGAAAAGAAAGACCATGTAAAAATTTCCAATGAAAGAGAGCTTCATGTTTCTCAGTGCTGTTGTGAGTGGTTAATTGCTCTCACTGCTGAGCGTGCTTTATGTCTAGTCTGAGTTACTCTACCTTTTGTTCCTCTCTGCTGGGTTTTATTGTCTTTATTTGCTGGACTGAACTCAGCTTTTTGAGCTTTTTGAACACAGTTTTTTCGCTGTGTTTATGTCTCTGTCCATCAGAGTGATCAAAACTCTCCGTCACCTTCCCCTCTGTCAGATGATGCAAAGTGTCTCCTCCAGGCTCCAGTGGGTGGATGTGCTTTCTAATCCTTTAACAAGTTCCTTTTCTCAATTCTCTCCAACTACTGATGACAGCATTTGCCATTAACTGCCAAAGTCACACCTGGAAACTACAGGAGGAGCCCCTTCCTCCTTGTCTCCAATATTCCTGTTTTTATCCCCCCTAAATGTGACATTTTTCCTCTCTGCCACACTCCCACACAGGGGTCTGTGCTTGTTGATGGTCCCACACATCTTTTTCAGTGTCAGCAGTTCCCTGGACATGGCTCAGCTCTACATAGCTCCTTTAAAACATGTTGCTTGTTTTTATTTAGGTCACTGATGGCACCCAAATCATTCTGCTGTGCTGATCTGCCTTTTATTTCAGTGATGTTCAGATTTAGACCTCACCACAGAGGTAGATCTGTGATAACCCCTAGGACTCCATTAGAAGCATGTCCATTCACTGATGAATTTCCATTTAAAACTGGAGAGTGCAGCAGTTCCTTATCTATTTCAGTGGCACCTAATTGGTTTTCTATCATCCCAGCTTTGTATAAGAAATTATTTGTAGCCAAAGGCAACACTTGCAAGGGACCACTGAGTGTTCCAGGCTGGAAAGGGCTCAGGAGGTGACCTACCCCAACCTGCAGGGTCAGCCAGGAGATCAGATCAGGATCCCAGAAGTTTATCATATCAATATTATTACATTTATCAACATAATTTGTAATCTTCCCAGGAAAAAAAAATCTAATTAGACAAGAACTATATTCTATAAGCCCATGTTGATTGACACTACTTGCATTAATCCCTTTAATTCTTTACTAATTACATGCCCTATCAGCAATTCCATTATTTTGTCTAGGATTAATGTCAGGCAGAAAAATCTGTAGTTCTGTGAGCCACCTTGTTTATCCCTTAAAAAATAATGGCACACAGCTAAAATTCTTCCCCACAGATGTAACTTGCTGGTATTTATTATCTCTAATTAAGAGCTGCTATACAATCCTCATTCAGTATAAAAGGTGTTTTATTGTTAAAGGACATGATCACACAGCCTCCCTTTTTCCCTTGTAAGGAACAGAAATATTTATTGAACTCTTCAAAATTCTGTTCAGTATTACTAACAACACTATCATTTTCATGTAGCACTGAGCTATTGTAAACATAGTTATTCCACTCAAGAAAGAGAGCTGCATTTCTATGGGGATTTCATTTGGAAAGCCATATGTTGGAGCCTTGTGCTGCAAATACTAAAAATGTGCTCGGAATTCCTAAAATTACACTTGAAAATATCCAGACACAAAAACAATTGTATCTAACATAGAAGAAATTCTATATTAGACCTCATTTTTGCAGATCAAGGGGAACTGATGACAGAATGTAAAAATATAGCAGCAGCTTAGGTACAAGAGACTGATTTGATTACATTTGTTATGTGCAAATAGAATAAAGTCCAAATGAGTAATGTATCTACTTGATGATTTCCAATGCCAGCTTAACAAAGCTGAAAATAATTACAAAGCAAAACAATTGAAAGAAAGAATTTGAGCAGGAGTATGTGACTGATAATTGGGAACTGTTCAAGATCATTTTCCTCTCCACACAGAGGAACCACAATCCCATGGAAGAGAAGGAAGGCTGAGCTGGCAAAAAGCTGCTCTGGCTTGGAGAACAAGCAAAAGCTTTTCATGAAGTAGAAAAAAAATGGGAAATTCTTCTCCATAGAAAACAAGAAATGGTAATGGCAATGAATAGAAGTCAGCAGTGAGAAATTTCACAAAACCAGTGAGGGAGGCATGGGTTGAAGGAAAATAAAAATGCAGGGGACAAAAGAGGAAATGGAAGTTTAGTCTGCTGTGTGCAGGTCACTGATTGAGATCAGTCAAAGCAGCAAAGGTGCTGTCCTAGTTTGGAGGACAGTGTCTGCTAAGAAAGGCAGGAGCCTCTCTCTGAAATGGAGAATGTAAACCCCTTCCCTCCAAATTATTATCATTTTGAAATCAAGGGGCTCTCAGGCAAAGATATGGGAATTAGGAATAACAGTTCTTTACTAGGGAAATTAAAATAGAAATACAGCACTACAAAGAAACAAACTCCAAACCCTGACACAGTCAGAGTACAACCTGACACCCGTCAGGCAGGGTGTTGGCAGCAGTCCCATTCCATGGTGGCTGCATCCTCCTGCAGTGACAGATGTGGCTCAGTTGGAGCAGTGCTCCTGTACAAGGTGCAGTTTCCCTCCGGAGCTCCAGTGGTGATGTGGAGAAATCCGGTTTTCCTCTGGAGTCCAGTGGAGAAAGGGGCTCCCTTAGTGTCCCAAAACCTCTGTTTTTATTTTGGTAAGAAATGTTGGGCTCTTCCCCCTGGCTGGAGCAACTCCCAATGGGATGCAGTAATTTTATCAGTCCCACAGTGGGACTCAATGGCCATGAGCAGAAAATGACTGGCTGGAGGAAGGATGGGGTGTGAAAAGATAAAGAACAATGCCCTGCCTGGTTTCAATGGATGGCCCATTAGCAGAATATCTGCCCTTGAGATCAGGATCACTGCCCCCACCCTCAACAGATGGTGATAGAACAGATACCTTTTATCACACTCTGTATTGTAACCCAAGACAGATGCAAGACAATGTTCTGCCTGAGCTGGGCACTGTGCTGGGATGCAGAGGCACAGGGCAGCCTGGCAGGGACAGGAGCACAGGCAGAGGCAGAACCCAGGAGGATCCAGCAGGATGCTCCTCCAGGTGGGCTCCTCCTGTGCTGGCTCTGGCACACACTGGCTGCCTCCGTGTCATTGGCAGCAGGACACTGAGATAGGGTTTTGTCCAAAGGCTGCAAGGCATCTTCTAGAATTAAAAAACATCATTGCTGCCCTCAGCTCTTTCCAGCTAGCCTTGGACCTCTGGCTGCACAAGTTCTTATTCTTGTTTTACTAAAATTTAGTTAATGTAAAATTAGTACATTTTATTTTTTGTTTTTGTGAATATACATTTTTAAAACTCTTATTAAAATTTTATTCAACATACAACTTTTATTTAGTTCTGGGTAATAACACACAACTCATTACATCATCATTGTGCTGTGCTGTTGGTCCATCCAACCCATCTCCAATAAAACAAAGGACCAAGAACGCAGGCTGTGGAGAAAATCCAAGGCTACAGAACAACAGCATGTAGAGCAGGCAGAGCCATTCCCCACACAGCGATTCCAGGCAGCACATGAATGCTCCAAAGCCTCCCTGACCCCCACATTGGCCAGGCTTCCCCCTACAAAAATAGCTCAGGACATGATGACTATGAGATCCTGATATAGAGTATGCTGGGCTGCAGAGAAGCAGCAAAGCTCCTGGAGAATAAACACAGTTACAAATGCCAGGAATCCATAAGCAGCCCTGGAGACATGCACAATGGCCAAAGATGCAAACCTGAACCTCTCACTTCATGTTTGCACTCACTCCCAGCATCACACGAGGGCTCTGAGCCAGTTCCCAGTAGGGAGGTCAGGAGAAAAGAGTTTGGGGTGCTCTGCAGCCCCTTCTGCCTTGCACGTGGCACAGAAGATTCTGGCTTAACCAGCACCATCCAGCACAAAAACGAGGAGCCATTGAACCACAGCTGGACTAGGTGATTTTAGAGGTCTTTTCCAACCTAAACAATTCTGTGATTCTCATGAAGACCCCAATGTTCTCTCAATCCTCTGCCAGATGCCCCCCCAAATCCAAGGTGCTTCTGAGCACTCCACTGAGATGATACACCACAAAACAGCCATGGAGGTGGCTCAGGTTCATGACTGAGCCTGGAGACAACCAAGAGCTCTCTGTGTGCTCTCCCTCCAGCCCAGGACACACAGGATGGGCTGCTTTGACACAGTGGGACAGGACAG
This sequence comes from Catharus ustulatus, assembly GCF_009819885.2. NCBI lineage: Eukaryota > Metazoa > Chordata > Aves > Passeriformes > Turdidae > Catharus > Catharus ustulatus. Next base: position 2,750,229 of record NC_046240.1, read on the forward strand.
ACACAGCCAGGTCTCCCACAGGCACCAGCTGCTCTCTGTGCACACAGCAAATCCTCACCCATCAAGGAGAAGATGCTTACATGCAAAGATTGCTTTGCAAAGCAAGGTTGTTGAGGAAGGTCCTTAAGGGTTAAATTTCCTTTCTGTCTCCTCCTCTTCTCCACCCACCTCCCTCCTCCCCTCTCCAGCACAGGATCCTTGTGAAAGATCTGTGCTCTGTATTCGATATGCACCAAGAGAGACTCTGGTCTGGCCTTTTTAATGAAGGGCAATTCCTTTGCATTCTCAGACGTCCCTTAAAACCAAACTCTGATATTTGTGCTGTGTTATTACTCTGGTCTGTAGATGTCTGCAGACTTAGGAAACCCATTTGCTCTGCAGGTGTGACCTGCTCCTGCAGTGCTCAACAGCTTCTCTCTGGTAAGAAAAGCCCCTCTGGAGAAACTGGCACTTGGAGCCGATTAAGGGAGCTCTTCCACCTTCTGTTTTGCCAGTTTTTGTTGGCAGCTGCACCCAGCCCCTGTGGCTGCCACGCCAGCCCTGACACTGTGCCACACAGCAGTGAAGCTGGAAGCAGCGTGGGGAGCAAAGGGAGAAGGAGGTGCCTGGAACACTGCTGGCCTTCCTTCCTGACCTGTGTGCCATTTTAATGATGCACATCATGATTCAGCTTTCACAGCACCTCTAATTAACTCTGGAGCTGCATGGCATGGAGGTAAATTTAACTCTGGAGGTGAGCAGAATCCCCAAAACAACAGCAGAGGAGAGGGGTGTTGCTGGAAGCAGGGAGTGAGTACCTGGCTGCTCAGCAGCACTTCTGACCACAGGGCCAGCTCCAGTTAACCACAGAGAGCCAGCTGGGATGAGAAAGAGCCATTCTTGGAGCCCTAAGGGAAGCTTCAAGCTCTTCAGCATCTTGGCCAAAATCCTCACAGATGAAAAGACTTCATTAAACTCCTCAAAGTACTGCCTTAGGAAGTCCTTCTTGCTTTTCCAAGCAGCAGAATGAAGCAGGGAGGGGATTTAGGTCCACATCAAGTTTAAATGCAGGGTTTGGAATCAAGGGACTTGTTTGGGTTTAGATTCACAGATTCTTATCTCTTCAGATGTGGTAGCCTGACCTCCTGCATCATCCAGGTCATGCAATTACATTTTAAAAAATCTGTATTGAGCCCCTGAACTTCTGTTTGAGCTATGGAGTATTTCTGAGGAAGACATGCATTCTTGATTTGAAGAGATCAAACCATGGAGAACCCATCACACACCCTGATAAACTGTACCACAGTTTATTTACTCTCACTGTTAAAAATGTGTACCTTACATCCAATTTGAATTTTACTGGCTTCAGTTTCCAGCCTTTGGACCTTCTCATGCCTTTGAGAGCTCAATTAAAGAACACTAAAGCATCAGATACCATTTCCATCTGTCAGTGCTTTAACACACAAACCTCAGTAGCTGATTCTCATGAGGTTTTTATCAGGATCTGAACTACCAGCAGTAACTTTTCTGTCTGTCTTCAGAACTGACTTGAAAGCCAAATAAAAATGGTGAATGAAATTGGTTTTTCATAATTAGTTATTCTTGGGAAAGCTGGGAAATACATAGATCTGATTAGGAAATCTCCAATGAATCTTGATTTTATCAACATTCACACTTTTCTCCGCTGAAATGTTTCACTGGAAGAGCTCAGCTGCAAAGGATGGCAGTGAAGGCTTCATGGCAGCCTGGGAGCTGAGTGTGCCATGGAGCCCAGAGCCCCAGGCATCCACACTGGGAATGTGAGAGAGCTGGACACATGCCTGAAACTGCAGAGTGATGGAAAAATGGAACTGCAGATCCACTGAGAGCTGGATCACAGCTGAAACAATCATCTCTGCTGTGACTGCAGTGGAAACAAACCCAGAATCCCAGGATGGTCAGAGTTGGAAGGGACCTTAAAAATCATTTAATTCCACACTGACACTTCCCAGGCTGCTCCGGCCCCAATGTCCAGCCTGGCCTTGGGCACTGCCAGGGATCCAGGGGCAGCCACAGCTGCTCTGGGCACCCTGTGCCAGCCCTGCCCACCCTCCCAGGGAAGGATTTCTATCTAGCATCTAATCTAAACCTCTCCTCTTTTCATTTAAAACTGTTCCCCCTTGTCCTATCATTTGCTGCTCTCTTCCATCCCCAACAGCTCTGGAAATGAACCCAAACTCATCCTGCAAGAGTGTTGGAGGGCTTTCCTTCTCCCACCTCCCTCCTTCCTGTCCCATGGAGCAAGTTTTTGACAAGCAACTGGCAAAAATAATCCACATGTTCAAATAAACACTGAATGCCATCACCCCCATGCAATGGGACAGGCACTCTCCTTGGCTACTGCGATATTTTCTCTCTGTAAAGAACCACAAACAACTTTTAGACAGCAGAAGCAAGTGTGGAGTGAGGGCCAGGCACAGCTCATGCATCCAGGCTGCCTGAATTTGAGCACGTGGTGCAGCCAGTGCCTGCTGCTGGGTGAATTTTAGATGGATGGTTGGGAAAGTGGGGACTTGTGATGGAACCAGACTCACAACCTCATTTCTGGAGCTGCCACCACAGCTCCTGCATGCGAGATGTTTCTGGTTTGCTGCTCCAGCACGCTGCTCACGAGGCAGCTGTTGGGATGAGCTATGCTTCCTGCAGAATGGCACTCACCTGCTGCAGGCAATGGCACCACATTCTGCACTGAATTCATCTGCATGTGACAGGCAGACAGAGCCCTTGAATACACCCAGAGCCCAGTGAGTTTGGCTCTCCATCACCAGGGATATTTCCTCCATGCAAGCAGCCTCCATTGTGATCAGGGACAAAAGGAACCAAGTTTATATGCCAGACAAATAGATGTTTGCCAGCCTGTCAGCAAATTATTACTCCAACCTGAGCTATTACTTTCCCCACTGCTTTTCTTATTTAGCCTGAAAGCACAAGATACAATCACAAAGAACAGCACTCTCAGGTGAGACCTTGTGCAAGACTTCACAGCTGTATGAACTTGGAAAAATATTGCAGCAAACACTCAAGGTGTGTTCAGTTCAGCTACAGACCCTTTTTGTCATGGTAAGTGTTCAGAAAATGAAAGCAGGTTACAAAGGTCTATTCTCTCCTACAAAACCTGAATGCTCACCTGGGGGAGACTGATTTCTGCATCTGACATCAGCTTCTGTAAGGCCAGATCCAAAATGCTGCAGGGGGGACACAGGCAGCAGCTCAGAGGCATTTGGGGGATGGTAATTCATTGAGAAATCTGGAAATGGAAAAGAGCTCACAAGTTCCTCCCCACAGGATTGATCCCAAACCTTCACCTGTCCACAGAAGGGAAACCCTACAAAAGGCTTCAGTGAACCAAGGGTCCCCCCAAAGGTTCTGCTGACCTCTGGGACACCCAGCCCACCTCTGCCTGCTGGTGCCTCTCTCTGAGTCAGATTTTCCAAGCCCATGGACAAGAAAACAGACAACAGCAGGTCAGGCTCTTTTCCCACATTGCTCAGGTCACCTTCCCATAGATTCCTGTTTCTGAGCCCATTTTTGACCCTGTAACCTTGGCCAACCTAATCTTTCTATTATCAGGAGGAAATAGTGATAGTTTTTATTAGATCTACCTGTCTTGGATTTATTGTACCCAGAAGGATGACTGTGTTTTCCATTAAGAAGTATCTTTATTTTACCATATCACTAAAAGAGAGAAGTATGCAGGTCCTGAAAGCTGTTCAGCCCAACCACCTCACCCTTAATTTATTTTTTTTGCTAAAAAAATTGTAGGAGTTACTAAGGCCCTAAATTAGCAAAACTCCTAAGTATAAATGTAGCTTAAAAATACCTGCTTAATTTCCATTTAGATCATGGGAAATTACAGCCCAATCTAAGCAGGCACCTCCAGTTTTTTATATCTCCATTTATAGATATATAATTACAGGTTAGTGGGATAAGTACACCTCAAAGCACGTGCTGAATCAAAGCTCCAGCACCCTCCATACCAACCCTGCAGCAAAACACATTATTGGAAACACCATCAGCAGCAAGCACATCCCAATAAAATGTGATTTTAATGCCAGGAAACATCCTGAGTTATCCAGCCTAACCAAAGCACCAGTGGCTGCTGCATGACAAGACCTGCATTTGATCTTGCCTTTACACCAGCTCATAAACAAGTGAGGAAACACATTTAACCAACAACCCACAGCTCACTTTGAACAAGCTCACCGATGTCAGCACACAGGATAAAATTAGCCCGTTGGAGTCTGGATTTTGGCATGATTATCTGCTAATTATGCTCTGTAAGCTGAGAGGGGTGGGCTCAGCAGCTCGCCGGGGGCTGCTGGCTGCCTGTCTTCCCACCAAATTTGCTCACAAGGCATCTAAAAATAACTTTATAGACAAATCTTCCTCTGGAGGGAGAGGCAGGGCAAAACAAAGGAGTGTAGAGAGCTTAACCTCTTCATGCCCAAATATCCACACGTGTAGAGAGGTAAGCAATACCCACATGAGCAGAATGGAATTCTTTACAGCAAGCACCCAAGGCCCAAACCCTGCTGTTTTTCTCATTTCCTCCAAATCCAGTTTCCTGCATGCTCACATCTGCACCGTCCCCTGTCCCTGTCTCACATGTGGCCATTGCCTCTGTTCCATGTGAAACACTAATCTTAAAGAAATTAGGATTTTAGTTAAAAGTTAGAAGAAACTGAGCTTGAGATAGTTACCTGAAACTTAAATAATTGATTGCCTGTCAATTGATGTTTGCTTAGATGTGCTTGCAATGAGAAAGGACGAAACTGGTAGTTGGGTCCAAAGAACACAAACAATTGCAACCAGAAACTCATTCTTTGCAGAATTGGAGTTGCCCCAAAAGCCATTTGTATTGTCATTGATAGAAAAGGTCAGGGTGAGGAAGACTCACCTTACTTCCTCCTTCTAAGACCCCTCGCCACAAAAACGACCCCAGACTTAATTCAAGAAGCCAACCACGCTGCTTAATAGCTATTCCAGCTAATTACCATGGGATGCAGGGATGGGAGGGGCTGGTATTATGAATATGGATTTGTTTGAACCTTTTGTCAATAAATAGACTCTGTGACCACCTGTAATTTTGCAGTGTGTATTAGGGGGCTACCCCCCGCTGCTGCCCAGTGCTGAATGAACATTCACTTTCTAACTTTAAATTGTTAGAGAGTCTTTTGTCCGTCACAGTTGAGTATCAGTATTAGAACAATACTCATATTGGTAAATCACATGAGCAGGATCCTTTATATCCCACATGGAGCTTTGAGGCTCTGCTACAACCTACCTGTGAGCTGGGAATGCCTGGTGTCCTGCCCAGAGGTGTGTCCTGCCCTGAGGTCACAGGTGTCCTGCTCAGAGGTGACAGTGTCCTGTCCTGATGGCAGCACAGGCTCTGTGCTCACACAGAAAATGTGAGCAGAGTTTTTCCCAGCAGTTCTCCCATTCCCAGCCTTCTCTGCCCTGCTTCTACTCCCCCAGCATCAGCTGCTGATTCCCACCCAACTCTTATTTTATGCACATCCATCCCCATTTTTTTCAAAGGCTGAGAGTTATCTCTGTCCTGGAGTACACAGGGGAAAATATGATGATGTTTATTGTCACGGGCGTATGACAAGCACGTGATCATTTTCACTGGTTCTCCAGATGGAGCAAATCTATCAGAAGACTGAAATAAGCTAAGTGGATGAAACACAAGCAAAAATTTATCCACTAAGCAATTCTATTAGGTTACAGACCAAAGGAGGTTATTGATTCCAAGAGCACAGCGTGAGGGACTAAATACTTATGAGCATCAAAGCCCCACTGCAGTCAATTACTGCTCCCAGCAGTGACTGGAGCTTCACTTCAGGAAAGGATGTGCTGTTCCAACAGCAGTGATTTGGTGTAAAATGTGCTGTTAGGGCTAAATATGATAGAGCAAATCTAAGGACTGGAGACAAATTATTATATGGGGATGTTTAAGCTCCTCAACAAACTAATGATGCTGCTGGTGAAAAGCAAGCCAGGAAGGAGAAACTCAGACACAGGCTGCACACAGCACTGGCCTTTACACAAAGGTCAAGTTCCCACTTTTTAACACAAAATTCAAAAGAGACCAAGCTTATCCAATTCCTGGTCATATTTTTCATTGCAAGGTCATCTCCATATTCAGTCTGATGATTTTTTCTGTTCTCATGGCAGCCAGCAATATTAGCAGCTGTTAGGGTTGAAGTCTCCCTTACACAGCAGGTGGGTGACATCCACAAACAACACACAGGTAAAAGGAGAATTATAAAGAGCAAAATACTGTCGGCTTCCAAAAAATAAGAGCAACTCCAGAGAAGCTGTGTTAAAGGTAAATGCTGGAGCTGAACTTCCACAAGGATCCTAAACTTTAAAAATTCCTTCATACTGCCACACAGACAAAATGCATTTCTTTAAAGGCTTAATTTTTGGAGGCTGCTGAAAAAGAAATGAAGACATTTGCACATCTTGTTCCCCTCTTCTGTCTTTTAAGCCAGAATGAAGACCTGAGCCAGGCCTATTATGCATTAAACACAAAAAACCCCACACATGCAAGTCTCCTGATGTTTGCCCATCTTTATGTTTCCACTCCTAGATAAGGCTAAGCTCCAAAAGACCCTCAGTTCTGCTGAGGGAAATGCACAATATTGCTGGCAGGATTGAAGGACCACTTCCCTTTTTCCTCAATAATCTCCCCTCTCTGTATAGCTCCTCTGTGGATAGATTAAATTATTTTTTAAAGCTAGTTTTTCTTCCAATAGTGTCACCACTGCTTTCCACTAGAAGCAAATGCACGTAAACACGAGCTCCATGAGTTCAAGCTGATTTAACAAATCCCCCTGCTCTCCAATCCCATTATTCCTCTGCCAGGCTGGCTAACATCAGCTTGCAGGAGTCACAAGAAGTTGCCCCCACCCCACAGTGTGGGACCCACTGGGAGCTTTGTTTTCTAAGTGTGTGGTTTGTGTTCTTTTTAATCCTCAAATGCTAAAAATGAATTGAAGAACTAGGACAGCTGCTGGAGGCTGTGGTGAGGTGGTAATTTAGCAGGGTTTATGAAACCAGGCACCCTGCCTTTTACAGAAAACATTGTATTCCACAGAGACATTTTAAAATAATAGGCTAGGATAGGATACAGCTCTAATATTTTCCCATGTAAATTATTTCCTTCTTCCTTTTTTATTCTGTTGGCTGATGCCAAGAATTAAAAGTGTGGATATGGGGAAATCATGCAGACAAACCCTCAATAAACCATTTTCACCCAACCTGAAGATCATCAGGCCTTAGTCTGTGAGCTGAGAGACAGAAATCAGTGGGTGCTCTGTGACCTGAGCTGTTTGCAGCACAAAATGTCACCAAAAAAAGAGCCAGCTTCTATGATTGATAAGGGATTGGTATTGGGATTATTTTTATTCTTTCCTAGGCAGGGGTTTGGAGCAGGGGTGAGGGCTGCTGTGTGTGGACACTCAGAGCCACACAGAGCCAGCTGTGTCCCGCTGTGTCCTGGACACCTTCCTGCCCAGTTCCAGGCTGAGGATGCATTTTCATCTCCAGAGAGGTGAGCAGGGACACAATTCATGCTGTCACTTACACACATCTTGCACAGATGCACATAACACAAATCTGCCCCAGAGCCTGAGCAGGAGTTCATTTTCTGTGCAAACATCCTACTGCAAAAGGAAAACCCTGGTGCACTTTCACCTCCAGCTCCCCCAGCCCTGCAGAGTTCCCTCTTTCCACCCTGCTGCCCAGCAGAATTCCAGCAGAAACCGTTTCTGTGCCATGCCAAGAGGAGAGGAGGACAAAACACCATCACAGAGGAGAGGACAAGGCACCTTCTCCTCACTGCTCTCTTGCTTGCAGGTTTTGCAGTGACCACCACCTACCAATTCCCCTAAAAAAAATAGGCTTTAAAGCCAGGGTTGTAAAGGCTGTGGCTTTTGTGGGGTACAAAACCCATCAGGTCAGGAGTTTTTTGAAACCATCCATTTTTCTGTCCAGTGGAGGGGTGTGAGTGCTGAATCACAGACACAGCAAATAAGGAAAAGAACATATTTTGTTGAGAGGAAAATGTTTAATCTGAATGTTTGATCAGAACCAGCCCAGGTTTAACTGAAGAGTTGCCATGAGCTAGGCAGGATTCCCACACTGTTCAAGAAGCTCGAGATTTAGAGCAGAGCTATCCTGCATGGGCTGGATGTTCTTACTGTGGTTCTTTATACCACAGTATAAAAGATCCTGAGGTCTGAGTGAGACACCCAGGACCTGCTGAAGCCCAGGACATCACCAGCCATGCCTGAGCTGCCCATGAAGCCCATGCCCATTCCTGGGACTGCCAGGCACTCACTGAAACTGAGTTTGTCACAGCCACTGCTGTTACTGTCAGAAAGGTCACTCTCCCCAAGAACCTCCAAGGTTCAAGGCTAATTTTGCATCATAAATACTTTGTTCACACATTCAGAATAGGTCAAATTAAATAGAAACTGAATATTCAATGAATTCTATAAAAATTCGTCCCATGGGAGAGTGGGGAGATCAGGATAAAGGAGACAACTTGTCAGTCCTTCCTTAACCCCCTGACATGGTTCTGGGTCCCAGCTGGTTGGGTAGCACCCCTTTCCACACCAGCATGTGTTTCCTGCCACAGCCTGACTGAGCACAATGTGCATGACACATCCTGTCATCACCAAAGCATTCCTCATCCTCATGGCATTCCAGGAGCCTGCACTGTGCCAAGTCAGTTGTTCTGCTGGCAATTTCACAGCGTCTAGACCACGGGCAGCACTTGGTTCTCTTCACTATTTCAATCACCCATCAATATCCAAAGTCCTTCTTCCCTCAAAACAAGTGTTTCATTTTATTTAAAAAGACAAAATCAATCTACTGATGGTTTGGTACCAATTCCACAGAACAATCCACTAGGTGTATAAATTTATATTTCCATTAATCAATACTTACTCATAGATGAAATGAAGGAGCAGCTGTCTGGGCACATATGTTTAGCATCAGTTCATGACTAAATATACCTCCCATGGCTCCCAAAACCTCAAACAAAGAGCTGCTGTTCTCCTGAGATGCACAGCCAGGGTCAGGTAAAGGTTATGAGTTATCCCTATCTCAAGGTTACTTACACAGAACATAAACTCCAGGATCAAGTTGCAGAGTCAGCAGCAATTGCTCACTCAAAGTCAATCACCTTCAGCAGGGACCAAGCAAAAGCAGAGGCCTTTGGGTCTGCCCAGCTTCCAGGAGGGAACTTTGCTTTATCAGCTTTCCTTCTCCAGGGAGCCTCCTCAGATGTCAGGGCTCCCACTGCCAGCCCGAGCAGCAGATTCCAGACAGCATCACTGGCAACATTCCTTGGCAAATTTTGGAGTGACTTCGAGTTCAGCAGAGCAGGAGAAGCGAGGTGAGGTGGGGAGGAGAGGTGCCAGAGGGCTGTGGGAGGGTCCCAGACATGGAGCAAGCTGCTATTCCACACTCATTTAAAATCCAGCATGCCAAAGGTGTGCTCAGCTCATCCTGCACCCCAAAGGTCTGGTGATGAAGAGCAATGTTGACTTTCTGAAGGACAGCCAGGAAAGCCAACAGACCAAACTGCCCGTGATTTTCACAGGTATTTAAGAAAATACACAGCCTGATAATCAGGTAGAATAAAAGGATAAAAGACATGAACCACTGCTATGCCTTAAATCTGTGCACTCAGTGAGGCAAATACTGAGATTTCAACTTGCAAGTCCATTTTTCAAACACAAGCCTTCCCCTTAGGGATATCCACCAAGACCTTGCTTGCTTTAAAGGCATTTCTTTGGAGTACAGGCTTGAATGCACTGTCCAGATTCACAGTTCAAGCATCTGATGGGCTGCTCAGTATTTTGAAGATGATAATCCATATTAAAATTGAAGAGCCAAACTGCTCACAACCCCTCAGAAGAGAGTAAAGCCCACATTTGGAGGAATTTGGAGCCCACATTCCCATCTGCCTGCAGGCTGCTCTCAGCCCCATGAAGTCCTGGTGACTTCCCACCCTGTCTCACAGGAGATGCAAAGCTCAGGTTTGCATTATCTGCAAAGTGCTTTGAAACTCTCCTATCAAAGCTTTAAATAGATACCAAGTGGTGTTGTATTACTGGCACAGATTGCCCAGGAGGTTTTGGGTGTCCTGGAACAGCCAAGACAGGTTGGACAAGACTGAGCAAGATGAAAATGTCCCTGCTCACTGCAGGGAACTGGAATGAGATGACCTTTGAGGTCCCTTCCAACACAAATTCTGTGATTCCTGAATACCTTCCCTGTGCTTTCAGCCAGGCTGTGGGGCTCTCCACATCCCACATGTTCTGTGTCAAAGGGAGAAACCTTTTCTCCCTTACTAGATTACTCCAACTTCTTCACTTAAATAAACTCATCAGCTTCTCTGTGGTTGCAGGACCTGCTCAGCAACATCCCTGCTGCTCCAGGCAGCCTGGAGCACCCCCAGCTGTCCCTGGCTCCCTCCCAATGTCAGGAGCAGATAAGGGGAGCAGCTCCTGCTAATGCAGTGTTTCATCCTGCATGGAAAACAAAATCTTGCACCCAATCCTGACCTGCCAAATGCTTTGTGCCCCTGGCCTGAGCAGCACATCCCAGCAAAGGCTGGAGGAGCCTTCACCTGCCCCTTTTGCATTTCCCTCTCATTCTGTCCCTCCATTTTTTATAGTGGACAGTGGGAAAACAGAAGAACAATCTCACATTGATATCAGAAGCCATCAATCATCTGTTAAAAACAGATGAATAATAGAACAAAAAGGAGAAAGAAAAAGAGAAAAGGGTCAAGGCTGGTCCTTCAGTATGAAAATGCCTGTCCTGGTGAAATATACTGCAAATTAGTCTGAGACAAGGGAATTTGGAGCCAGGAGGATCTCCAAAGCCCACTTAATATCAACTCCAGAAACATTACACTAATGGATTTTTAAATATGATTTACAGGATGCTCTATCAAGGAGCCTCGAGTGGATGGAGGAAAATGAAGAGCTGACCTGGCACGAGGGATGTGCTTTGGGAAGGCAGGTGCTGCCTCCCTGCTGCAGGAGGAGAAGTTGGGTGGCAAAGGAGGAGAAGCATTTTGAGGGCAGCACAGCTCAAAGGTGGGTGGCCACCCCTGCACTTGGTCACTCAAAGCACCCAATTTGCAAATAAGAGCAGTGGGGATTTAGGCACAAACTTCCCATCAATGAACACAGTTTGAATATTCAGAAACCTGCACCCCATGGAGTTTTAATGACCTGGAACCCACACACAGCCTAACTTCCAGGGACAAAGTCCTAAACTTCTTTTGGGGAGTTTGAGCCTGCACCACAGACACCTCCATGCAGGGATGCAATTGTGCATGTTCTTCTGGGCTCCCTGAAAAAAACCCAGCTTTTCTCCAGGACAAAACCTCCTGAATACATTAAACATCTCTATCAGGAGGAATCTCAAGTGGTCCAAAGGGGGAAGACAAAGCCCATGCAGAGACCCCTTGGAAAATGCCTCAGCATAGGCTGCTCCCCCTCAGGGATGGAGGAAAATCCCCTCCCAGCAGCACAAGGAAAATCCCCTCCCAGCAGCACAAGGTGTTCCCTCGGCAGCACTGGCAGAGATTTTTGGGTGGAGAACAAACGAGCTGCTCCCCACAGGAGCCCAGCCCTTGGTGGTTCAGGAGCTGCCAGCAGAGCAGTGCAGAGTGAGGGTGCCCAGCTCTCTGTCCCCCCATGCCAGGACAAACCAGTGGCTCTGGCTGGGGAGGGACAGACCCAGCAAAGCACTTGAGCAGACACTTGAGTTTCAGTGTGTTAGGAACTGCCCCCAGCCAGCAAAGCACTTACACCAGGGAAGGAGACTGGAAGGCATTTGGAATTAAACACTGGTGCATATGGCCAGGATGCTCTCATTCCAGTAATTTCCACCTGGACAGACTTCTTTTTTTTAATAGTTCATATTTTAATTAAAATGTACTTTTAAGAGAAAATAAATACTTGCTCAGCTTCATGCTCTGTTTCTAATCTGGGTCGATTAAGAGGCTAACCAAATAAAACAAACACAAATAACACGTCTATAACAATCTCCTATAGCATCATCATGTGATTCTGACATGTATTTCAAATTATTAACAGCTCTTAGCAGCTCTATTCATCATCATCTTCGGTGTCAAGATACTTCAAGAGTCAAGCGAGCTTTTAATGAGCTCTCAGACTGAAAGAGGAAAGGAAATAAATACCCAGTGCATAGTGCTTTAATGATCACCTAATTCCTTTTATTGTATCTCCTGTTATGATTTATGAATTAGGCAGAAAGAGCAGAGACATTTGAAAAGCACTTGTGTACACAATATCCAGAATAAGACAAACTTGCATTGATACAGATTGACTCTGTCTGGATTTTATATATAACGTTGGAGATTTGTGCTGATGTTTGTTTTTCCTTATAAGCCCAAGATGTTCTCACTGCACAAGTCTCTATGTAATTATGGATTTGTCATATTGATTTAAACTCCTACAGCCCATGGGCCTGCCTGCTCTCCTTTGTGTTTTACACCAACACAAAGAAAAGAGCTCAGAAAGGTGGCTCTTTGGCTCTGGGGGTATTAGTGAGCAGTTCCTCAGGGCTCTGCCTCTCTCCCTCCCTGACCCCAGCTCACACCTCCCAGTGAAATGATTTCCATCTGCTGGCAGCACAGGGGACAAGAGGCACTGGACGTTTCACAAATGCAGGTGACCCCTCTGACCCTCGCAGTGTAAGCCCTTCAAACTTGCTCTCACTTTTTATTTACCCTGCAGTCATGTCCCATGAATAAAGGGGAACAATTTCCTTTCTGCAGCAATGACTACCCTCGGTTAGGTGGATATTCCCTGCAGATGCATGTTGCAGTGTTTCAGGAGTGATTGCTGATTTCTCAGTGTCCTTCTGGAGACCCTGCACAGAGCCTGGAGCTGCAGTGCAGCACCACACCAGGGCTCAGGAATCCATCACAGGGAACAAAACAAAGAGCCAAAGCCTTAGCTCCACACACATCTGAAATAAAACCTTCCCTTTGTAAAGAATAGCAGGGACTGAAGCTTTGTGGACATGCAGGGAGCAGATGTGTGGTGTTACACCCTGCAGGCAGGAGCTGGGAGGAGGGCAGGGAGAAGCCCAGGGGTGTGCATGCTGTGGGCAGCATTTGTCCAAAAAGCTGATCCCTTGGCCAGGAAATCTGCCCCTGTGTCCTCATGGCTTGGAGAGAACAAAAGCCAGGGAATGGACAGCCCCAATATGTCTCTGGAGAGACTTTCCCAAAAGTACTGTGGCTCCCAAATGCTACAGTCAGCCAAGCATGGCCAGCACCTGCACAGGCTCCCTCAGCCCCTCACATCCAGTGTGACCCAGCCCTCCCATGGGCACAAGGGCTGGTGCCTGGAGAGGCTCCCTGGAGCAGAGGTGGGCAGTGCTAAAGGAATAAAGCAGGGATTTATTCCAAGCCCTTCCAAGCATTCACCTTGGGCACTGCAAGAGCCCGGCCGTGGCTCCAGCCAAGATGGAGCCCAGATGGATCTGAGTCACGAGTTCTCACACTTTGATCACTTTGGGGCCATTTCCAGCTTGGCCTTCATTGTCCAATTCCAGCTGCAGCTTCTGCACTCCCATCCTCCCAGATTCTCTCCTCAATTCGCTGCTGTTTGCACTTTTTGGGGCTGGAGCTGCAGCGGTGTCCTTGGTTCTGGGCTGGAAAAGGATTGTTTTGTGTGCCTGAGCTGGGAGGAGAGCTTGTGACACTTTGTATGGAGTTCAGAGTCACACACCAGTGCAGTGCAGAGTCTGGGAAACATGACTGCTGAAACCACTGCCATCTCTTTCCAGCACTAGCAGAGGCGACACAAAACATCCGTGGCTTGTTTTGAATGTTCCCTCTCCTGGGCTGGCAGGGTTAGTGCTCACATGGGGATGGGAAGAGGAACAGGGACCCCAAACTCACCCTGTGCCAGGTCCCAGCTGCACTTCCCCTGCCTTTGAGCCCTTGCTTCTGTGTCCTGTCCCCTCCTGGCTACTTGCACAGCCATTCCAATCATCCTGGTGCAGCCCAAAGCTGAAAAATGGACACAGGAAAAGAAGGGACACTTTCATTTTGGAGCATGACCATGAGCACACCCAGCTCTGGGCAGTGGCTTTCTGAGCTGCTTCTTCTGGGACTGAAAGCATCACCACCACAACCTGCACTTTGGAAAGACTTTGGCCACCAAACATTTGGTCTCCACAGGACAGTCAGCTCAGTGGGCTCAGCTGTTGCCTAATAACAAAAGGAAAAATACCTTGCAACAGAGTTAAAGTGGTAAATTAGAAAAGCAATTCTTCAATGAAAGCTTTCAGGTGTATACAACATTGCGAACACATGATACAGGATTTCTATAATTTTTATAAGGTTAATTAATTAATATCTCTAGCTGGTACATCCAGTAGGAAATGAGTTATCCCAGTAACCCTTGGAGCTGGCCCAGGGGCTCCTTTGTCCTGTTTATTTGTTATGTCTTAGGTTTTGGTAGAAAATAAGATGTGCTTGTCAGGAATTATCATCTTTAGAAAACTAAACAGAATTTCAAGAATGTGTTAGTAAGTGTTTGTTAAACTGTGAGAGAGGGCAGGAAAAATACTAGAAGCTACACAAATACATATTTTAAAAAATCTGCAAGGCTACAAATATATGAAAAATATACAAAAAGCTAAAAAACCTTTGGGCATCACAGTCCTTTGTTATAAGATCACATGGTACAGACCTGGGTATTGAAAGTGAGCAGGTGGACACAGCAGCCAAGAAAACCAACAAACCCCACATTTCAAAAAATGATTTCTACAACAGAATCCCAGAATCTGGGTTGGGTTGGAAGAGACCTTAAAGCTCACCTCATTCCAGCCCTGCCATGGGCAAGGACACCTTCCACCAAACCATTTCATGAAGACTGCTATGTGCCATTACCTTTTGAAGACAGTTTCTCCTTTCAGCTCCTGTATTAATTTCCCAGTTAGAAAAACTGCTGGATAATTTCACTAACACCTCTTCGTGTCACTGAAGTACTTGCTGACCACCAGCTGCTGCCAAAGGGACAAAAACCTTCCTGATGACCACAGGGCAAACTGTGGCGATTCCCCCACAGGCTGGATTCTCCCCAGGTGGTGTCTGATAGCTTGCCGATAATAAATGGAACTGCCTCTCACCCCAAACATCCAAGAGATTGAACCCAGTTTTTAAATTACTGTATAAGCTACATATCTGCCATGTCTTCCCAATGGCCTGGACATAACAGCAAATGTCCTTTCATCTTTACCTTCCAAATGCCAGCTCTAGCAAAATGGTCTAGAATGGTTTGTTCCTTTTCCACAAAGCACTATAATTCCTCCAAAATTCATTCCAGCACCTTCATAAGTGCAGTTGTTCTCTTCTTATCAGGAAGAACCTGCCCACCACTAACATTTGTTATAGCTTCAAGCCTAAAGGAACACTTTGAAGTGCTTTATGTGGGTCATTTTTATCTGTGCCCTGCTCTGGTACCTGGCAGTGAGGGAGATGTTTCCCACTGCTTCCATTCCTTCTGTTTTACCAGGTGTTTTTTTCACAGCTCTCAGATTCCTCACTGCAAATATTCTCTGAAAGCAATAAAATATAAATACAGACTTTGCTGATTGTGCAGGAATCAAACACCACCTGAAACACCCCTGCAGTAATAGGTGCATCTAGAAAACCCACCCCAAAATGGAGCTGAGACAGACACATCAGCTGGATGGAGTTTGGACATGATCCCTTGGAAAGCACCAAGGAAAATCAGTAGGACTGTTCAAAGTTATAAGTTATCCTGGCATTGCTCTCACGTGCAAAATCTGAAAAGATATATTGGTGCCTGGTAATCAGCCAATTCAATGAAATTCTGTTCAAGAGAAGAGGCACACAAAGTACTGTAACTATCACAGCATCCCCTGATGGTCAAGCATAATTCAAGACGTGAAGTAAATGATAGAAGCAAAATTAATGCCACCATCAGCTGGTTCCTGAGATGAGAAAGACACCTATGGGGAAATTAAAACCATCCTTCACATCACTGACAAAACAGAGTTTCAGCAGCCATTGGTTGTGCTTTCTACAGGCTGCTCAAAACATCCAATACATCCCTCTCTGTCATTAGATAAAGGAACTCCAGAGCCTCTCCCCAAATTCACTGTGATTTTATAACAAACAGAACCCATCTCCAGGAAGAGCAGCAGTGAACAAGTGGCTTTGTCCTGGGTAGAAGTGACACACACATTCTGCCACCAAGCCTCTGCAGCATGCACAGCAAATTTATCCCACAACAACCCTGGATAAATTGGAAGCAGCTGGTGATTGCCCTGGCAGACACCTATTAACCTACATCATACACAGCAGTGACAGCCATAGCTCATTGCTACAACCCTCAGCAATACCAGTGTCCAAAAAAAAGAGAGGGGGAAAAAAAGGCTATTGATGAGTATGGGCTGCCCTCAAGCATGGTGAAAACAGGTGTGTGTGCATGTGGATGCAAGCTGTCAATGTATTAAAGGAACTGATGACTTTGATTATATTGAGACCACAGACATCAGACCAAAGAGGCAATTCCCAAAAACATCCAGAGATCATTAGGAACAGCTTCCATAGCTGTGCTCTCCCTTCTAAAAATGTGAAATAATTGTGGAGTCTCAAAATATTTAATGGTTTGATGAAAAGTTTAATTTTTCCCGTAGCAATTTATGGATATGAATCATGGGGAAAGAATGCTGCTGATGGGGAGAAAAAACTGAAGCCTTAGTGATGTGGTCCTGACATATCTTTTAGATTGAAAGGAAGATGAATGCTGATGCTAGAAATATTACTGAGAACAAGCAGACTGTGCTGTCAGAAATCAATAGATACAGACTTATGTACTTTGGTCACATCAGACACTGAGATGAAAATAAACCTCAAGAAAGTAATTACAGGGGGAAAAGCAGAGGATCAGTGCAGAAGAAAATGAGCAGTGGGAAGATGGAGGGGACAGCACTGCAAGGGATGTCCACACGTGGAGGGAAGGACTGTGCTTTCCTCAGGTCCAGAGAGCAGCAATGAGACCAGCAGGAGCAGAGAAGCAGTGGCTGGGAGGGGTAGGCAGGCAGAGCAGAGAGAGCAAGGAAGCAAGGTAAGAAAAGGAAAGGTTGCAATATGCAATATGTCCACTTAAAACAACATTTTTAGGCTTTATCCCATGTTAATATTTTCTTTAACCCTTTCCAGAGGACCATCATAACCCTTTCCTTTTCAAAACTTTGCAAGAAAGGAGGGGGAAAACCAAAAGTTTTAATTTTGTATGAGTGGCCCTTTCCCACCTCCTACACTGTCACACCACACACACAGAAGGTGACCACGAGCACAAGGCTGTGTGCTGTAGGACTGATCAGACTGTGGGGCATGTCCAGATCTGCACTGCCCTTCAAAGAAATTCAGGAGTCTCTACCCCATGCAACACACACAGCTACCCCCTGGAGCTTTGCACTACAAAACCTGCCAGGAAACAGCCAGGACAAGTCCTCATGTTGCTGGAGAGAGCAGGTTTGATGTGTCTGTGTCTGTGTCTGTGCCTGAGTCTGTGTCTGTGCCTGAGTCTGTGTCTGTCTGTGTCTGTGTGTGCACAGACCCACCTGGGATGCACGACCTGTGCACACCTGGAGTGCCACCCAAAGCTGTCACCAAGCCAAGCCAGCTCCTCCTGCTTCCCATCCCATCCCATCCCATCCCATCCCACCCCAGCCCATCCCATCCCCTGCCCACTCCCCTCACAGTGCCACTGCAGGTCTCTTCTCCTTCCTTTGAACCCAACCCTGATTTTTTCCCAGTTTCACACCATGCATGGCTGTGGGGCTGGAGCAGATCCTGGGCACAGGGATCTGCAGTGGGGTTGTCACAAAAAACCACACAGGCACAACAGGCAGCTCCTCATGTATTTTCAGAGATGAAATCTCTGACACAGGCTCTTAAAACTGTGATTTAAAAGTGTGGTCAACAGCACAAGTGCCAGAGAGGGGAACTTAATCCTTCTGAGGCAACTGCCACTTTCAGGAGCTGCTGCTTGGAAAGGAAAAGGAGACCATGAACCCAAACTGCATTTCCAGATCTCTGCTGCTTCCAAACCCTGCTAGGACCAGCTTTGTGGGAAGCATCAAGTACCCTCTTGCCTGAAATCCACCCTCTGTCGGGAAGCTCTGAAGCACCAAAATATTTTGACAAAAATCCAAATCCTTTTCATGATAAAAGAAAACAAGAAGCAATTTGCAAGGCTGAGAGTGTGGAATTAGAAGGTGCACGCACAGAGCACACGGCTCAGGTTGACTGAGCTGGTGTATCTCATGCAGAAGGTGATTTCTGGAGCTCTTTACTGATAAGACTCTGTGTCTGAACCACATTTTTTATGTCAGCTGAGACATACAGACAAGTCTGAAGAAGCTAACTCTAAAATTCATGTAGTCAGCGTCTATTTTGCTCTTTCCAAATATTTAGGGATTAGCTTTGCAAGCACCAAGAATAGCTCTAAGCACTGATAACCTCTCCAAGGTACACAGCTGAGCCCTACTCCTCCTCTGCACAAAACCCAAACAGAACCATGTCCCTGGGCTGCTGTTCAGTTCTGCACGCTGTTTCACCCATGAAAACCATCCCAAAATGGAACTCAAACAGCAGACAATGCCTCAGACTTCACTGGGATTAATTCTGATTTTTCTGGCTAGAGTGTATGCAAATAACACCAGTTTCTTAAATCAAGAAAATAATTCAAGGTAAGACTGAGGCAAGTCCCAAGCCAGCAGGTCAGAGAGGGGATGCCTCTTTCCACAGGGCCTTTGATCTTTGCTGCTTGACCTCGCTTTTGGCAACCTTGGGAGGTCAGGGAAATTGTTTGGGGAGCCCCACAGCCTATTGATTTCTTCTCAAGGGGCAGGCCATGGGCATTGTCATGGTAATGGCAGCCCCCCAAGGCGTGTTAGGTGTTCCACCCCTCTGAGATGTGCACAGGCGAGGGCATGCCTGCCTGCTTTGGGGGCCAACAATCTGCCAATCAGTTCCACCCCGTGAAAACTAAGGTGAATGTGAGGAGACCTCGCCACCTGTATTATAATCTGCAGCTGTATTGAAATTTTCCTGGCAGAGATGAAATTTTAATGTTTAATTTACTTGAACTAATGTGTCACAAAATCCTCATCTATGCTGAAAATTCTGATGAACCTTTGGGTGGACGAAGAGACCTCCAAACTTTGATCCTTTTCATCACTGTATTTTAAAACAGGCAGCTCCTTAAGAAGGTTAAGGAAGCAATAATAAAGACTTTTCAGTGTGCATACATGATCATTCCATACTGATGCACTTCAGCTTTAATAATATTGTATTAAATTTTATTGTAACCTCACTGACATTTACTGCAAGGGAAAGTGCGTAAGCTTAACAGCCTTATAAAATACAGCCCAGTAATGTACCTATAAAGCATAATATTTCTATACAAATGATGAGCTATTGCAATTGCATCCAATTTAGTGGCTCATTATTAACGAGAGCAATCACCTTCTCAGTCACATGCTCTGAAACACAGCCTGGTGTGTCGGTGCCATTTCACATTTTACAAGGCAGCTGCTCCAATTTCACCCCACGGCACAATGATCTGACAGTGGAAATTCTCTTCTGATCATGAATTAGCTGCAAAACACACCTGGTGATGAAGAGTGAGTCCTCATGCACATCACCATGACTAGAGTTTATTCAGAGGAGGGAGACTGCACTACCTGAGATCAGGGTGATTTAAGATGATGTTTCTCCCTCCACTCCCAAAGACAGCCTTTCAATAAAAACCTCTTCTGGTACCAAATATTGGACGTTGGTGGAATTTGAGTTGGACTTTAGTGGAGTTTAGCATCTCCTTTCACAAAAGCACATCTGAAAGTCCCTGCATCCATAACCACTTGTTCCTCCAAGCCCTTAAAACTCTCCAGTGAGCTCTTTGTGGCCTGTTCCTTTTCTAACAGAAGTCCCCAGGCATTCCCAGACCATTCTGATGGCATCTGCTGGGATCCAGAGACCTGGCAAAAAATCACCTAACTGTCCTTATAATCCCAAAAGAGGTCTCCTAAGCAAGTCCTCTGGATCCCTCCCAAAGGCACTGAGGACAAGGTGATGCTTGAAGTCAGAACAGTTGTTCTTATCAAGGAAAAGATGGACAAGGATACAAATTTCAGCACAAGCAACAGTTGCCACTTCCAGTAAGCAGAACTTATCTTTTCTTCAACAACCATTTCAAAGCTGAGCAAAACTCGATGCTTTCACTGTCAAGCAGCAGGTTTGCATCATTCAAAGAACAAATCCTGGAGGGCACAACTTTAAAATAGACACAAGGGAAATTCATCCACACCTAACACACCCACAAGCTTCATGACTGTGGATTCCACACCTCCTTCAGCTGCACTGAGACAAAGCACAACAAAAAGACAGTAGGACAAGACCCTACAAGATGTGAGGGGTGCCCCTGGCATGACCCAAGTTCAGAATGTCTGAGGACCTCTATCACATGGGAAGATCCCAGTGCAATGAAGTCCTCACGAGCAGCTGGGGATTTTCTGAGCTGTCAAGGTGACACAGCCTCAAAGCCATCAGTTGCTGCTCAGCAGGATGAGACAAACACAGCTGGTACCTGGGAGAGATTAATTCAAGGAGTCATCTTGGCTGGAAGACAGGCAAAGATTTGGAGACACTGTGTTTATGGTGTAAAGAAAATAAGTAGTTCATTTTCCTGGAGCATTAACTGTAATGGCTGTCAGGGGGGATTACCAATATTGTTATGCCAGTGTCAGCACATGTTGTAGAGCAGCTATATTTTGAATTTCCATACTTGCTTAATTTAATGTTCAGATAATCTGGCAAATGAAAGACGAGGCTCAAAGAGTCTCCCCCCCCCACCCCCACTCTCTCTTTAAAAAAATCATTCTATTAAGAATGTTAAATTCTTGGGAGCAAGAACTGGCGTACATGGAGGGCACATACTAATCTCATTTATGCTGAGATTTGCTTTCTGTTAAGCAACAGAAAAACAGCTAATCAAGCATAATTCAATAATACATCATCTGCAGATGCAAAGACTCAGAAGATTGGTATGGAGCTTTGCCCATTTACATAAACTGATGATCTAGGCCAGGTGCAATTAATTGCACGTGGGGTGTGGGTGCACACCTCAAAAACTCTTCTGATGGCTCCTCCTCAGCTTTGGCTCACTGGAATCTGGGACAGCTGCCAGCACATGACTGAATAGGATTTGTACTTCTCTTCACGTGTCCCAGGTCTGTGGCAGCCACGAGAGCCACTTCCCTGGGCAGGGACTGCCCAGCTGCCACTGTCCCCACTGCCCAGTGCCACCAGAGGCACTCACAGCTTGTGGAAAACATCAGATGGAATCTGGGACCAGCTGATGACACTGGCATGTCCTCTGTATCACACCTCAGAGCATTTCCAGACATCCTCAGAACAGCTTTGTGCTCCTTGCAGGAAACCACAGAAGGCAAAGCCTGCTGGGCCACTGCTGGGGTCAGTGTGCACTTCCCCATTTCCATGTTTGCAGCCACCACCCAGCAGGGGCTCAGGAGAAGGGACATGGGGCATGCCAGGAGGAGAAAGGAGCCCTGTGCCAGGCACTCTGCAAACACAGCAATGTGCTGGCACTGCACCCTGGAGCTGCTGCCCCACGAGGCAGCCCCGAGCCCCAGCTCTGCAGCTGGAACAAGGGCAGCATTTCACACCCACAGCAAGCCCTGCAGCACGCTGCACTCCTTGGAGCTGTCTGGAGGAAGCAGTTTTGTTTTCTGGACAATTGTGATACTCCTTTTGTTTGTTTCATTCAGATTCAAGCAAAAACGAGAAGTGTTTGAAATTCCCCACCCAACAGAACAGAGCTGTGGTCCAGGGAGAGCTGCTGGGTGCTGGGGACAGGCTCCTGGAGCCCTGGGCTCCCTGTCAGAGACACTGTGCCAAGAACTGACAAAAAGGCTCCTTCAAATCTCTGAAATCAAAAACATGCTCACTAAATAGTCTGTTTGGCAAGCTGGCAAATTCTATCCCCTAAATACCTTTTCAGTGTTACTATTATGCAACTTCATGGATCACAGTGTCACACAATAGGGCAAAAGCCTCATATTTCAGACTAACTCACAAGAGTCCAGGTTACACCTCTTGCCAGTGCTTCCTCTGAGTAATATCTGATATATAAGGAGAAAACATCCTAGGAGGTTGGAGGTTTTGGAATGTAAAACCTAGTACACCAATAGACAGGAGTAGCAGAGAGAGTGCTGTGCATGAGGGCCATAGGCAGACACACCAACTGAAACCCACACAAACAGCAGAGGCCAAGAGATTTCTCTTTGTTCTCTACCCCCTGTTTTGTTGTTAAGGCTCTATGCTAATTTCCATGGAAATGCTACAGCACATTTGTAAACACACATGAAAGGCAGCCAGCTCTGCAGTCACTGCTGTCTTGGACTATTAAGTACAATATTTAGCTCAGCCAGATGCCACCAGAAGTTCGCCAAGGCCATAAAACAAGCTTGATCACATATTTTCGAAAATGAGGATATGAAGCCATTCTGGAAGAGTTTCCATGTATGTTTGTGTATTTGTTTCCTTCCATCTGGCAAATTCCCTCCCAAGGCAGTGAGATGAAGCCCAAGGGAGGAAGTGTTTGTGTTCAGTCACCTCTCAGCAACACCCTTCAGGAGGAGGATTGAGGGCCCCTCAGCCAGAGCACAGACTGCTGCTAATGGCACAGAGGAGTCCAGGAGGTGCTGCTGCTGCTTTTGGTGGCTGTAAAGAATGGGCCAGGAGACCAGCTGCTTTTTTAAGGCCTTTATAGAAGGTCAGCTTTGGGTGGGGAACCTGAGGAGTCACACACACTGCCACTGCTCCTACTGGGTGATGCAGAGAAGGAGGACATCAGCTTTGTCTCTTGACAGAGCAGGGGCTTCCATCCTCATGAGACTCCCTAGGGAAACTTTGCTGGTTCTTGGTCTAGGGATGTCATGCTGGCCGAGTGCTGTTGAGGTCATGGCAACAAGGCAAAGAAGCTCTGGTTGGTGATTTCATCTTCTCCACTGTTCTCCCCACCTGGGAGTACCATTTTCAGTCTTAGATGTTATGTTGGCTCGTTGTTTTTAGGGGTTTTTACCACTGAATGGTTCCCATGAGCACTTGCTGTCACGTGCCATTTTGGAGGGGGCAGTGGAGGTGGGCGTGGATACAGAGTGGGTACTGGGATGGGGGAAGGGACAAACAGCTCACAAACAATTCACAAAGACATAAAGCATTAACAACAAATAGTCAACACAACAGTTATAGCCAGCTGGGTAGACATACATCAATACAAGCATCAACAACAACCAGGTAGACACCTTGTAGAGATAAACTTGCATCTGGAAATTTATCCCCACAGTGGTCCTCAAGGACCCTCTGCTCTCTGCTGGGTGCACACCTCCAGGGCAGCTGGCCCCAGGGCACGGTGGAGGCAGCTCTGCAGGTTTTTGAGGTGTCACAACCCCATGTGCAGACACAGCACATTCCAAGCCTTTCTCTACCCTTAGGGCAGCGTGGAGGGGCTCTGCAGAGGAGAGATCATGAGTTCCAGCCTCACAAAACCTGTACACAGGCAGTTGCAGAGCTGAGCACCTCAGTAAGGGGCCTGGTGAAGCAGAGTCATGACTTGTGCAGAGCTCATGGCTGGGGACAGCCAAAAAACATCACTGGATTCTCTTCTCTCTGCATCTGCTTTGGGCCTCTGGACACCTTCAGTCCTGTGCTGTTCCTGTCCCTGTTGAACTGAGTCCAAGAGCTTGCACCATCAGTAACCTCACAGCAGAACAGGGCAGGAACAGGAAAGCAAAGGAAATCAAAATATTAAATCTCTCAAACTACTGTTCTATAGCATATTTAATTATAATCTGGTGCAGAAACTGTTGCAAAGACCAGAAATATGGAAGCCACAGGAGGCACCCAAGAACCGCTTGGAGCAGCCAGCCAGGCACCCCCAGGGCTGTATCAGCTCAGGGATGGGCAATGAGCACAGACAATAAGGAACCCACAGCAGAGAGGTGAGAGACCATCTCCCTTCAAGGATCCTCAGCCCCATAACCTGCCCCCAGCCCTGGCTCTATGTTCCCATCCCCTCCTGCACTGAGTGCAGGAATGCTCTTTGACTGCGCAACTCCTGCCCGGGATTTTTTCCTTGCATCTCACCCACAGGAAATTGTACTTAGTTCCACAAAGATTTAATGCAATTATTTTGCAAATCAGATGTCTCCAAGTGTCACAAGCCCCTGCTGCAGCCTCGTGTGATTCAGCCTTGCACTGCCCCTGCACCCATTTCTGCCACAGGTCCCGAGGGGAGGAGGTGTCTTTGTGTTCTCCAGCAGACTCTGCCACTGCAGCAGAAGGCTCCTCAGCTGTACCACAGCACAAACAAGGATAGAACCAGTGCTAGCAGGTGCAAACAATCCAGACAGATGAGTGGCTTTAAAGTTAAAGCAGCCCTGAAGAAAGTCCTGCTTTGTCTCACTCAGAGCTGGCTCTCTGCTTTGATGACCACAGTGCCAAACCAGCAGCTCCAGTATCAAAGAACAAAAGCAACTGAACAGGCAAAAAAATAAAGCTCAGTGCACAGGTCACACCAACCACCTGCCCACACCCTCCAGGCTTCTCCCTTGTCCCCAGTGAGTAGTCACAATATTAGAATCATTAAGAAATCCTCTGAGATCCTTAAGAGCCCACCTGTTGATCCAGCACTGTCGGGCCCACCACTAAACCATGTCCCAAAGTGTCACATCTATGTTTCTTGAGCGCTTCTAGGGATGGTGATTGTACCACTCCTCTGTCCCAAAGCTGGACCACCCACTGAAGGAACAACCAGCAACAACAGCTTCCTGCTAGAAAGCTGTGAACCAGACAGCACATCTTGGGTCCCAGCCCTCAGAAACAAATGCCTGACCCACCAGTGAAGGAATTTTTCCCAATATCCACTCTGAGCCTCCCCTGGCCCAGCCTGAGGCCGTTCCCTCTCCTCCTGTCCCTGTTCCTGGAGCAGAGCCCGACCCCCCCCGGCTGTCCCCTCCTGTCAGGGACTTGTGCAGAGCCACAAGTTCCCCCTGAGCCTCCTTTTCTCCAGGCTGAGCCCCTTTCCCAGCTCGCTCAGCTGCTCCAGCTCCTTCCCCAGCTCCATTCTCTTCTCTGGATACACTTCAACCCCCTCAAGATTTTAGCCTTTATATTTTTCAGATCCTGCACTGCATTGGTGCACAGCTCTGAACTCCATATGAAGTGTTAACTACTGTCCTCACATCTTGGTCAGACAAAACAATCCTTCTAAGCCAGTGATGCAAAGACACCCCACAGCCTCAGGCCCCAAAAAGCATAAACAAAAGTGAATTAGGGGATGAGGCAAACCGGGGGAATATGACTTCATTACCTGAAGCTGTAATTGGAGGATTAACCCCTGATATGCAATTGGACCAAAGTTATTTCTGTCTGAAGCACTTGTGACCGTTGTCCATTTTGGGTGTAGCCCCTTGGGGAGGCTTTGTCTGCCCATAATGTACCAGAAGGCCCTTCACTGAATATATCCACTTTTATCCTTTTAACTTTGTCTGGCCTCTGTCTCTAGGTAAGCCAGAAAAAGGCATCACCACAACCAGCAGCTCGCTGTCCCATGGCCACTGGGCCAGTGGGTGCCCTGGCCAGGGGCCAGCCCTGTGCACTCGTGTTCCACTCACAAAATAACCAGAGCTGGTTGCTAAGCCCCGGGTTTATCCACAGGGTTGGAAGCCTGAGGTGCTTGGCCCTGCCCAGAGCCAGAACACATGTTTGTGGGATATACAAAGTGCTTGAAATAGAGGCCACAGAGGACCCATTAGAAATTCAATATTAGCTTTGTAAAATTGCTAATAATTAGCTACAGCTCTTTTCTCCATCACAGCAGCTGGTGACATGAAAGTGATTAAGTTTCTAATGAATAGATTAGGGTTACTGAATATATTAAATAACAAGGTTTTTAATCAACTGTTTATTGATTCCAGCAAGACAGTTCTGATGGCAAAAAAAACCACTGGGTAGCTGTGGA
Organism: Catharus ustulatus; assembly: GCF_009819885.2. NCBI lineage: Eukaryota > Metazoa > Chordata > Aves > Passeriformes > Turdidae > Catharus > Catharus ustulatus. Next base: position 2,776,406 of record NC_046240.1, read on the forward strand.
ATTTATTTATGGGCTAGTGTTCTACATCAGAAATAATTAAAAATAGATTATTTTTCACCAAATCTAGGGCTTTTTTCTCTTTGAGGCAGGTCAATATGGATTAAATTAACTGCAAATAATAAATTAAGGGAGAATTGAAAGCTAAATTCAGAGCAGAGAGGTGCTTGCAGCTTGGCAGTCAATCTTTGTTTGCAGTTGCTGGGGCAGAACCAGCCACATATTTATTGTCTGGTTTCAGCCAGGAGAGACAAAAAGGTTGGACATCTTGGGCAAAGGGTTTCTGAGACACTACCCCTGTTGTCCAGTCTCATGGGAAAGATCCATAAGGATCCTATCCCAAAGGCCATCTGGGGATAGAATGCTGTTAAATAACCAGAAATCAAACTTTTATTTGCTCACTCGGTTCACTGGGTGCCACTGGGAGCCAGGTGAGCTCCCCTAGGAAATTCCAGCAACAGTCTGGAGCTCTGAGACTTCTTTTTGGATTAAGACAGGAGTTCCACCTTGTAGCCTGGTGTTTGGGATGTAACCAACAAAGCCTCATGGAAGAACATCTTTTAGCTCAGCTGCATCCCCAGCCAGGGGCAGGGGCTGTGTGTTGCAAAGCAAAGGATTGTCTGGGAGGTCACCCACAGCTAGAAACACCTCTCTGACCAGCAGCAAAGCTTCCTGCTGGAAAACTGTGAACCTGCCAGCACATCTTTGGCCCCAGCCCTTGGAAACAAAGCTCAGAGGCAATTCCTCTCTGCTCGTCAGAGACCCTCCCCGTGCAGCTCATTGACCTCCAAGGCCAGCCAGGAGACAAGCAGCACATTCCACATTCTCTTTAAGCAATTTCCATTTCTGCTTCTGTCAGGTTCAGAGGACCATCCCTTCATGCAATAGGATCCAGGATGTCCTGCAGTTTTAAATAATCACAGTGGAGACTGTAGGAAAAAGAAGAAATCTTTAGGAGCTCCAATTTTTCCATGGCTCCAAAGCACACAAGAACAACTTTCTGCCAGTATATATAGCTACCTTGGGGTCTGTTACTTTATTAAGGGATATTTGAAGTGCTCCATGACATAAGCAAATCCATAATGTATATATATACAGTGCATAGGCATATGGAGCCATTTATAGAGCAAATCTTTCTAGCTCTGATAGTTTATAAGGTAGAAGACCTTTAGTCTGGCATTGAACCAAAGCCAAAAACTTCATGTGCTTTTTAAACCAGCATAACACAGAGAAGATGTTTTCTTTTGGAGCCTCAGTGGAAGCAGGATTTCACAGCAGGTTTTGCTCTCAAAATGGCTCTGTCCTGAAGGGTTTGGATTAGTGTGAGCAGTACAGTGTGTGCAGGGGGGCTGTTTAGATCATCAAATGGCCATGATAAATCAGAATCCTGTGTTTGTCTGTGGGGAGCTGTGGAGTCACCACTGCTGCACATGGGACATGGGCTGGCATTTGGGGACAGAGATGTGAACACAGGATGGACCTACAGGGAGCACAGCCATGCCATGGGAGTGGCTTTGAGCATTGCAATCCCCTCCTCCCTCCTGTTCTCACTGTCTGCTAAGTCACCTTTCCCAAAAGAAAATTATCATACAGGGAAAGTAAAACCCACGTGGCTTCTCCACCAGCTCTCCTTGCACTAATGTCACAGTTTTAAGGCCAAAGAGATGTGATTTGCAATATTAATATTGATGCTGATACCAACACTTCCAAACATTTATTATACAATTACACATTTATACCATCTAATCATTAGACACAAAGATCATCTACATCCCAAAGCTTTAATGCAATTCCTTCAAGTTTTTCCTTTATTTTCCTTTTTTTTCTCATTTTGTTGACTGTCAGTCTCAGCTCTTAAGTACAGGAAGGGTGGCTCTTTGGAGGAAGGGAGAAACTCTGGAGCATGGCTTCCCTGAGGGATCCAGGAACATCCTCGGCTTGTGCCCTTATCTCTGATACACCCTGGACAGGGGAACCTGGAGAAGGTGATTTAGAGCATGTTTTCCACACCACAACCAAAGAGTACCCAGATTGACCTGCAGTCAACACCCAGGTGTGGAGAGCAGAAGAACATCAGAAAAGAGAACAAACCCCAGAGGAAGAGCCAGCATCTCCTCTGTGTACCAGGAGTGTTGCAGGAAGCAAGTCCCAGCTGGCACTGTAATTCCCAGCTGGCATCTGGAGCATTGTGAAATAAATGAAGGTGCCTTTTCTATCCCAGCATCAGCCTGTTTTTCTCTCTCTATCATACAGCTGCTTCTCTCAGCACACATCCAAGTCTGGAAAGTCCTCAGCATGTTCCAGCAAGACCCAACCATGCTGGCACCTGACTGCACCTTTCTGTTTAGTCCCTGAACTGTATGGGGACACGGGGAGTGGGTCAGTAGGTGATGTTGGCAGGAGGGCACAAGAGCCATGGATTCACTCTCTGAGGTTGTGGGGTCACTCCTAGAAGCCACTAAGCCTAGAGCTGAGCTTAGTGGGACCAGGTCAGATGTCAAAGATGCACCACAGGAGCCATAATGAAAACACTCTCTGATCATTACCCCCTCTTCCTTTCCTTCCCCACTCCCATCTGATGAGTTCCTGGAAAGTGCAAGGTCAAAAGTGAAGAAAGTAGTAAATACTTCCAGGGAGACACTGCAGGGCAGAAAGACCACTGAGAATAAATCCATCCTGGGCATTTCCACCATCTGGTGCAGCATTCCCTCAAATCCACTCCTTGAGGGGATTACCCCATCACCTTCAAGCTCAAATTACAGTTTATAAAGAAACTCCAGGAAAATATCATGTCAAAGCTCTTCAGAGAAGGTGAGTGTCACTGGGGTGCCCCAGGATAATCTCCAGCTCTGCCTTTCCTCCCCCTGTGCAGCATCAGAAAGGTGCCAGGCATTCACCCACAGGCACACCCCACCTCCAATCCCCATGGGTGCCCATCCTTGCTCCAAGGAGATGCAGCTGCACAGAGCCAAGGAGGAATGCTCGAGGCTGCACCTCGTCTGCATGAATCCCTGAGAGCCCCTGGGAATGTGAGATTTGTCAGCATTTCCCATCTCACGTTTCCTACTGGAAATCCCTCCAGCAGGCAGGATGCTGTAACAGGTACTGTCTGCAAGCTGATTAAATCCACATGTAACTGTCAGAGATGAGTGACACATTAGGGCTCTGAGATGTGCATTTGGCCTTTTGCAGTTGATATCTCATGGCATGGCAGCTGCAGGGTGGCAGCATTTAACAGCACTGCAGGTGTGTCACCTTCCATCCCCACGAAAAGTTCTCCCTGCCTGCAAAGCTGCTTTAGCATGGCACAAAGGAGCCCACTCAGCCCTTATCATTCCCACCTGCAGCTGGAGTTGTGCCCATCCTCAGTACTTTAACAATCTGCAAAATCTGTCACTCCACCCTACCTTTTGGGCACAGGGAACTCCGTGAATGACCATTCTCCAACATTTATTCTTTACCCAGATCAAGCCCAGGGAAGGACATGGCTTTGTCTCCCACCCTAACTTAGTGTAAAGAGCCTTTGATGAAAGCATGTGAGAAAAGATTTTTTGAAATCTAAGTAGATTTTGTGGCTTGGATTTAACTTGTTTGCCAAAAATATAAATTCTATGCAATCAGCTAAAGCACTTTTTCCACAGGTTGAGCAAGAATGTCCCTTGGTGGAGAGAAAGCCATACCCACCACATGGATCTTTGGCCCATGGTTCAGGCCAAGGTATGACTTTAAAGGAGATCCTCTGACTTTCTGTAGAAGCTTCTCGATGTGTGAACGCATATGCAGACAGGCACAGCACATTTGGGATGGGATGTCATCTGGAAATCATTACAGAGCACAGACTTGCCCATGGGATTTCCTGCCCTTCCTGCCTGACGTGGGAACAGCCTGTTCCTCATCACTGGGCTGCTCCTGTTCCTCGACACATCAGCTGCACACAGGAGAGACAGAGCAAGTGTCTCCACACCGAGCTGCCTTCTCTTCCTGCCCTTTGGAATCATTCCTTTGTCCCAGGCTTCCAGCACAGAAATTCCCCTGCTGGCATTCTGTGAGGAGTGTCCCTCCTGCTGGAGCAGGGAGATGCTCCACGTTGGAGCACTCACAGCCCACAGGGACTAGGGCAGTTTCCAGAGCTCCTGGCCAAGGCCTGAAACCAAATGGAATTGAGAGGTTTGGGTTTCCAGGTCTTTTTTAAAAATTTTTTTTAAACATATTTTGCCAAGCACAGAACAGTGCAGGAATAGCACAGAATATAAACTTCTTTCCTTTTTCAATTAATTTCACAAACTAAACAGGATCCATAGCCTTCCTGAGCTACCTCAGGGACTCCCTGGAGTGTCTCATATGTTCATATTTCAGCCTCCTTTCTGTCTGCATTTTATGCATTCCTCCTCCCAAAATTCTGAACTCCCTCTTCTCTCTCTTCCCTGCTTTTAGAGAGATTTTTACAGGCATTAAGAGGCTTCAGATGAAACACAAAGAGCCAAATTCTCTATTGCTGTATAATTTTTGCAGTCACTTCCACTATTGAAAAGCAAAATAAAATGTCAGTAAGGACATTTCTGATTTATACACACTTTCTGATTACTAATGGAGACCAAGAAATGCTATTCAGTTGCATTTTCTGACTGATTCTCCTGATTTGGTCACACATATTGAAGGTGTAGAAGCAACAGGTAATACATGTTCTAACAGCTTTGAAAATTATCAGTTGACCTCCCAGTCCTACACTGCAGAATGGAAGCCTAACAAAGCAGGAACATCTGGATATAGCCAGAGCAGTTTGTGCATAATTACTGAACAAGCTTAGTTACCTGCTAATTGTTTCCAAGCAGTTTAATGTTCTTAATGCCGTGTCAAGAGCAAAGACACAGCACTCTACATATTTAATAGCTGACTTCAAAGCCCCACTGTTCGGAGTCACACATGGTAGGAGAAGCAATGCTGCTCTCTGAGCTTCCAGCCAAGCACAAAACACCTCCAGAGAACTTTCTGCAGTGGAGTAGATGAGTAAGGAGCTTGAAAATGGAGACCAGGAAACTGAGGGCCAATGAAAGATAGAGAAATTATATTTTTAAGAACTCATCATTATTCACTAAACTCCTGAGTGTGTTTTCCTGAAGGAGGGTTTGGCTCCTGCCATAAACAGTGGTGGAAGTGGCTGCTCAGCCCCACACACTGAGCATTTGCAGCGAAAGGGAGGCCTGGATGGGAGTTTATAAAAATTGACAGTGACTTTTTACATGGGCAGATAGGACAGGGTTTTAAATAGGATATGGTTTTAAGCTAAAAGAGGGGAGACTTAGACTAGATGTTTGGAAGAAATTCTTCACTCTGAGGGTGGCCAGGCCCTGGCACAGGGTGCCCAGAGAAGCTGTGGCTGCCCCTGGATCCCTGGCAGTGCCCAAGGCCAGATTGGACAAGCCTTGGATCAGCCTGGGACAGTGGAAGGTGTCCCTGCTCAGGGCAGAGAGGTGAAATGTGGTGATCTTTAGAGTCCCTTCCAACCCAACCCATTCTGTGATTCTGCAGGGGATGGATGGATGGATGGATGGATGGATGGATGGATGGATGGATGGATGGATGGATGATGGATGGATGGATGGATGGATGGATGGATGGATGATGGATGGAATGATGGATGGATGGATGGATGGATGGATGGATGGATGGATGGATGGATGATGGTGATGGATGGATGGATGGATGGATGGATGGATGGATGGATGATGGATGGATGGATGGATGGATGGATGATGGATGGATGGATGGATGATGGATGGGAGATGGATGGATGATGGATGGATGGATGGATGGATGGATGGATGGATGGATGGATGATGGATGGATGGATGGATGGATGGATGGATGGATGGATGGATGGATGATGGATGGATGGATAATGGATGGATAATGGATGATGGATGGATGGATGATGGATGGATGGCTGGATAGATGGATGGAGGGATGATGGATGGATGATGGATAGATGCATGGATGGATGAGCTGCTAAGCTGTTGGTTCTCTAGAAAATACCTCAGATTAGCTAAAATCAGCAACAATTCAACAATTTTCCATTGACAGCTAATGTGTTGCAAAGGAAGGAGAAAAAAAACCAAACCAAACCAATAACCAGCCACTTTTTATTGCCACTTGAATGTCAGCTGGCATACTCTGCCTTGGGAAAATGTTCCCTAATTATACAGCCAGCCTTCCAAACACACTCTTCAACTCTCCCACATGTGGCATTTACAGTTGCAGTAATAATACAGCAGCCAGCCAAGAAGCAGAGTCTGAGCACACCTCTGACCTGCAAGTGACCCTCTAATTAGTGGATGCACGAGGTTAACGAAGGGAGCGCTCCTGACTGGAAGGCGTGTTAGCAGCGTGAACTCCAACCTCAGTAAACTGGAAAATCTATGCCAGCAGGTGTTTACACATTCATTAATGCCATTGGCACAACAAAACGCAGCAGAAAAGCCCTTCAGTGGTAATATTTTGCTGGGAGTAAAATGAGAGGTCTCTTTTTTCCTGCTTGCAACAATTACTGCAGAGGCAGGATCGTAACAATGGAATTAGGTGTTGTGTTTGGAGGCTGCAGGCAATCAATTCCCCAGTTGGCCTGGGATACCTTGCCAGGGTTTGCCTACCATCACTACCAAGTGACAAATCCCTTGTTTCATTCCCTTTGTTGGTAGTAAAATGGTTCTGGATGCTTGAGATTTCAAGTGGATTAGTACTTGCAGAGAGCTGGAAGCATTTTGACTTGGATTAGGAGGGCACATCTGGCCCAACAGAAGGGGGAGAGATTTGGACAGCCCCAAGGTGTGCTCTGGAGCAAGCAGAGCAGTGCTTCTGGAGCATCCCCCAGACCCAGGAGGCTGCATTTCCACCCTGACTCTCCCTCTCCTCCCAGAGGCAGAATGGTATCACAACAATCCAGAAAACCAACACTGGATGGGTAGAGACAGCTCAGCCCCAGTCAAAGAGCTGCAACCCAAGCCACCAAACCAGAAGCTTCAGTGTGAATGGGGTGAGATTTTCCAGCTGACTCCCATCAGGATAGAAAGGGAAGGCTGCTGCTGTCTCCAGTCAGATTTATCAAAGCAGCTCCCAGCTCTGTACTTGTAGCAAATCAATAGCAGGGTTATTACTACAAACTGCTGATCCCAGTTTCCATCAAACAATGACACAGGCATGTCCCAAAACGTACTCAATCCTCAGTTAAACCTCCTAAGGCATGATCTGGAGCTGACAGGAGATATAACAGGTGAAAATTGCAGAGAAAGTGATGTGAGTCGAGGCATCCCAGGACTGTGCAATCACAGCAGAACACACAGGGGAGGGATGGAGCATGAGCAGCTTGTTATTAGCAAAAGGGAGTTTGCTATTAACAAAAAGGGAAACAGCTATTTTTGTCAAAAGAGTAATTTTGGTGGGAAAGTAATTTTTTGACAGAACACCAGAAATCTGGAAGCTATTTTTAAATTTTCTTTTTAAAGAAGAATCATGTAAATACTTCCAGTCTCAATCATCACAACCTCAATGGGCTCTAAGGATCTCTCATTTGAGAAAGGGAGCATCAGCTCTGTTGACAAAAGTGATCATCTGCAGTTCTGTTAATACCTTTTCCTACAGAAATGAGACATTTCTTGAGCAGCCCGTTGCTCCCAGAGCTGTGTGGGTGCTGCTGCAGTGACACAGCCCAGAAGGGAGCAGTGCCAGGTGTCCTGGCTAAAACCTGCATCCTCCATCCCTCCTGCAGCAAAACCACAGTGGAGCCAGAGAGGAGGATTTTACACTTGAGAATCCTCTCTTCTTTGGACAACACTGACTTCTTGGGAAAGAGAAGAAGAAAAGGCTGATTTTCCTGGGAAATCTGTGAGCTCTATCTGAGAAGCTGATCTCTCTGTGGCTGCCAGTGTAAGGAAAGGCTTCCTGTGCTGCTCCAGCTCTAAAGCAGGTGAGGAGCAGAGCACTACACTTCACACAGGGATTTTTCAGCTGCATTTGGAAGCAAGGATTCCCTCTGATCCTTAGTGTGAGGTGGAATTTTCAGCATAGCTGATCCCCTGAGTTATGGGAAGCAGCCCCATGAACAAGCCCACTTCTGGAGGGAAGGCTCCTCAAGGGGGTTCCACATCCCCCCCAGCCCAGCGGAGAAAAGCCAAACAAAGCAGTGGTGGCAATTTGTTAAGCAGCAAAGAAACCAGCAAGCAGCAGAGGCTGAGCAGTCAGAGCAGTTTGGAAGGAGGGAGGAGCCAGCCCTGAGGCTCGGGGCAGAGATAACCCCAGTTTGCCACGCTCCTGATTTCAGGCAAGGATAAAGCAGCTGAGTGGTTTTCCCTGGAGAGGCTGGAGTTGAGCTGCCAGTGACTGTGGCTTATTGACTCCACTCCAGCTGAGCAGGCACAGAGCAGCCTCTAGAGGGAACAAAAACAAAGAGCTTCCCCCCCCGTTGGAAGATGAGGGGATTTTTGTCTAATCCCTAAACAAACACATTTAATGCCATTAAAGACTCTCTGGCATTACTGACACGTATCATTCTCATGCTGCTGCATGCAGAGCACAGGCTGGATTTGTTGCATTGCATTCACAACCTGTCCCCAATGGTAAAAATAGCTCTCATGTCATTGTTGGCTAGAAATAGGAGGGAAATGGGAAGTTAACATCAGGGAAATGGATAATTTTAAAGATTTTATGGCCCAACATCTCTAATTAATTTTAACGAACTAGTGCAAATCTCAAACCAAACTAATTCACTCTTTTTTCTCCTCTTGTTCTCGGACCTTTCTCTCCTTTATCCTCTACTCTTTATGCCTGTACTCTTCTTCCCACCAATCAGTGCAGCTCAGAAAGGAGCACCTCTTCTCCTGTAGGGCAATAGGGAAGGGAAGCACAAGGAAAAGAAGGGTGACAGCTGAACAGGATATCTCACAGCTCCTGACACTTCCACACAAAATATTTCTTCTTCCCATCTTAAAAGTGGAGGCACACACACAAAAGCCCAAAAGCTCCATGAAGTTGCCCAAGCCACCATCAACTGAATTGAGCAGATGTTAACAATTTTTTTCAAATGCCACTAAAATAGTTTGTTTCTTCTCTTTCTTTTTATTTTCAAGAAGGGGGAATATTAACCTGTATTCTGTTTTATTACAAATTAGTACAGTAAATTCACGAATACAAGCCGCACGGAGTATAAGCCGCATATCCGGTGTGTTGGCAACATTGATGTCTTTGTCAATAGATAAGCCGCACCCGGAATATTAGCCGCACTTTAGCTTGCCGCGAACTTTCACAAAGTCGTCATTTAGTAACACAATCGCAGGATCGCCGGGGCTTACTGGCTTACTGCCGACCTCGGAAACATTGTTTCCAAGTGAAAAAAAGACACACCCTTTATTTACAAGCCGAAAAAGACAGGAACAATAGTGTGGTCATTTTGCGAGCATTCCCAATGGATCCGCGTTGACTTTAAACAGCCGCTCAGCCACGCGGGCAGGCAGCTGAGCTCCGAGCGGAGCCACATCTCCGTGCTGGCACAGGAGCGGCCGCTCTGGCCCTCGCAGCCCCGTGGGGGGAGCGGCCATTGTAGCCCTCGTGGCCCGCGGGGGGAGTGGCCGTTTTAGCCCTCGCGGCCTGCGGGGTGAGCGGCCATTGTAGCCCTCGCAGCCCCGCGGGGCGAGCGGCCGTTGTAGCCCTCTCCCTGTGAGCCGAGTGGCCGTTCTACCCCTCTCCCTGCGGGCTGAGTGGCTCCCCCAGCCCTCTCCCTGCGAGCCCAGCCAGCCCCGTAGCCGCACAAGACTGAAAACACTTTAAAAAGTACAGAGAAATATCACACACTTTTATTGAACTGCCGAGGTAACTCGCCGAGGTAACTCACCCCGATAACAGCCCCCGCCCCTCAGTAATGCCGCCATCCACAGGCAGGCAATAAGCTGTTCTCTGATTGGTTCATCGTCGGAACAACGGGAAACCATGGATTTCAAACTGTTTCGGCTCGGGACTGGACTGGTATGATACTAGGTAAGGGCAGATATCACATTTTTGTTCATAGATTAGCTGCACCCAAATATTAGCCGCACTTCCGGGTTTCCACCAAAATTTTTGTCTAATTACTGCGGCTTGTATTCGTGAAATTACTGTAATAATGAAAAGCAACACAGCATTTATATTAAAAAAAAAGAGTCATTGCTGAAGCTGGGAGTATTTAATTCTGTAACACGATAAAAGTCCAATTATCCCTTAAAATGATCCCTTTCTCATTAAGGGCTATTTCAAAAACTGGATTTCAAGACTTAGATTTCCCAGACATTCCTGACCAGCTCTTCTCTGAGTGACATGGATAGAGATGATTATGTGGTTAGGAATTCAAATCACTGACATGATGAGTTGGACAGGGGTGGCCCAGCTCCAGCTTGTACTCAGAGCCTGCTGCCACTTGACTCCTGCTCCATGGCCTGGGGCAGAATGAGCTCTGCAGATGCTCCTCCTGTGCCCATCTCTGTGGTAGGTCTGCTGCAGGCTCCAGGTGAACCAGTGATATTCACAGTGATAAATACTTGCAGAAAAACGATTTTGGAAAGGATCTGAAATCACATGTTACTATATTTAATGCAACACCTCTGCACAAAGGGCATCTCTACCCCAGCTCTCCCCTGTTCAGCGTTCTCTGAAGCACATGGCTGCTCTGAGACATGGCCTTGGACCCACTGGGCAGTTCCAGACTTCAGGTGAAGCCTCTGGGATGAGCACAGTGCAAGTCCCCCTCCATGGGAGCAGCAGGAAGAGCCAGTCCAGCCTGGCTCCTGAGGACTGTGCCCATCTCACACCCTCCTCCTGCTGCAGGATTTCGTCCTCACAAAATCCCACCTCCAGCTGCTCAGGAGCCACTCTCCCCTCCCTGATTTCAACAGCACAACCAGGATAACCAGCAATTCTCCCCTGGTCAGAGCAGTTTCACCCTGGTCAGGTCAGGGAGCAGTTACAGAGCAGCTTTGCTGGTGGGCATGGGGGAGAGGATGGACACAGAGCCAGGAGCAATCAGCACTGCTGCCAGGAGAGCTGCAGCCTGAGCACAAGTGCCCAGCCTTACCAACACCCTCTCTTTAGGGCACAGACACTTTCTTGAGCAAGTCTGATGGATTCTGGCTCTGTCTCCTCACCCTGCTCTGCCTCAGGCTCCCACACAGGGACCTGCAGAGGTGAAGGAGATGCCAGCACCTCATTGTCCCCAGCTCCTCCAACCCCAGCAGCTTCAAGCACAGGAATTGCTCCAGCAAAATAAAACACACCAAGCCTGTGGCATCGCTGCAACACTGCTACCATTCACCTGAGCAAAATAAAGCCACAACCATCCCTTCAGGAGAGGAAGAAAATGGTTTTGTAGGACTGTAATGATGATGAGGAGTTCAAATCTAACCACATATATAAAACTTTAAAACTCTCATAAACAGATTTTGAAAGGGAGCCAGAGGCACTGGTGCAAATGTGAGCAGCTCCAGTACAAAGTGATATAAAAAAACCCAACAAAAACCTGGGTAAGGAGAAAGAAAGAATCAGAGAAGGGTTTTCCATTTTTGTGTGTGCAGAAACAGCTTGAAAACAAGATATTTTATAAGCAGGGAGAGATCAGGTTTGTTTTCTTATTTTATTTGATTTTTTGCACCCCTGATTAATTGGTAAGCACAGCCAGAACATAGACATGCCAAATGCAGATGTGTCAGGTTCTTCAGGTGGCCCCGAGCCAGGTAAACATCTGACCACAAAGCCCACCTAATTTTAGTGGGCTGAAGTCTGGAAAAGTGATTAACTACAGAAAGGCCAGTGTATTGCTTTGTACCTGGGGAATGAGGCAGCAAAGCAAGGGCTCTCAGGTCCTAATTAAGAAACTGCCTTTTCACTCCGTGGAAAGCCGGAGCGCCCTGGAATGAAGGAAGCTGGTGCTTTTCCAGCAGTGCTCATAAAGCTGTCAATAACTGAAGAAAGTGGCCTTGATGGCGTGAAAAGCCATCTCCCAGAAAAAAAAGGGGGAAAAAAACCCCCTCTTTGCTGTCCAATAAGGCCTAACAAATCATCTATGAACATATAAATGGCAAATTTAACTGCAAATTAGCAGTGTTTAGGAAATCCAGACAGTTAGCCGGCTAGAAAATACGAAAATCAAAAGGAAATTCAAATTCAGCAAATACTTTTGGGGTTTTTTTTTCATCTTGGGTTTCTCTATAGGTACTCAAGACAGCTGGGAGTTGTCCTTCCTTTGGGCACATCCCCTTGCAGAGGATCCACCCTGGGGACCCTTCCCCAGGCTGTGATGGGTTTCCTGCACACCCAGGGCATGGCACAGACCTGGCTTCCAGATGGAGCTCTCACAGCTGGGGGAAAAGTCCATCACCTTATCTTTACAGACTGCAGGGCTTCCAGAGGACTCAAATGGCTGCTGCTCTTCATAAAATTAATGGTGTGCTTTTTATGGGTTTTCATACAGCTGGGAGCCCGATCCTGCTTAGAAGGGGCTGTTAATACAATTACCAGCCTGGTTTTGCACTGTAAATTCTCTGTTGTTTTCTTTGCCCTGTTTAGGAGTTCCATTTAGACGTGCTGTGGAAATCGGGTTGGGTTGTTACCACAGCTGTACTGAAGGCTGTGCTGGCACTTGCTTTATAAAAAACATATTTTCAAGGTTTATAATAGCAATAAAATTTTCCCCTCTCGCCAAAACTTGGCATTGGCACTTCAGCAGAGCTCCAGAGGACACTTTTTGGAGAATTCTGAAGAAAATAGGCACACACTCCATGCAGTCTGCAAGTCCAGAGGTTTTAGGGGCCAGACAGGGCTTGGGGGTTGTAATTGGGGCCTGGGACCATTTCTACATCATTCACACAACAGTACAGGTTACCCTCCCAAACACAGGCAAGCCCAAAAAGGACTTCAATCATTTGTCCTCCATTAGGAAGTGGTACCACATTAACTTAATTGCAAGCTGATAAATCTCCTGATGTGAATACAGTCATAAATGGGGTTTTTTGAGGTGTTTTTCATCTTTTTTTAACTCGATTTCCTCACAGGAAAAATAAATTTTACCAGTGTAAGTTCTTACACTGTTATAATTATCCCAGCATAACTTTGAATGTGGAGTTATTAAAAAAAAAAATCACAGTTTTATCCAGTGTGACCATATTAAATATTAAATATAAGCCACACTTAATCAAATGAGCAAGGAAGGGGGAAAGAGGAAGCACAGCTCAATTTAAACATATTTATTTACCACTAGAAAAACAATCAGGAAATAATTTTTTCCTCCCAGAAGAGTTTGAGATTCCCAGGCAAAATCAGATGAAAAGTTAATCTCAAGAATATTCAGGTGTTGAAAGACAGGAAGGAAAGGGGGAAGTTAAGTCGATGCATGAAAATGGGAGAAAGTTTTGGTTTTTTGTTTTATGTCACTTGTTTGTTTGTCTTTAGGCAAGACGCAATTTTCAGCCCAAACCAGATTTTTTAAAATCTGTTTCTGAAGATGTCGACTGAAGCCATTTAGGAAGCTAACCAAACACAAGAGGGTAAGAAGAAAAGTTCTTGCAAGGATGAAGGCTGTTGAAAAGCCAGGAATCTGGGGATGGTCAGGTGGGTCAGACCTTGCAAGGCGCAGCCAGGGAGCCTGGAGAGATCTGGGCCATTAAAAATCCATGCTCATAAATGATCCAGAAAAGGGCGTGAGCAGTGAGCTGGGAAAGTTTGCTGACAATACTGATTTGGGGAGCATCATAATAAACTCCAAAACAATTTTTTGATACATTGCCAGGTAATTAAATGGTAGATGAAATTCAACACACATAAATGTAAAGGGAGTTACCTGGGAAAAAATACAATCTAAACTTCCTGTGTGAAATGATGGGCTCTAAGTTGGCCAAAGCACACAGGAGCAATGCCCTGGGTTGTGAGAGATGGATGTGTGGAACATCAATCCATTGGTCAGCAGCAATTTTTTTAAAAAGCATCATCGGAAATTATTAAGACTAAAAAATAAACCAGGGAATACCCTTTCACCCCTGTGTAAGTTTGGCCTTCACCTGCAGCTTCATCACCCTGTCCAGGTGTTGTTCCCTGAAAAAACAGGTGGTGTTCAACCCTTCACAAATTCACTTTATTGAGTTGAGGTTTTGTAACCAGTTATGCAGCAGGTCAGAATTTCCCAAATACTAAGATTTCTCTGAATTTTAAACTTCAGAAGAAAGGTCAGCATAACAGATCTATAATCAACAACACTGTGTTGTTGATTATATTGTGGAATAATATTATTAGTGTCCACTACTGCATCCCATTCTGCCCAGGACACCACATGGTGGTGAAGAACAGCTGGACAGAGTTCAGAACTGGCTTTGATGGCCAGTGCTGAGCACAACACCCATACAGGGCTCTGTATGGGAAAAAGCTGCAGCCATGTCTGGTCTGTCCCTTTCTTTCAATATTTTTTTTCCCTTACTGTGATTTTCCTTCTCATTTACCTCAATCAATCTCTTCTCATTTCCAGGCCAAAGACAATTCCCTAGGGATTCATTGCAGTTGTTATTTTCACGGGACAGCAGCCACGCCGAGTGCTAAATTAATTAGCCATCACCTTCCACTTCCTCTGCTTAGGGCAGATTGGAACAATTACTCCTTTTTAAAGCCCACCTTCACCCCTGCCATCACCAACCTGCTCAGAGCAGACCCAGCCAGTCTAGCAGGAAGTAAGAGTGAACCCTGAAAAGTCTTTGCCAAGGTATTTTTAGAATCAAGACCCCAGATTAAGAGTGTGCTGCAACTGTGTGTGCATTGATTATAAGGTTTGGAGCTGAAATTAGAGTGTGGGAGCTTCTGACAGCATTGACACAATGAAGAAAGAGGTGGGTATGATCTCCCAGGTTTATGAAGGACATTTTTTTCCTGTACATTGTAGTTTAACTACATAGCTAGGAGAATTCTATCCCTGTTCCAGGTTTTTTTATCCCTCAGAAATTAGAAAGAGAAGCGTCTGGTTTGCACAGGCAGCTCCACAATGGAAAGGAGAGCATTTGTGGGTCAGCCCTGAGGCTGGACAGTGAGGTCTGTTGGAGCAGCAGCAGCACCTCTGGTCACTCACTGGATGGACTTTCTCCCTGTGTCAAAACCTGGCACCAGTCTGAGTTCAGTGTGCCCCAAGATCCCCCTCTGATGCATTCTGTGTTTGGCTACTGAAGCTTCCTGCTCTGCAATAAGTTTAGCCCTGGGCCAAGCTCTGCTGTCATTCACAGCTCATCACCTGATGATGTTAATTTGGGCACCCTGTTACCCACATCTGTCAGCTTTTTGTGATAAGTGTATTTCTGATCACTGCAGTTCCCCTTTATCCACAGCCAAGAAAACGCCTCCAGCAGCATCTCCAGCCAGTCTGGTCCATATGTTTGGATTTGGGTTTTTTTAGCTCATAGCTGTTAATAGAACAAGGGATAGCTTGGGGCTGAGACCAGAGGGGCACTGCAGAGTCACCTGCAGAGTATCAGATGGACACAACAGGGAGCGTTATAGCTTGTTTCTAGAGAAGAAAGACACCTCATCTCTGGAGCTTTCCAACACTGCAAATACCTGTGCAACCTTCCCATCACTCCTGCCAGAAGGCCCCAGCACCTGCAGCCTGGATGAACAGAAGGCACCAAAAATGCACTTCTGTTCCCAGAGGTAGCAGCAGGAGAGGTCCTGTTCCTGTGGAGAGAGGAGAACAGGGCAGGCTCCTACACCAGCCTGGCTCTCTCTGCTCCTCACAGGGAAGGCTCAGGGTGTGTCAAGGCATCCTTCTGCAAATCTGAAAGCAGATCTTTCTGCTTTCTCTCTCTCAGGAACAGATTCCTAACCTTACCTTACCTTAGGGCAGAGACCACCTCTGTGAAATAAAACATGGCTTTTGGAGTTGTGTTTTTGTGATCTATGAAATCACCCAGACCTTTTGGGTAAATAAATTCTGGCTGTGAAGCTGACCTCTTAGCTTCTAGCAGATCACTAAAGCCTCAGGGTTTTTCATTAGGCTTCAATAACATCTACAAATCCCTGTTTTCTAGTCTTTCTTTAAAATCCCTAGGAGGTAAAATCTCATGGTAAATTTTGCTTTAAATATCAACTAGAGGTACAAGTTCAATAAGTGTAATATCTTAACTGCAGAGTGCCAGAGGCAAGCAGTGCTAATCACACAAGGCTTTTGCAAGGTTATTTCACTGTGCTGCCTATGTTGTCTCTAAAATACTCTCTCAAAGGTTGGCTTCACAGCTCCAACTGATTTCAGTCACCAAGGAAGTGTGAGGAGCAGCCTAATCCAGAGAAAAGCATCAGATTTCCTTCCTCAGTATCTCTGTTGTTGGTCACCAAAGCCCAATTTGGCATCAACTGTGGGGCCACAAATAGAACCAATAATGGATTAAGGGCACAGAGAGGAAGGACAAGGTGAAAATGAGATGCTGGAGAAGTCATCCAATGAAGAATGCCTTCAGTCAAAAGGAAAAGCAATATATCAATCTCCACATTTCTTACAGGCAATATTCCAGCATGCTAGAAGGTGCAAAGTTGAAATCCAAAAAATCATGCAATTAAGCTGAAAAATTGACTAATCTGAGAAGTTCTTCAGGCTACAGACCCAGCAAGGATCAATACAATTCTTTATATTGCTTATTAACATAAAAATATCACATAACAGTACTAGAGCAGATATCAAACCCACCTAGACTTTTTTCTCAGCAAGCTTGAGGCACAGCTCTGTCCCAGAGACAGGACACAAACTGTACAGGTCTGACTGGTCCAACACAACCAATTGTGGAATGAGGTTTTCAAAAGGCTTGCTCAGGGTGAGAAGTCTAGTGACAGGCAAGACCAGAAAAAGCATTCCATGATCAAGGGACAAAAACTCCAAATATACTCTGCAGACCAATTTCTAGCACCTCTCTATCTTCAGAAAATGGATAATATTACTTGTAGAGAAAAAGTCCAGCTGTTGCCAATTATAACCCAGCATATCTGTCTCTTCCAAAAGAAATGTGGTTGAATACCTCATATAAATCATGACTTTCCTGAAGTCAATGCCAATTTGCTGCTGCCCAAAGTGAGCAGAGCTGTATTTTGGTCTGGTCAGATTACAGTAGGTGTTGTCCCTCTGCTCCTCAAGCACTTTGGAATTCAAACACATTGATATGAAGCAAGAAATCTCCTTTTGACTTCCTTTGTGCTTGCATCAGCCTCCACATCTCCCCCTCTGACGGAAGGGACGGGGGCAAATCCTTTCCCCTCCCTACACGAGCACTTGGTTCACATTAACTGCAAAACCCACATAAGATTACAGAGCAGTGATTCATGGGGAAAGGCAGAGAAGGAGGAATGGCAGCTCTCATGCAGCAAAGCCTTTATTAGGAGATGGGGGCGAGGAGGGTGTCTGGAACACACCCAGACCTCGTGCATCCATCTCTGAGGGTGATGTAACCAAGCACACCCATGTGCCAGCTGGTTTGTGTAAAGTCTCTGCTATTGCCCTCCAGCCATTCCTCCAGCCCTGGTGTGACACTTCCCCAGCTTGCTGAGCTCACTTCCCCTTGGAAGCAGGAGTTTTGATGAAGTGGAGCAATGGTAACCACATGGCCTTTTCCACCCTCACCAAGTCATCTGCTCCAGCAGGCTTCTGCTCAGGGGATGCAGGATTTCACACATTGGCTCATAAGGCCCCAGAAGAAAAATAAGAGACACATGGGATGGAGTGCACCTTGCTGCCTGCATAATTTTGGGGTTTGGTTGTAGTTTTTTTCCTAAAGATGTTCATAGTCAATTTTCCTTCTGTTTTCATTTGTTGACTCAGCTGCACTCACAGCCCAAGGCGATGGATCTGGCCTGGCAGGGCCCTCATTCCTGCAGTTCTCTTGCTGGTAACAGCTGGGATCACTGCAGGTCTCAGGGTCTGCAGTGTACAGGTTCTGATTTAAGCAGGGAAAAAAAATATCCCCAGACTGCAGGCTAAAAACCTCTCAGCCACGTAACATTGCTGTGTCTAGGATTTCCACTTTACCTCCACCCATATGTTCTTTAAGTCATCAAAGTTCATTCAGCCTAAAGAAGAGGAGATTGAGGGGAGATCTCACTGTCACCTCCAGTGTCCTCATGAGGGGCAGTGGAGGGGCAGGGATTCTCCTGAGGTACAGGATGGCCTGGAGCTGATTTAGAGGAGGTTTACGTTGAGTAGCAGGAAAAAGGTTTTCAGCCAGAGGGTGTTGAGCACTGGATGTGGGAATGGCCCCAAGGCTGCCAGAGCACCAGGAGCACACAGACAATGGTCTCAGGCACAGAGTGAGATTGTTGAGGGGTCCTGTGCAGGGCCAGGAGTTGGACTGGATGATCCTGATGGGTCCCACCCAACTCAGCCTCTTCTATGATTCTATGATAAAAAAAGGATGACCAGGAGATGGTTGATAGCCTAACCAGAGCTATGCTGTGGAAATGGGGAGCAGTTATTAGGGTTAAAGGACTATTTGTTATTAATTGGCAATCTGCTGCTATCTGCCTGATCAATGACACATCCTGGGCATTACTCTAACCATGCCTTACTATAACCTTCTATTTTTGAGACATACCCTCCCCCAAAATAAAACTTGACTGAAGGTGTTATATGAAGCTATTCTCTGTACACTATTTAGCTGTAAATTATTCCCATCCTGTTCCACTGTCTTAATTTAAGAAGGGTTGCAAATTCCAGGAGTATTTTCTGTGCCAAGGTGTTCCCGCTAGTCACCCACAAAAACCACTGAAGTCTCAGAAACCAAAAATGGTGGGCTGAAAACAAGGACAGACATTGTAAAATATCTGAAATCCTCTCATTAGCTCTCTTGCCAGGACCTGATGAGATCTCTCACATCCAGAAGACTCTTTGGTAAATTCCAATATGTACAACATTAATGCATGGCTGGCGTGACTCTCCCTGAGTCATTTCTTCTCTAACACTTTCCCCTGTGAGCTCTGCAGGTGGGATACACACGAATTATGGGTACAGAATAGCTATTTATTGCTCATTATCCCCCACAGTTTTCTAGGAGTTACATCCCACCAGGACAAGTATTATTAGTACACCCCGTGAGTTCCTGCTGGCCAAGGTGGAAATGTGCTCCTGTTCTTCACACAGGCTGATTCCCAGTCTTCATAGATGCTGTCTTATTCTACATTTTGCTTACAGTTTAAAACTGCTTACAGTTTTATAACTTTCCTTTTTTATATAACTTTCCACATCAACAGTTTCCCTCTTGAATCCTTAAGTCATTATCTCAACAATGACTCTCTGTTTTCCCTTTTCCTACCTTTCATGCCTTTAGCCGATGGACTTTCTCACAGCTCAGAAACAATTTTCTCAGCAAAACAGAGCCAAGGTCACACAGCTGTGCTCCTCCAAACCAGGCCTTGGGTCTGGGAGAGCTGAATTCCTGGGCTGCAGGTTATGTTGGGTCATCTTGGCAACCCGGGGCTCGTTTTCCTGGCTGAAAGAGCTCTCTGCTGATTCCCAGGGCAGAAATCTTACATGGCCATTTGAACACTTGGTTTGAAGCATGAGCAGCCAGGACAGAGCCCCAAGGGGCAGACTAAGGCCAGGCTAAATCCCACAGCAGCATTTGTGTGTCCCAGCACAGGAGGGAGAGCCTGACACAGACCCAGCCACCAGACCCTCAAGCAGCGTGTGCTGGTGACACCACAGAGACATTTCCAAAAGGAAAAAACATCATGATGTCCTCAAGGCTTGAATGTGTTGAGTGGGGAAGGATGTGTTGTTGCCATTGAAGAGCAGCCACTGATCTCCCCTGAGGTCAGGAGTTGCTGCTTGGGTGCATTTCTTTCAAGAGAAAAAGGCAGAAAAAAGAGGGGCTGAGCTCTCACAGAGCTGCAGAACAAAGCTGGGAATTCACCCTCAGGAGTGCTCTGCTGAGCCTCACTGCACCTCCAAGGCCATCACTGCACCTGCATAGGAAATTACTGCTCTAGATGAGGGCCAGGGGATACCCACCCCAAAACGGGATGGTGTGAGCCAGGAACGAGCATCATTTCTACATTTAGTCAAGTGGAAAGTTCTTAATAAGGCATGGGGAGAGTGGATTCATGGGGAAACTTTGAGGGAAGTGAAATGGGTTTGGAAAAGTCCAACCTTTCTGGTCAAATTGGAATTTTTACCCAAAAATACGTTGACCCTTTACGTACAAGCACATGCACATACACATACACACACAAATATACAAATATTTTGCAATAGCACAGCTAATGTCTCAGCAAAAATTTGCTTCAACACAATCAATCTGCTACCAAGAAGCAATTTTAATAGACAGTTCTCAGCCAGTCCTGTCCAACATATATTGTAAGAAGAGGGCTGGATAAAATGAGCTTCCTTCCTTCTGAGCATCAAAGGAACCAGCACAAAACTAACTCCAGCACCATTTTTCATCTTATCCCCAAAATCAGTCAAACAATTAACTGCAAGTAGCAGCTATTGTGTCTTGAACCTTCATCATCTGTTAACTAATCCATGAGTCTTTGTGAGCCAGTCCATTACTTCATTCCTCAAAGCTGCTCACCCCAGAGCTGGAATTAATAATTTTCATCCAATGGACCATTCACACCTGTGTGGTTGCTCTTCACTACCCAAGGGTGAGACTGCCCACACAGGTCGCACAATATCATTTCTACTGCCTTAGTAGAATAATAAACATTCTAAAGACAGAAAGGAGGAAACAATCCCTTCTCTGTTCGTGCAGGAGTACTCTGTCCTTGTCCAAAACTAAGCATACAAGTAGGAAGGGATTCTTAGAATTTGAATGGCCAGAGTCAATTAGGAGGATCAGCCCTAGGCAAGGCAACTGATGTAATTACTGAAAGAGATGCAGACAGACTTTGCCTTATGACAATAAGAAACTCACCTAAAGACAAATAAAATGTCTAAAGAGCCCAGGGTATCCTGTAGAAAATACCAGTATGTTTGGACTGCAGTATTACCATGATAACGTCCCACAAATGCAGTTTAGATAATGGTTAAGAACAGGTTATCATCCCAGGTGTTAAACCCTTACAGTATATTTAACCAACCGCACATCATCCTTTGGGCTCATCCTGTTACCAAAAATTGGTTAAAAATTAAAAAAAGCTCCTTAACACCATTAAGAAGCAGGCATTCTTTATGTGGCCAGATGCACAAGGGGAGATCTCTTCCAAAAGCTGTGTGTGATGAGTAAAGTTTCTGTTTATAGACTGTGTCTTACATACATATTCATTGATTGTCCCAGAATAAATATGCATATGATAATCATTTTGCCAAAATCATTAACATATTTTCCCTTCTTCTGTCCTGAGGGTGTCTCTGGTGGTCCCTGGTGGTCACAGACCCCAGTGTTGCAGCTTCCAGGGCACTGGGGCTGCTGAACTTCCAGTTCTCCTTCCTACACAATGTGCAGCTCCCTAGGCCAGGGGTTTTTAAAGAATAAGCCTTGTGTTAACTCACACATTTCTCAAACAATTTATCACCTGCTAACAGTTCCAGTGCCAGGATTTCCATGGCCCTAGCAGAGTGGATACCTTCTACTGCATTTTCTGTCCCTGCAAAGATTCATCTTTAGCAGCATTCAGGCAGGGAATGCTGGAAAGGGATACACCT
This sequence comes from Catharus ustulatus, assembly GCF_009819885.2. Lineage (NCBI taxonomy): Eukaryota > Metazoa > Chordata > Aves > Passeriformes > Turdidae > Catharus > Catharus ustulatus. Next base: position 2,798,067 of record NC_046240.1, read on the forward strand.
GCCAGGTAGTGCAAGCTGCAGTCCCATCCACATGGAAGCACTCCCAGCTGGAAGCTTGACATTAACATGTCACTCCTAGTCCTGCAGCAGGGCTGTAGGCCCACAGAAAAGTAAGTTGCTAATACACCTGCTCCAGATGAGAGTATCAAGATTTAAATAGGCACCAAATTTGCATAATACCCTTGAGATAAGCAGCACTACAGCAAAGCCTTGCAAGGCATGAAGGATTTATTTTGTGTCTTATCCATTTCTGTATTCCAGAAGAGGCCATTCATCATTGTGCCAATACTTCAGAGATTTCACTGAAAGCTCCAACAGCTCTAGATTATCAAGGAATTATATATTTTTCCCCACTGAATAATCATTCCCAGAAGCCTGCGAGGAAAGAAAAAAAAATCGCATTTTCATCATGTAGGCTAATGACACTGCAAGCAATGATATTCACTTTTTATGAGTATCCAAAGACACTGAAACCTCTCTTTTTGACCAGCTGAATGGATTTGTTCATTACTGCTTCATTTCCAGCTAAATGCACACTCAACACCTTACAGACAGGTCTTCCTCAATGCCCTGGCTACACAGGACCTCTGCAAAAAGCAAAAATTCACAGAGTTATTGCACTATCCCTGTAATGAGGGATTTGCCCCAATTCAGGAATATGGAATGAAAATTCCTGTTCTTACAGCCTCTGCACTCAGTCTCCTCTGCCACTTTGGGGACCCCACACAACATCCTGGCAAACCCAGGTCAATCTTTGAAAACTCACTGTTGCCTGCCTTGGCACTGGAGCTGGCCAACAAGGAACACTGGGAGATGGAGAGTGGCACTGCTTTTAATCCAGCAGTGACTATTTTGTTGACAACATCAGAAGAACCTGGGAAAGCCAAGAAAAGCTCAGAACTTGGACAGGTGGGATATTTAGAGAGTCAGAACCTTGTATTGAAGTGGTTTGAGGGCTTAACTCACTTAAGCTCCTCTTGAAACTGCCAGGCTCAGATATATGGTGATGAGGCTATAAAACTTTCCTGTTGAGACTAATGTATTGATCAATCCAGAAGCTACATGAAATTTGTCCCATCTGGAGAGAATTCTGTATGTGATATCTTGCCATCAGTCGTCTGTGATAGCCTTTAAACCTCCAGCCTCTGCTTTGATACACATGTGGTTTAACTCAATCTGTTTTCCTTACACAGATAAGTGAACACATCTGGCAGTGATGTTTAGACTGGGAAAACCTTTTGATAAGGGGAAGAAGGTTACTGAATATCAAAAAAAGCCCTGTACCATCACTGCTGGAATCAGTGGAACTTACTGCTGTGTTATTCATTTGCTCTGAATCTTCTGCTGCTTCTGCAAAGAGACCCTTGAAAACTATTACAGATTGCACTCATGCTTTAAATGGAGTCAGTCACGGATCACGGACAGAAAGTGTGCACAAATGTCAATACTGTGATCACTCTTACTTGCAATACCTGTTAACACTCAAAAAACACCTTCAAAGACCAGTAAAGAAGATACACAGTCACTCAAAGGAGGCAGCCTGTGCAGGAAGTGGAGCTACTTCAGGAGATTCCTTGCTCTTCTGCTTTCAGCCTGAGCACTAAAATCAAGCTGTTAATAAGGATTTTCTGCCCTTGCTGTGAGCCCATGGGCCTGTCTCTGCCAGGCAGACCAGTGACTTCTGAGCCCAGCCACAGTGCAGAGCTTTCAAAAGCACCACAGGCACAAAGGTATGTGCTGCAAGACCCCATGAGACAGCTTGCAGCACAAGCCAAATCTTTATCAAGCACCAAGGAATCCCAAGGAAAGACACACGGTTTGAGTACTCACAGCTATGGGAACTATTTCCTGTGGTGGGCACCAAAGAACCCAATCCCAGAACTATTCACAAATCTGAGTCAGTTCCAGGGAGCCATTACTTCCCTCTCTCAAAACAGCAATCTGTGAACAGCAGCATTTTGCACAATCACCTTCCATGTGGGACCTGCCTGGTTTTGTCACAGGCTGAGGTGTCTCTGACAGCTCACAGAGAAGGAACAAAGGGACACAGAGCAGCACAGCTCACAGTCAGGCACAGGACACATCCCAGCTCTGCAATCTGCCCCATCCCACAGCCCAAGCTGCATGACTTCATCCCTTCTCACTGCACAGATCCCTGCTGGGCTGCTTAGCAGGACAGATGTGCTCTGCTTTACAGCAGGAAGACACTTTGGTAGAGCAACAACGAGAAGTATAATCATTCTTTAAATGAAAACTGATCCAAACCTGACAGGGATGCCAACAGAGACTAAGAATCCCAGAGGAGAGGGCTTGCTTGGGAGATTTGTGGAATTTCCTGCTTCTGGACCAATTAGAAATAGTACAAGACCATAACAATATATTCTGATGACAGTGTACCATGTCACTCATCATTTTGGCCTGAAAATTGGAATTAGAGATGGAATAATGGGAAGAAGAAACTTTTTTCACACTTGCAAGGTTTCCTCAAAGACTCTTCAGGGAGATAGGAGTGTTGTTCTTCCATCTGTATTCCCTCACCCATCCCATCTTTATAGACGCTCACCTGGCAAATTACATCTGTTTCTGGAACGTGTTCTCAGGAATTTGAGTAAAGGATATTGTAGTTATAAATGAGAACATCCACACTGCCTGGCAGACAGTGGATCCACTGTGTTCAAAGAATTAATCAACACATTTCAGAGAGCCTCAGGGAAAAAAAGGGAAATTCAAGGGGTCATTGATCCCTGTGGGTTAGGTATTTTACCCTGTTAAAATTTCCGGTCATCTCGTAATCTTTCATACATCAAAGCCATCAATAGCCCTGGGAGATAAGGAAGAACTGTTATCTCACCCTTCTGGTGGGAGAACCAAGAGATGCAGAGCACAGGCTCAACACAAAGCAAGACCTTGACTGTTGGCTTTATAAACTGTCAGTGGATCCCTTCACACATCCCTTCACATGCAGCATTCTCCTTTCCACCAGCCCTATCCACTCTCCCATTTGGGCTGGTGGGTTGAGGAAGGCAATTCCTGCCCCTCTGCTCTGGTCAGACTGCACCTGGATGCTGTGTCCAGCTTTGGGTTCCTCAGCACAGGCAAGACAGGAACCTGTTGGGGTGGGTCCAGAGGAGGCCATGAAGAATCCCCGAGGGCTGGAGCATCTCTGCTCTGGAGACAGCTGAGAGTTGGGTTTGTTCAGCCTGGAGAAGTGAAGGCTCTGGGAAGATCTTTATTACAGCCTTCCATACACAAATGAAGCTTGTAAGAAAGATGGGAACAGACTTTTTAGCAGAACCTGTGGAGATAAGATAAGAGCTGATGGTTTTAAACTTTAAAAAAAGCCATTTTAGACTATACTAATGAATTTTTTATGCTAGGGTGGAAAAACACTGCTAGGAAAGACATTGTCCAGAGAGGTGGTATGGCTGCTGAGTCCCTGGAACATCCAAGGCCAGGCTGGACAGGGCTTGGAGCTACCTGGGCCAGTGGGAGGTGTCCCTGCCCATGGCAGGGGCTTGGGCTGCATGAACTTTAAGTGCCTTCCAACCCAAACTATTCTGTGATTCTATATCTAACAGTGTCTGGAAAAAGGGATGATGTCCACAGGAAAGGTAGCTCAGAAATGGCTGAGAGCAGCAAACCCCATGAACAGAGCCCACTCCTCTCCAGTCCTGAGAGGCCCTCAGGAGAGCAGGAGGCTGGGAAGGGGCTCCAGGCCAGGGGAGTTGTCCTGGCAGGCCAGATGCTGCTCATGAGCCAGACACTGGGCAGCCCAGCCTGAGATTGTTAAACAGCAAAATCTCATCACTGTTTATGGCCCAGTCCAGGTTCACACACAAGCCTTGTATCCCAATCTTCTGACCCAAATGTAGGCAGCAGGTTTTCAAAATCTGGACTCGAGCCCAGAACAGAATTTTCAAGCTCTAGCCACCTTTTTTTTCACTGGTGCTTTTGCATTTCTGATGTCAATATCATTTTAGGTAATAATATGTTTCAAGTCAATTCACTGTCTGGCCTTCATACACATACAAAGTCTGACAGGCAAATAAAGAAAAGAAACATATATTTGATAGATTTAAAAGCTGTTTCCATTTGGATTTCCTTTTAATAGAAACATTCTGTTGATCTTTGGTTTTGTGGAAGTTGAGGGTGCTGGATTTTTTAATAGAAAGTAATTCAGGGGCCAAATTTGCCTTAATGGGGTCCTGTCAATCCCTTCAAATACCACCTTGGAAAACTGCAATTAAAATGTATTTCAAAACAACAGGACAGGCACTAACTGGAAAGGGTAGATGGTAGAAATATCTTTCAGTTCACTGCCTGGGTTTTTGCAAATTCTGCATGATAGAAACATGCTTTTAAAATCCAGAGGCCAGTAAAAGAAAATAGAGAAGCTTCATAGGCAGAGGTCATATGGATCATGAATAACCCAGAAGTAGTTGCCATTCAGGGCTTGAGAAGAGCACTACCTACCTGGACTAGAAGTTCAAACCCATAAAGACACAGTGACCAAAACAACATAGGGAACCTAGCATTGGTGGGCAAGTACAGAAATATTTACAGGTACATTTTTGCTTGCACAATTCAACATTTCAAAGTCTTTGATAACAGAGTAACACACCTGTCATGTCAGCATCGCCACACAAAAGCCTCTCTGACAAAAAAAAAAAAAAAAAAAGGTCTCTAAGGACTAGAATACCACTTCAGAACTTCAGATGTGCAAGGGATTATAAAACATCTGATGGAGGAGGGGATTTATAGATAGAGAAGATTGTTGGATTTATTATAATCATTACTGAAGAAGTGTATTTTGACAGATCTGTGTTAGCAGAGAGTATCTGGCACAGATGCCAGTGAAGTTGTTTCCATTGCCCTTGCCCTCCCCTTGGAATGGTCCAGTAGAATTTTTGCTCCTCCAGAAGGCAGCAGAGCCAAAATCCTCAGCAATGATCTGCCACAGAGAAATGCTCAAGGATCTCCTGGCACACAGCTGAAGGCTACACCCACCTCCATCCTCATGTGAGCTGCACATCAAACACACACATAAATTAGCAGCACCAGGGTTTGCAGGAGCCAGCATCCAGCAAATCAGTTCAAGGAAGCAGACTGCCAAATTTACCAAAGCTCCCAAACCTACCTTGAGTTTTGTGCTATTCTTTGATTATACTGACATCTAAAGGTCACCAAATTAACTGTGTTAAATTTCCTGGCACATTCTTTCTGCTTCTCTTTCCCTTATCTGATGTCATCTCAAAAAATCAATGAACATTTGCTACACTGTTAAGAAAAATGGAAAACTGGTAATACATTACAGATCTTTCACTGGTTTGCTTTTTAAACAAAATGCTTACAGTGAAGGAAAGAAAAACCAACAGAAGTCTAAGTCTGTCAGTACCAATATATCTGGAGGATCAAGAAGGTATGAAGAATCAAGAAGATAATAAACTATTTATCATACATCAGAACTGTAGTCTTGATTCATTATTTACTTCTGCATTACCCCATTGGTTCCTAAGAAGGAATTCCAGGTATTCAGCAGTACAAGGAAGAATGAGTCTGGCCCATACATCATACATTTCAGCAGTAAATCTTCCTTTTACAAAAAATCCAAGAGGGGAACAGAGCTCTGTTTGCACAGGCTGGAATCCCATTTTGTGCCCTGGAACACTCAGGCATCTCTCTCAATGCCCTATTCAGTTTTCCCAACCTGCAGGGGGACCTAAGAGCAGTTGCCCAAACCTGCCATGCCACAGGCAGGGATTAGCCAAGTTTGCAGTACATTGTCACTTGGTGCCACACAGCACATGCAGAAGGCTGAGCTGGACCAGCCCAGGGCCCATGATGGGGGAAAGCAGCTCCACAGCCAGCTGGAGCCACAGTAGTGGTGCTGGGGGGGCAGGAACCAGCTCTCCAGAGAGGGAGCTGAGGGATCAAGTCACAGCCCCATCTTGGTCAGCCCAGGGTGCCCCCACAAACAACAGCCTGGAAAAGCCAGGCAAATCCCCAAGGGCTCTTCAAAGAGAAAGGCAGGTCTCAGAAAGGGTTAAACAGAGGGCAACCAACTTATTCACATCTAATGTCTGTAAAGTGGGGACATCCAAATGAAACAAGTCATTCACTCAGCCTGAACCCCTCACAGCTCCTTTGAAGGACAGCAACCCCCTGAGTTTCCTTTCTGCAGCCAAAGCAGAGCCAGGAGCTCAAAGCTGTGCAGTCCAGGAGCCCCAGACTCTGCCCAAAGTGTTTGAACATGTACATTATTATTATTATTAATAATAATAATAGTTCTGCTCACATGGGCACAAAGTAACCATCAGTTTCTCAGAGCCAGCTGCCTTGAGGGAATGAGCACCCTGCAGCCAAGGGTGAACACCAGCTCCTGAGCCCCCTAAGCCAGGCTGCCATCAGCAGGCTGGCACTGAGTTAGACACTAATCAGATTAGGATAAATAGCTTTAATCTGACATTCAGGAGTGAAAAGTCCCCACACCTCCTCTACAGGGCTTTGAGCAACCCTGGCTGCTGCAGCTTCACACCCAAACCATGAAGTATTTGCCTTATTCCAGCCAGCAGTTTTATCATCTTAATCATGGATTAAACAACTGTATTTCAGGAAAGAAAGGGATTGCGTTTAAACAGACAGAACAAGGGATGCTGCTCTATCTCACAGGCAAAACAGCATGGCTGGGGAAAATGTCCCCAGAGTGAAGAGGGTAGAAAGTGGAGGGGTGTGAGGCAGCCAGGCTGAGCAGGGTGGGGATGCCCTCAGCATCAGAGTGGATGGGGGAGGCAGGGCCAGCAGCACTCATGGTGGGACCTTGGAGATGGCAGCAACACCCACCAGGAAGAGCAGACCCAGAGCCTGCCCACCAAGCACAGCTGCCCAAAGGAGTGCACATCTTGTCTGAGCAGCTGCCTCAGCACCCCTGAGCTTTGCTTCACACACACAGAATTTGAGAACAAGAGCAGCAAAGCCTGGGCTGTGGTGCTTATTAAAGCCTGAACACACACACACACACACACACACACACACACACACACACACAGTGCTCCTCGTTTCCTCCCTGCAGTCACATCTCCCCACTCCCCATCACCTGCCTGCAGCAGAGCCCTGAACCCAGCAGCTCTGGGGCCTCTCTCCCACCATCAAACCCTGCTTCAATCGGCTCCAAGGCCATGGCAGAGGGCTGCCAACAGAAAGCAGCAAACACAGCGACATAAACCTTGCTTCCTCAGGGGCTGGAACAAAAAGAACAGCCAAAGATGAAAGCAGAGAGCCCTGCTGCTTTGTCCTCTGCTACAATCAGACACAGCATCAGCCTCGCAACAGTACCAGTGAATTAAAGCCTCAGGGCTGCAAAAGTGCCAGTGGGTGTTGTAACTCCACAGGTTCATCATCACACATGGCCAGAGCAGAGAGGCTGACACAGGACTGATTCCTGCTGATTGATTCCCAAACCACCACAGAAACAGTCAAACAAACACGGGACAAGCAAAACCAACACCTGCTTTTTATTTAAAAGTGCTCATCCTGCAGAGGCTGAATCCTCCACAACACACAGAGACCCAACCCTGGAGCAGATCTATCACTGGTAACCAGGCAAAACACTCAGCGAGGATCACTGGGATTTTTGCCCAAGTAACACCTCCAGGACTGGGCTTCAGCTGTTTTGATTTCCTAGCAGACTGATGTCATTGCCTTGCTTAAACAAGGGCTTGAGTTGCCTTCCTTGCCATGACCTCTCCTTGCAGAATTAGGAGGTTTATTTGTTCAAAGATAAAGTATGGTGACACATTAAAGATGCCCTCATTCCTCCCCTTAGATCAGCTTGACATCTGTTTCAAAAATGTTATGAAACACTCCCCGAAGCCGCTGCAGAATTGAATATTATGGTATTTCACCAAGGCGCCGTTCGAGCGAACTTTCACCTCCAAGTGAAAGTTTGAGTGTCAAAAGTGAAAACAAACCACTCAGAGCCTTTCACTGGGACAGACCTTCAGTGACACTGATGTAGGGAAATAACTGCAGATGGTATTGTTGTGGGGGAAATATCACCTGCCATGAGATCTCACCCTGAGCGAGCATTCAGTGCTTGTAAGATCATATCGTTGTGCTGCTTGGGTAACACACCCAGACTGCAGCAAGGTCATTCCACAGGAAGCCCTCACACAACAACAGGGTTTTGTTCATTGTGGTTAATGGTACTAGAAGGGGGGAGGAAAAAAGGCCTAGCCAAATATTTTTGCTCCAGATAAAGCAGGTTTCACTGAGCAGGAGTGTTTTTTCCATGTTAAAAAGGGGAAAGGAAAGTAGCAAAAAATATGATGTTCATTGAAAATGAGAGAGGGGGTCTGTAACAAAAAAAAATTAAAAGCTTGGTACATTAATCATGAAGAAAGGAGAACGCTTGCCAACTTAGTGGAATTTTCTCACACATAACAACCCAACAGTTTCAGTGCTCCTTGCAAAAATATCTTTCTCAAAGCCCCTGGGTGATGCAAGATTTCCACTTTTCCTGTGGAAAGGGATCTGGAGTGTATGTTTTAGCCATGCAGAGGTGTTACAAGGAAAAGTGATGCCAGCAGAGACACAGACACATAAAGAGCATAGAGAGGATGGGGACACCTTGGTGAGGGTCTGGAGAGAGAGCAAACTCATGGCCAGTGAAAAACTGAGAATACCATGAGGCTCATTGATGATCAAAGTTCCTGCAAGCAAGCTCCACTTTGGACTGGAGATATCAGAGCAGCAGCAGAGTCTGTTCAAGTCCTCACCTCCATAACCACAGTCATCCTTCTAATTTCTTTTATTAATTTTTTAACCACCTAAGTAATGCCCTGCCCCCAAAAAAGAAAATAAAAAAAAAATCTTTCCCAACCTGTTAACAGCTAAAGAAACAGCCCAAAACCATGTGTCCACAAAAGCAGATGACTGTGCTTTTAATTAAGATTCACAATTTCTTTTATTCAAGGTGGTGAACTTCGTTCATCCACAGGAGTCAGCTCAGCCTGTGCTCCAGTCTCTCTGGGATAAAATCCACTCAGTGCCTTCCACCTCACACATCCCACAGCCAGCAGGGTGCAGCCCTGGATGGCCTTGTACGAGCCAAGTGACACCAGAAAACATTTTTTGTGACTTCAGCACCATCACCATCCCTTAATTTGAGTCTCTGAAATACCTTGCTCAGCACAGACGTGTGAGAATACCAAACTGCCCCAAAGGATCTTAATGTGGCATTACAATTCCTCCAACTGTCCCCATCTGCATCTCTGAAATGAGCAGGCACCCAGGGCACATCCCTTGAGCCAGCAGCACACAGGAAAAACAATGGAAAAACTGAAAAAGTGCCCCTTCCTCTCAGTCACCCTCACTGGGGAGCCATTAAGTGCCTCCTGCTATTGCTTTTTTAATTTGTGGGGGATTTTAGGGGCCACAGAAGGGCTGGACAAAGACACCTCCTCAACACCCCATCAGCCCTGGCTCTGGCATCTCCACTCAAGGTGGAGTTCCTGCTTCTCCAGAGCCTCATGGGGTCCTTACATGGCTCTGGGAGATAAAATCCCTTCAGATGAGCCCAGAAGCAGAGAAAAACAGCTGCTGGCATAGTACTGGTGCTAAACAAGAAAATGGCAAAAGGGCTAATGGGCTTAGATGTACCCTGAAACTGAGGATGGCCCCAGGACCTCTGAACACTGTCTGCAAATCCAACCTATCAGCCACTGAGAGCAGGGGTTCCTCAGCCTCTTTGAGTCCTTGCCAGGACTAAAACAACATTATTAAGTTGGTGAACATGATGAAGCTGCTGCACACTGACCTCTGCAGCCACGTGTCACTGCCTTTACAGGGATGGGGATCCTCCTAAATGCAGTGCTCTGGCAGCCATATGGACTGGAGATACACAGCAGGCAGCAGCTCTGCATGGCTCTGCAGGCATTAAAAGCTGTCTGTGTTTCCCAGCTGTGTCAGGTGGACAAATAAACCATTACCTGTGCCTGAGCTTGGCCAATCAGTCTGGAGCTAGCCTGCCTTCATCTACTCCCTGGAGTGGCTGGAAAGCATCTTTGTGTGTGGTGGCATGCATACAGAAAGAAAGGGCTTCAAATTAAAAAAATTGACCCATCTCCAGCCAAAACCCCAAAGAGAGTCTGAGAATGAAGAGTCCAGACAAGCTTTGGAAAACCAGCATTTACAGGAGCACATTTCACAGACATTATCCTGATTAGGACTGAAAGCTTCTAGAGGTCAAACACAGGAGTAACAGCCTGACTTAAAACTCCCTACCCAAGGCTGTAATGGACCCCAAAATTTCCCTGAGCTCCGGTGAGAGTGTGATCTGTAGTACCCAACAGGTCTGATCTGTGTTTCCACATCAGAGCAACAGTCTGGTGGTAATGTACTGCTCCATCTGCAGTACTGACCGTGGTCAAATACTGGAAGGCACCTACAAGAGTTCCTGGAATGCCTCTTGTCTGCCAGCAACCTGGAAATCTCTCCATTTCTGATGAGAGAGCAAGACAACTGCCAGCCCCAAGACTGTGGGCAAATCCTGAGGAAAAGAGGGACATGGGAGCTGTGTCAGCAGGGAAGTTGGTGAACCCTCAGCACTGTGGCATCAAGATGATATTGTACTTTTTCAGAATGAACATGCACAGACAGGGAGGAGGAGAAAGGAAAAAAGCCTCTGTGCCTGAGCCCACTGCAGGTGTGATTTGTGCCTTGCACGCCAAGCAACAGGCACATGGGTTCACAGTGTGATGGAGCCAAGGCAAACAAGACACAGCAAGGCCCCCTCAGGATCCATAATCCAGCCTCTGGGAGCTGTGGGGGGCAGGCTATTCCTAATTGTGTCTTGTTTAACTTGGCTCTTTAACCAGCAAATCTTTTGCTGTCTTGGCCAGAGTCCCCAGTCTCACACCTTGGTGGGGCTTACCTCTTTTCTTGGATTGGTAAGTTAAAGAAATCCCTTATGTCGACGCATGTTAGATGTCTTTGATCAAAACCCACTAATTTTTATAAGAAGTAGTTAGGATGACATGCTGAGAACCTCTCTAATGCATAAGGAGAGTTCTTCACAAAGAGGACAAGATCCTCCCTTGCATACTCCAGCTTCACTGGTTGCCATCACCTTTGGCTGGATTTCCCCTCCTAACCAGCAGCAAAACAGAGACTTATGCCCAGCAGAGGTGAAGAACATCCCTCTGCAAACACAGGTATAAATCCCAATAGCCTCACTCCCCACTGATACACAAAGTGAGTCAAGGTGAGCCCTTCTGAGGAAGAAGCACCAAAACCTTCAATTTGTGCTTGGCCAGAGATACCTCTGACCTAGAAGAAGTGAACAGCTGGTATTTTCCACACAGGAATAACACTGCAGTACACACTGTGGAATGGCAGGACCAGGGCCCAGTGTGACGAGTCCAAGAGGGTAACTCCCCCTTTCTGCAGTCATTTGCCACCAACCACATCAACAAGCCCAGGGATGCTGAAGCCTCTGGACCAGGCAGCCTCCAAAGCATTCTGGAAGCTCTGTGGATGTATGTGAAGCCCCTGGGTATCTTCCAGACCAAACTTTCCCTCTGTTTTCCCTCCATATTTCTTATTTTGGTCCAATGGGGACTACAACTGTGTTTGTTTAAACTGAACGGATCCAGGCTTGAAAAATGGAGGATGAGGTGTGAAACTGTCAAACTTCCAAAGTTTGAGGCATTTGTTGGTCTAGTGCAGAGATGAAGAAAGCTGAGGAAGAAAAGACCAAACACTTCAGCCCTCCCTCCTGCAGACTTAATGGAAACAACACTCAAAGAGAAGTTCAGTTCATGGCAGCCCCAAGCTGGGCTCTTGCTGGCCCACTCAGCTCTGTGTGCTGCAGGAAGGGCTCAGGTGAGCCTGCCCTGCCCTGGGGGCTGGCTGCACAGCTCACAGGCAGCCAGGGCCTGCAGGGATGTCTTAACATCACAGCCCAGCTGTGTTCTAGTCCATTAGTGACAAGGTCAAAGAGAGATCACGGCTTGAGGGCGACTGCTGCCATTCTCCCAACCCCTCCATGGCTCTGTGACGTTATTCCCCCTCTCACCTGCAGGTTACCCAACCAAATCCCATCCCATCCCATCCCATCCCATCCCATCCCATCCCATGGATCCCATCCCATCCCATCCAAGAGCTCCTTCAGCCATCCCTCTGTTCCCTCTACAGGGCCAACCCTCCCAGACTTCTACAAGTTACCTTTGCTGCTGTACCTACAGCACCTGCCTGCTTCAGGGTACAGGAATTGAGGATAAATTCTCCCTTTTGTGCCTACAGCAAAAGAAACCATCCCCTACTCAGTTAGTGGTGTGCTGCATGCAGAGGCAGTGCAAAAGTTTCAGTGTTTTCCCCGAAATGGGAAATAAAGTATCCAAAATCTCATCAGTTGCTTAATGCATTGCAGGTTCATGTCTGATCTGCTCAAAGTTTTCTCAGCCCTGCCAAATCCCAAGCATCTTCCTCTGGTGTGCATGTCTTGGATTATAATTTCACAGGGGAATTCACTGCTTTTTTCTAGTTTGCACCTCCTTTCCTTATTTCTGTTCTGTATTTCCCACACTTTCTGATCAGTCAATGCACTGAACAGGAGAAATGGAAACTGGATAAATCAGCATCACACCTTGTCCAATTACCTCCCATTATAACCACATCCAGATGCTTCACTTAGAAGTTGCAAGAAATTCCATTGGGGGTGGTTATAAAATTTGAAGCATATCTATTCCATTCCTCTGTTATCAAGTCACAGTATTTCCCCTTTTAGCATCAAATATATATATAATTTGCAATACACATAGCCCTCATCCCAAAATGACAGGGAAAAGGCAGAGTCGGACATTTCCAGAACCTGCAGAACAGACCACACCTTACAAAAGCCAAGGCCAAAACACAGGAAGCCTGTGGCAGGAGAGAACACAGGATCTTGTGTACAACATGAAGCAACCCTGTTCGGGATATGGATCTTTACAGGATCCAGATTTCTCTGGACACGCTTCCACTGGTATTTTTGCTTCTTTGAAAGCTTGCAGGCAGAGCTACCCCAGGACTCCCAGATCACTGTGTCCCATGATATCAGCCCTTCCTGCTGGGGAGAGCCTGCACATGGCACTGATGATCATATCAGTGTCTTGAAGGCATCTGTGATTGATTTACACACAGCTCCTTCACTTATGTCACTGACAGCCAGTGAGGCTCGAATTTACAGCAAAAATTCCTGATCTTAATCCGTTAATCCATCACCTTGTACTTCTATGTCAAACCAACTTCTATTGCTCCCCCTCTCCAGTCCTCCTCCTCTGTCTCCCCACAGTCCATCATCAGCAATTAATGGAAATATTTAACAAAATCAGCCATAAAAGCTACTTCACAAGACCCCACAATATATTTAGTCCTGACAACTCTGCTATCAACAAAATCTGTCACATGTTCTTTAAGCAGCTCCCTGTAGACTAAATTTTAAAATCTTCCTTTAATCCTCTTTTTCTTTGAGTAAACTAATAATTACTTATGTGGCACAACAACAAATATTTGGGCAACCACAAATAACATCCCTGGCTTTTTCTTGAAGATAGTGTAGTTTACAGAGACGTCATATTTGACCCATCTGATGCTCCTACACTGAACCTCCATGCCATCCCACTTTCCAATCCCCTGTCTTTAACAATCTTTACTCCAATATTCATTGCAAAGTTTTTCCTTCTATTTAGGTGAAACCCAAAGGTCTGCAGTTATTCACTACCAGTAAGTCTTTTGTTACAGTCACTATAAAAACACAATTAAAGATGGATTATGGTATGCTGATGCAGAACAGTATGTTAATCCACAAATGGTTCTGTTGAAGCCACATTTGAAGTCAAATCATAGCTGGTGCAAATAAGAAAACTGGAATTGCACCCGGAGGAGATTAACACAACAGTTCCTTGTTAATTCACACCAAAGGCAAGAAAACCACATTGAATATTTCTGACTAAAAGGAGCAAAAGAAGTACAAATAAATGCATCACAAAATGCTCTCCTGATCAGTTTCAAGGAGCAATCTCTGAGTGAACATGGGGCATGCAATGAGAGGAGCATGCTATATATAGCTAAAGAAATCTTGCTAACATTAGACATGGCTACAGCATCTGCTACTAAATCTTTGCTGAGGAGTGTACACAGACCAGCAGTTTCTGGAGAGCTTGTAGGAAAAGCAATGCACTGAAATGAAGCTTTGTCAGCTTCTATTGTACATAAACGTTAAACTGAGGCTTAATATTTACTGCTGTGTCATCTCCACAGGCAATTATCATCAGTGCCTGAGGGGATCCCCAGGTGATGCTGAACACCACAGCACCAGCAATTTCACTGGCTGTCCTTATTACTCTCCAGAAAATTTTCAATCAACACAAAGGAAATTATGCCCAAGGCACAGCTGTAAGGCTCAGACCTGCTCTCATGAACTCAATCTGCATCCACAGGATGGCCTGTTGAGGAAATTTTCACCATAAAAAAAACCTCTTGAGCGTCTTCCACATGCTGAGCATCCATCCCAGAGGCCCATGCTGCAGGAGCCCCTTGCCACACTCACCCCAGGGGCTCACTGCCCCTGGCCAACAGCAGGGCTGGGACCCTGTCCCACCACAGGGAACTTTCCCTTGAGCTGTAGCTCCTCCAGGTCCAGCCACAGGGAAAACAAGAGAAAGGCTGATTGTTTCCCCACCACCAGCAGGGATCTGCTGATTCAGTGTGATGCCTGGAGAGGCTCCCTGGAGCAGAGGTGGGCAGTGCTAAAGGAATAAAGCAGGGATTTATTCCAAGCCCTTCCAAGGATTCACCTTGGGCACTGCAAGAGCCCGGCCGTGGCTCCAGCCAAGATGGAGCCCAGATGGATCCGAGTCACGAGTTCTCACACTTTGATCACTTTGGGGCCATTTCCAGCTTGGCCTTCATTGTCCAATTCCAGCTGCAGCTTCTGCACTCCCATCCTCCCAGATTCTCTCCTCAATTCGCTGCTGTTTGCACTTTTTGGGGCTGGAGCTGCAGCGGTGTCCTTGGTTCTGGGCTGGAAAAGGATTGTTTTGTGTGCCTGAGCTGGGAGGAGAACTTGTGACACTTTGTATGGAGTTCAGAGTTATATCCTAATGCAGTGCAGAGTCTGGAAAACATGAAAGCTAAAACTTAAGGCATCAAGTCCTACTGTCATTTTGTTCTCCACATGGTGCTGAGGACATCACCAAAATATTAACCCTGGCCTCTGTTCAAGACTAAACCCCAGCCCAGCACAGGTAGGCTCAGACATGCACCTTGTTTGAGTTTGTTTCCTGCTCCAACAGGGAGGGAGGGGAGAAAGGTGGGGTTTGACCCAAGGAGGATCTTTGCCAGCTGTGAATGCTGCAGCAACAGCCACAGGCTCTGTCCCAGCCCAGGATCCAACCATCTGGATGCCTTTGCTGCACAGCCACACCCCCTCCAAATCTGTGAACTGGCCCTGTGAGACTGGGAGAGGATAAAGGGAAGTGAGGATAAAGGAAAGTGAGGTGAGGGAAAACAGAGGTGCCCCAGGATGGATGCTCTCCTGGCTCTCTGGACTGGATTTCTGCACATCCCTCTCTCTTCCTTTCTCTGAGGCAGGTGTTGGGTGGGATTTCAGTACTGGGGGATGGAGAGCACTGGGATGGCTCTCTGGAAGCACTGGCACTTGTCCTGCAAAGCCCAGGGGCCAGCAGGAGGGAGCTGCTCAGACCTGATGAAGTTGCTGGCTCCTGGCTGGGCAGGTTCAAGGTGCTGCCCTGCCAGGTGGGAACATCTGCCACCCTCCTGCTGCTTAAACCCTGCAAGAGGGAGGAGAGCAGCCTTCAGCTCATGTGGGAGAAATCAGGGTGGCTTTAGAGGCTGCAGTAGGGACACCTGGCTGCACACAGGGCTTTGGGACTCTCCATCCCACAGCTCCTGGCAGCTCAGACAGGGCAATGTGGGTCACAGGAGTCCTACAGCTGGCTGGCAGCCCTGGTGCAGATCTCCAGACACAATACAGCAATGTCACTTCCAAGTGACACTGAGCATCTGTGCACAGCCCCAGCCCACTCACTTCAGGTCTGCAGTTTGCCCCATGCAGGAACAGCATCAACACCCAGGGTATTCAAGGATCCTCTGCCCCTGCTCAGCTCCCCAGCCCTCAAAAGCCCCCAGCAGCTGTATTTCTGCCATGATAAAATCCTCAGACATCCAAGTTCTCAGCAACAAACATAAGCCAAAGTGTGCAGATTTGGAAGGCAAGGCCAGGTCAGACACACCTCTACAGAACGAAACCCTTGAAGGTAGTGACAGCCCTGAGACTTTGGGGTTTCAGCAGCCATGGGAGCAGCTACAAGTCCCTCACTGCTGCTGCAAACCACACCAAAAAGAGCAAGAGGAACCCCCAGCACTACTGCAGCAGTGGCACAGACACTGCATCAGCCCAACACACAATGCTCTGAGTTTAGATCCCTTGGGGACAGAGAAGAAGGCTGCAGGATTATGTGGAGCAGAACTGGAGACCTGCAGATTTTGCAACTCAGACCATCCCAGCAGGAACCAGCCAACCTCTCCAACCACAACAGGACTACCTTTGTGAAACCAAGCATTAGCTCAAACTGAGCCCAGCAAGCATTTCTGAGGCTGGTTCTTGCTTTGCAGAGCCTTATACAACAGAAGCAAGAAATTCAGAACCACAGGTAGGTTGTGAATCCACTCAGGCATGAAGACAGCAGTGGTGTTCACCTAAATGCTGGAACCCACAGTAAAATATCTAGTCCCTGACAGTACCTTCTAGAAACCTCTCTCCCATCATCATGGTGCTAAGCAACCACAGTCAATAACTTCCTGGCATCTTGGAGAATATTCATCTGCACCTGGCTTTCTAGTGAGTTATAAAATTCCTGCTTCACAGGACCCCGGCCATTTTTTGTGCCAGTTCTCCCTCCAATTTCACACTTAATTAAGTCCCCAGATCAAGTCTCAGGATGGATTGCTCTCTAGACCAGCAGCCAGAATTGATGTCATGTCTAACTGATGGGGCCTGAGGACCAGAAAAAAAAAAGAGAGCAGGAGTGATAACAAGAGAGGGAGAGCAAGAAAGCTGATTTTATTCCAGGGTTAAAAGCTTAATCTTCTACTAAAATGGAATCACATGAGAGGAAAAGAGTCTCTTATCCATGTGATACTGCTGACCTAGGCTTGGTTTAGAAGCTGTAATATCATTCCAAGAGAAATTATGTCGGCAAGTAAGTATTCTTCAGAGACAGCTAAAAGGAAGCAGAACTCAGAGAGAAGACAGCATGGGATGGAAAAGGGGCTGACCAGTGCTCCTTTGTGGAGGAGACATGCTGAAGCACTGATGAGGAACAGTGCAAAACCAGACAGAGGTAATGGGAAAGCCTGCAAGGGCTCAGTGTGATGAAGTGCTCAAAAGCTTGGGTGTTTCCTCTGAACTTTCTCCAAACTCCCCAATTTAGGCTGAAAACCTCATGAGCTAAACCCTTCCCAGGAGATTCCTGGAAGTTCCTGTTCTTTTTGGAAGTATCACAAGAGGGATTATTTTTATTGCTGCAGCTTGGCATTCCAGTTTGCAGTGTGGTCAAACCCAGAAGGCTGAAGGCAATGAAGGAGCAGAGTTAACATTTTTGAGTGCTGTGGAAGACTGAATCCAGGTCATAAGTCTGTGTTTGAGGTTAGTCTTACTCTGGGCACACACAGGCAGTTCTTCATGACAAGCAGACTACATCCTCTTTTTAGAGCAATTCAGACAAATACTGGGGCACCTTCCAGTGTATCTCAAAGACCCTGGTAGGCTGCTGATGGGTAAGGAAACAAGAGAGGGCTGTAGGGGTTCCCACAGCTCTTTGTGCTCCTGTGTGCAATACTGTACCTGTGCACTGCCTGTCTGGGACAACTGAAAACCAGGTCATTGATCATATTCAAGTTTGCTGCACAAATTACTGCAGCATGTAACTGAAGGAGTTCCTCCACTAACAACTCACAGCCCTTTCCTCAGTTCATTTATTGACTCAACTCCCCAGCAGCACACTAGATAACCTGGATGTGATAACACGTGCTAGGTGCTGCAAACCCTACTCACCATCCATCACACATCACTTGCTTTTTCTTCGCATCTTCTTCATCTACTGAAATGTCACAAGAGGGAATTTAGAATTCAATGGCCCAAATATTTTGCTGATTGGAGCACATTCCTGGCCTCAAAGTAAGGCTACAGACTCTGGTAACCACCTGTCCAGAAAAGTGAAAAAGTCTGATTCATTAAAAGTAATTAGGTGGATTTAAGCTGGCCACTTGCCCCAGAGCAATAAAGGGACTTTCAGTTTGGTATTTCTGAATTAACAAGCAGAGAAAGAGAGGACCCATTAGAAACAGTCAATGATAAATGTGATCCTTCAAACAGGTTTTTCTATCAAGCCTCTGCAGAGGCATCTTTACTTTCTGGTGCCATTTTTAGCCACACAGAGAGGTGATATCTCTGCATCCATGGAAGGTTAAGCCATGACCTTACCAAGGTGCCCACCATGAGATGCACCTTCCATCCTGAAACTCCCTGGCTTACAGAAAATCTACAAGTGCCAGGGCTGAGCAGATTTCCAATACAGGAATGCTGCAAAGTGTTAACATCTAAGCACCTAAATTCAACCCTAAAACTCACAGTATCTGGCAGGGTTGGGAAAAGCCATGAAAACTCACCCATAATTCCTTCAGGAATTAGAGGTTTATTTTCTTGGTTTTGAAGCAAATACAGTGACAAAGAGCATTTAATGCCTCAAGCATGTTTGTCAGAATCTACTTGTTTAATACAAATTCTGTTAATTCCAGGGAATCTTATTCCACTCTTCCCTAAACCAAGGTGAAAGATGTGATGGACTGAAGCGGCCAGAATGGTGTCAGGGTTATCCCAATCTGCCCCCAGCTGTAGAAGATCAATATTTCTTGCAGTTCCCATATGAAGAGAACTGGTCCTAC
The DNA here is from genome assembly GCF_009819885.2 of Catharus ustulatus. Lineage (NCBI taxonomy): Eukaryota > Metazoa > Chordata > Aves > Passeriformes > Turdidae > Catharus > Catharus ustulatus. Next base: position 2,817,072 of record NC_046240.1, read on the forward strand.
AGGAATCCCTAGAACAGACTGCACCCAGGTAATGATTCCAGCACCCAGGAAAGGCCCTCACACCTGACACCCAGGAGTTCCCCAATCCCAGCAACATGAGCTGAGGAACAGGACATGAACTGCACACAGACCACAGAATGTGGGCTGGAAGCTGGGGACAAAGCCAGGCAATAACTCACCACCAGGCCAGCAGAGTTCCCTGCAGGACACTCGAGCAGGGCTCACAGCCCCACACTGCTGGGGACAAACATCAATTAGTGCCACACAGGAAGCTACAGCAAGAATTTGTTGCTGCCTGGGATGTCCCTACAAGGCACTGCACTTTAACCACACTCACACACAGAGAAAGCTGTGTGCTTATGATTTTATTTGCTTGCCTGTTTCTAGAGGAAGGGGGAAGCTGCTCTGCAAGCCATTGCCTTTATCCTGACATTTGCATTTTGTGGAAGCAATTTTGGATTGAGCCTTGAACAATGATTCTGTTCACCCTTTTGTCTCCTTGGACACACTGGGAAATTTGCTTCAAGCTGAAGCAGGATTTAGCAGGGTATGGAGGGAGCAGTTAGTGCAGTGAGATGGAAAGCAGGCAATGTCACAGTTTTTAATTGTTCCTGCTGTCAGAAAACAAACTGAGTACACAAATTCCTATACATTGCCTGCATGGGACCCATCCACTGGTAAAGCAAAGACTTTGCAAAATTCTATGTTAGATTGAAAGTGAGCATCCACGAGATTCTGTCTTGTCCCACCTGCCTGCATGGAAAGCTTTCACTCAGCCTCTGTTCTCTTTGTTCCTGTCAGGGGTTCACATCTCATACCTGCCTGCCCTCAGAAGAACACTTGTAAGACCCCAAATGCATTTTTTATTGTTTTTAGACTGTAAAACTTGCATTGCCATAACGATGCTGACCAGAAGATAAGAGCAGCTACTTCACAGTCCAATTTGTACTTTTTGTACTTCACATTTTCAATGTAAATCACTGCAAGGACACCTGCCTACATCCCTGGGTACCTTGTTCCCCCCCCTCTCCTTACAAACCTAAATTTAAGAACATCTAAATAAGTCTTTTGGCACTTTCTGAAAAACTTGGACTCAGTGCAGGAACCTAAACTCTGTAGTGACAGAATTGCCCCAGCTGTGGGAAAGATGGGCTTTAATTCTCTCTGGTGCAGAAATGGCCAGAACAGACCTCCCCAAAGTCCACACACACAGGGGAAAGGGAAATGTGCCTCAACAGGCAGCACTGGAGACTGAAATCTCTGCTGAACCTAAGCCTGAGCAGATTACAGGGGTCACATTGGGTGTATTATTCCACTTGGTATTTTGAGAACTGAAAAGCCGAGAAGAGCAAAGCATACCCACAAGAATCAATCACAGCCATAAATCCAAGTATTTGAATTTATAACTTTTTTGTGTGTTCATAAATCAAGCAGGAAGAAGTAAAATCTTTGAAGATTTTGAGAGAAAATGTTATTATGAGTTTAAAAAAAAATACAAAGCAAATTTTGTGGCTAGAGCTGCACTTTTTGGACATAGACTGAATGTGAATGATGGGAGCAATTTTTCAGTTTTTATGATTTTCTTAGAAAATAGTCATTTCATAGAACACAGCAGGAGAAGACAGAAGATGAATTCTGAGCCCTGAGCAATGAAGAACCTTGGAATGGTTAGAAGGAGGATTCTCCTTAGCACAGACTGGGAAACAGTCATATCCTCCAACCTGAGACCCAGAGAGATGCTTGTCCTTGAATTTCTGAGGAGGCACCTCCTGTTCTCCACCAAGAGCCTCCTTCCCTGCTGATGGCAATAAAGCTAACAAGGAAATTGATTCCATATTTCAAAATATATTCACTTCAGCCAGGCTTTCTCTCCAGCAAGAAAAGACAACATCCTGAGGTTTGCTCCAACACCTTGAGAGAAGTGATTCAATTCCCTATATTTTCATGCTAATAGGCTTTTTTGCTTCAAAAATGTCAATCTATTTAAAAGGTCACTTTCATTTTAAAAAATTCTTCCTGAAAGGTTTCAGAGCACCTTTGACACTGAATTACATCATGTTTCCTCTGACACCTGAGTCACAAAATGCTCAGAGCAGGATTTCCAAGGCTTCCTTTTATTTTGTGTTCCCATGAATTCTACTCCCACCACAATCACCAGGATTATTGCCACAGGATTCAACAGGAGAAAGGCTGGCAAACTCTGAACATATTTGAAGGCCCAAACCTCAAAGTCAACATTTTCCAGCCCAGAAAACTGCACTTGGTTATCAATGAATATGGCAAATAAGAGGCCCATTATGAACAAAGAAGGCTGGTAACAGATAATAATAATAATAATAATAATAATAGTAATAATAATAATGCCAAAATGTAGCATGCTCCCTGCAGCCTACGGCAGCTCACTGGGATGGATTTGGGGTGGTTTAAGGTGCCAGTTAAGTGAATCAAGAATTAAAGGAGTATCACTGAGTATCTACAGAGGAAGGGTGAAAAGGATGCCATGAGGCTGTCTCACTGTCCTGCCTGTACCCCAAAACAGGACCAGCTCTGCCCATGTCTTTCCTGCTACACATTTCCCCAGCAGCTATAAACCAATTTCACCTGCTCCATGCTTCTTCAAACCCCTCCAGAGCTCTACTACCTCCATGGCTGGACTCTCCTCTCCCAATACCTTCCAGCTATAGCCCCTTCTGTAATGATTGTGGGCCAACACAATCCAGAAATTCTCCTAATCCTCTTTCCAACAGCTTTTGCACTCACAAAACCTGCTTCTCCTGTCTCCTCACTCAAAACACCAGAATTTCTCTCTTTTACAGGTCACACTTTCCCAGTACTCACCTGCAGACTCTTCTGGAGGATCAGCCTTTCCTGAATCCTTGACTCCATCCCTTCTCAAAAAGCCCTCCAGTGTTCAAAGCCAACAAACTCCTTATTTCCCCTGATTTTCAGAGTCCAGCCCAACCTTCAGCTCAAATCCCAGCACAACCATTCTCACAGCAGCCCCACAACTTTCTCCTTCAGTTTTGATCACAGCATCCCATCTACTCTTCACCCATTCCAAACAAGGCTCTGTTTAGAGCAGTACCTGCACTTTCACAATTTTCACATCTAAAACAGCAAGGACATTTCTGAAGCAATCCAGACATGGTTCCATAAAACCTGTGGCCAGCACAAAACCAGCCAGGCCTGGAAGCATGAGCTGGCAGCAGGATCAGTGCTCCTGCAGCCTGAAGCTCCGTTCTGTATGTGCTGTTCCTTGAGTGGAAGATTCTTTCAGAGCAGTATTAAGGTTCAGGACTTAAAACTGAAGTGCTCTAATCCTTCCCAGTAGAGGCCAGTGGTGCATGTAAGAGTATTAAGCTTGAGATACATTAAATCCTAAACATTTCCAAGTTGCAAGCAGAAATAGATCAAAATCAAAGCCTGCAATTCAAAGATGCTTAAGAGAATGAGCTCAAGCCCAGGCTCTGATTTTGGAAGAACTCTTCTCCACACATCATGAGTGCCAGATCTGAATGAAGATATTAAAAAGCTGTTTCAGTCCTTATCTTTAGCCCATCTGAAGATCAAAGAGAATTGGAAACAAAAGCTTTCCAAGGCATTTGTAATGACTTTTTCCTATTATTCCACACACTTGGGAATTATTTTTTTTGCGGGGGGGGTGGGGGAAGGAAGGCAATTTTGGCAGCCTGTTAGGAAATGAGGATGGAAACACATTTTACTACTAATTTTCTTCCCTCTTCTCCTATTTTTGCTCAATAAACCCACTGAAGAGATCCATGAAATTACAGGAGATACAAATCCTTTATCCACACTTTGCAGGTGTTGACATGCAGGACCCTTAATATGTAAATAAATTGGGCTGGGCTTTTTTTTTTTCTTGCCAAAGCAGCACTGGTCAGCAGATAAACAGCAACAATGCAGCCTGTGTGATGGCCCAGATAATTAATTCTTATAAGCAGGAATCCTCTTGAATCATCTCTTCAAGTCTAACTCTGATGGGGAGTGAGAGGGAAGGGGCTTCTCCTCAGCTGCAGGTGAAACAGTGACATGACTGAGAAGGAAATTCAGCTCCAAATCAGCTGCTGCTTTGAAAATCACGCTTCTTGATCATGAATTCATGTTGAGGCAGATGGTGAGGGATGAAGTAAGGAATGAATGAGTGAAAGAGAGCAGAAAGAGAGAGAAAGAAGCACGGAGATTCTCCAGAGGCTTATGAGAGCCATGCCAGAGCCATGCAGAGACCGAGCACAGAAACCATCCCCTTCTCAAAGGCAGCATTTCGCCAAAAAAATTAAAAAGACCCTGATCCCTAGAAATGTTCCTGTCTGCTGGCTCCTAGAGATAAGGGAGTGATATTTCACAGTCTGACACTAATCATATTTGGGCATACTAAGTAAGGACGGTCCAGGGGCTTTCTTTGCAGCATGCATATTCCAAGTTCAAAGCAAAAGCTCGTTACTGTGCCTAAAAAATCCTCTTAACTCAGAAACACGAGGAAAAAAGGGAAGAGAAAAAAGAAAGTGAGGGAGGTGCTTGGAGGGGGGGAGGAGAAGTGTCCTTATCTTTGTATTGTTGTCTCTACCCAGCCCCATCAGTGATGTCTGCTGCAATATTTTGTCATGGGGGAGGATGCTCCCCTCTTTTCCCCCCCATCCATGAAAATGTAACAGGAGGCTTACTAATGCAATATTTCATGGCTGTGATTTACACATCCCAGTCTTCACTCCATCTAAAGGCAGAACAGTCACTATGGAGCCCATTCCTGGGGTGAAATGAGTGGAATTATCCCCACTGGAAACCCAGCTGGCCCTGTTTGCTCCTACAGCAGGAAATTGCTCACCTGGCTCAGCTGCTCCCTGCGAGCAGAGGTCACTGTCTGCTTGCTCTGGGCTCCTCATTCCAGCCTGCCCCCACCAAAGAACAACAACAAATCCTTCACTACAGCTGTGCTGTGACCTGGAGGCCACAGGCTGGGAGGGAGAGCCAGAGGAGAACCTGTCCCTGTGTGGAGCAGCACCCTGCACATGCCATGATCAACCAACCCTCAGCTTCCTCACAGCCTGCTCCACTCCAGCTGGGGCTGAGCACAAATCCAAAACACCTCCAGCACGTCCAGGGGGCACAGGAGGCTTTGTCCAACACAGCCCTCTGTAAAGTAGCAGTCCTTACCAACCCATAAAGTGACAGTCCTTACCAAACCCAAACCCATAAAGTGACAGTCCTAACCAAACCCATAAAATAAGTCCTAAACAAACCCATAAAGTAACAGTCCTTACCAAACCCATAAAATAACAGTCCTTACCAAACCCATAAAGTGACAGTCCTTACCAAACCCATAAAGTGACAGTCCTAACCAAACCCATAAAATAATAGTCCTAACTAAACCCATAAAATAACAGTCCTTACCAAACCCATAAAGTGACAATCCTTACCAAACCCATAAAATAAGAGTCCTTACCAAAACCATCCCTCTGTGCAGCATCCCCACCAGACCCCACCTGCAGGGCTCAGCACTGCATGGGCTAGGACAGATTCAAATGGGTGTTTCAGCAAACAGTAGATTTAAAAAGTGGATCAGTTTGGAGAAGAGCCAGGGAAGGGCACTATGATGAATCTCAGCATTACCCAGAATGAATGTTTCATCTCCTCTTTTGCCAAATTGTATTTTTAGCTGGAGATTAATCTACTTTTAATGAAGAGGACAAAACAACCCCCATGTGAACTTCGATTTGTTCCACAATTGACAATTTCCACATATTTTTTATTCTGCCCTGCAAGCCAAAATAAAGCCCAGAGTGCTGCTCATAGCATGAGGTGAGCTACCACAAGACAGTGGCTTGCCAGAAGCATTTCTCATCTCTCCCAAACTCGTCTGAACACCTCAGACTAAGTCCTGCAGACTGATCCAATTGTGAAATATCTCTGGTCAACTTGGAATGGTACAAAGAACCTCTTTGTTTCACTGAGACTGAACAGCTACAATTGACCATTTCAGGAGCAGCATCCTTGCTCTGGAGTTGTCAAACAGGGGATTATGAAAGAGAAGAAAGCTGATTAGAATTGAAGCTGAGTAAAAACCCCACTGGTCCCTGAGGAGCTGTACAGGGAAGCAGCGAGAGGTGGATTAATTTTTTAATTTCAATTACTATCCTGGAGGCACTCACATGACAGCACCTATTGCAGTATCTGGGTAGAAGAAGCAGAGTTTGTTTCCACATGCTAAACCTCACAGGGGTTTCACCTGAGCCAGCCCCCAAGAGCTGGCTCTGCTCACCAGGGCAGGATTGTCCCTCAGCCTCCACCCCACTCCTAAATGGAAATGACTTGGACACGAGCAAACAAACACAAGGATTTAACATATTCCCTGCTGGCATCGAGGCTAATCCAGCAGCACAACATCCTCCCTGGAGCCCCACTGCTCATCCCATAAATCTGGGTGTGGAGGGAAGCACTCTGAAAGGTACAACCTCAGTTTTCCTCCCAAGGGGAAACACACCCCTCCCTCCAGGCTTATTAAATTGTGCCATGCCACTCACATGCTGATCCCTCTCATTCCAAAGCATTTCTTACATCACCTCTCCTCATTCCAAAGACCTCAGGGGTTGGAAATGTTCAGGTTAGGGATGAATATAATTTTGTGTGTTTGCTTCCCATAGAAAAAGCCCTATGCTTAACATGCTGAAATAAAATCACCTTCTAGAGCCCTATTCCTCCACAGAATACCTGCCCTCAGCTGTCTGCTGGCCAGTCCAAAGGCTGTAGAGACAACAGGGAACATTCCTAAACCCAGTGGGGAATTTCTTACATGACACCACCAATTTCACATGGCCACATCCCAGGGGCTACCAGTGGCCCCTCAGAAAACACTGCTGCTGTTTCTTCCTGTTTAAAAAGCAGCAAGAGGTTCACTTCCCAGCCAGGTAAGCCTGGACACAGCTATTCCTGAGCCCTGGAGCTGCTCCCTGCTCCTTGTCTCCTCCTGCCCATGCAGCAAACCCTGCAGTGAACGTGCCCTGCCCCACAGTGAGCTGTGAGCGCTTCCCAGCTCCTTTAGAATTCTGATCATCAGCTGGAAAATCAGTTTTAGTGGAACCCAGCCTTCCAGCCACACGGAATGCAAGGAATGAGATTAAGAGGGATTATGTGTTTCTCGCAGGCAGAGAGGTTTGATAGCTCAGGCAGGCACTGCCTTGACATGTCCTGCATTTGTGTGAGCAGTCAGCACCCCCAGCTCCTGCAGTGGGGAGGTTTGTAGGGATAAGCCATATGCCATGCAATTAGGATTCCATTTCTGCTTATTGTTCATGCAATTTGGAATGGTCTTTTGGAAGTTTGCAGGATTTCTCTGTCTCTCCAGGCGAGACTGGATGTTTAGTAGTAAACATCCCAGAGGGGAGAAGAAAGCCTTAAATCTGAGTAGAATGAATACAAACTTCCCTCCAATTTAAGCAGGGAAATTTTTAGAATTAGGCTATCCATTACTATAACAGAGCTCCACACAAAGGCTGTTCACAGGTTTCAGATGCTCTCAAAAATGGGACACAGGGTTTTTGTTCAGGCTCTATGGTCATTTTGGATTGAGTGCTTCTCTGTAATGCAGCAGGACCCATGTGGTTAGTAAATATAACCAGTTGTACCAAATAAAATGCATGTATTTTATGGGATGTCAGAGGAACAGGTC